>NC_143551.1:172465000-172838750 GCF_054136105.1 Typopeltis vanoorti | reverse complement strand
TGTGTGTGTGTGTGTGTGTGTGTGTGTGTGTGTGTGTGTGTGAGAGAGAGAGAGAGAGAGAGAGAGAGAGAGAGAGAGAGAGAGAGAGAGAGAGAGAGAGAGAAAAAGAGAGAGAGAGAGAGAGTACTTAAACTGTACTCCTTGAAGATGTCTCTGTGACCGAGGCAGCTAGATGTTCCCATTGTATCTGGTTGAAGGTAAAGAGTTCTGGAAAACATAAGTGTTATTTTGTGTAGTAATTAGTCATATTTATTACATTTTACTAAAACATTGTTTATTTTGATAGCTTAGTGTCATTGTGTGATTGTTAAGCTGTGTGTCCATGTTACTGGCATTTTTTTTAAAACTAAATTTCGAAGCATGCCTTGGACAAAATAAAAAACAGTGGTATGACAGTGTTTAAAACAAAAAACAGTCTGTACACTATGCTGCATGAATATCAAATTATTAATGACACAGATTTTTCAAGAATGGTTCAATGACATGAGTGCAATATGCAAGCATGGCAAAATGTGAAAAGTGTTTGTAGAGAGGCTGAACAGGAGACGAGAAAAGATATGGATTTGTAGAAAGTGTGATATTTTGTTGGTTTACGAGTTATCAGTGAATGTGAAACAGACTGAAGAAATCGAACCTAGTATAAATGTGGGTGCAAAACACTGTGTGAATAATGGAATGAAAATGAGTCAGACTGAGGGAGCAAAAGAATATACAAATGAAAAAATGAAAGTAAGTGACAGGCAAGCAAAAGAAAGTGGGAATGAGGAAATGGAGGAAAGTTATGGTAGAATGAGAGGGCAAAAGACTGTGGGAGTAACAGAGAGAAATTGCCAGATTGCACGATTTGAACAATGATTGTTCAGACTGAGAAATGAAATGAGGAATATGTGCAGTGATATTAGACATTTGGTAGGAATAAAAGAGTGCAAACAGATGGAATGAGGGAGAGTATAGAAAAAGAGGTGATGAATGACTTTAGAATAGCAATGTGTGGAGAGTCCATTATTAGAGATGTAGTTAATGAGATAGTCTACATGGTCTGCTTTCCAGGAGGGAGAATGAGCGAGATAATTAATGCTTTAGATATGAAATAAATAAGGAAGAGAGTCAGTGGCAGTTGTGAGAAGAAATGATTGGTTTGACATAAGGAGAATGTAAGGATAGATATCAGGAGGTTATTGAGGATGAAAATGTCTCTGAAAGATGACAGTGCAGTAGGAAAGTTTTTTCAGCGTGTTTGCCAAGGTATGACAATGATAAATCGTGATGGAAAGAAAGAATCATGTATAGTATGCTGGCTGTGTTTTCTCCATTAAACATTAACCAACATATAAGCATCCATACCAGATTAGTTATCTCACATGAAAGTGATATCACATATCTTTTTGTAAGTTAAAACTTTCATTATTAAGACTTTTGAAACAGATTTAAAACTGTAAACAACACAGAAAATGAGTGTATATATATTCAGGGCCGGCAGAAGCGGGTATGCAGTGCATGCCTGCGCTGCTACGATGGGGGTGCCGCCACCAGGGAATAAGTTCATAGGTTAATTTTTAAGAAACAAAATTTTTATCATAAAAACAAAATAATTCTTAGAAAGATCAATATTAAAATAAATAAGGCCATATACACTGAATAAAAATTTTTAAAAAAATGTATATTGCCGCCTCTTCGATCAGCTGGCTGTTTACAATTTTGCAGCTAGAGCAGGCTAAATGCTTGCCTGCAGAATGTTGTGTCTACTGCAGTCTATCTAAAGTGAAACGGTGAACAGTTTTATGAGCAGAAACACATCTCAGTAGGCAACTGACAGTAGCGCAGTGCAGACTATTATTTCGTCTCTGTGTTGTGTTGTGTAATAATTTCTTGTGGGTATAAAATAGAAATGGAATCAAAAATTTAAAAAAAAGGTTATCCGCTGCACAAAATCATAAGCATCATGCTGCGAAAGAAGCAGATATTAAGAAACACAGGCTCTTAATAAATTTGTTTAAATATTAAAATATTCTGATGCAGATTGTAACCAACTGGATACATCGGAAATCAGAGTTGAAGAACCGTGCACATCATCCAGTTTGCATGAAGGTACTATTGCAACTATTGAACAAGATAATTGAACACGATTTAAGTGCAAAATAGTTAGGATTTAGTCAACTACAACAAGATTTAGTTGTAGTTGACCACAAAACTAACACATTGTTAGTCTCTGTGAATTTAGAAGATCCAGGTGAACGGGGAAATATTGATGAAAAATTACAAGTTCTTTTAATTGAAATGGGGCCTGTTCAAAATAAAAATATAATATATCCCAGAGATACATATGGTTGTAAATTTCGCGACACATATTATAATAGAAAAATGGAAAACGGGAGCTTGTGCCAAGAACATGGCTCATTTATTCCGAAACTTTAAATTGTTTTTTGCTTTTGTTGCAAACTTGTCGCGCCTACTGAATCAACTGAATCACCCACTGAGTCTTGTAGAAGGTTATAACAATTGGAGAAATGTAAGCACAACTTTACATAGACATGAGACTAGTTTAACTCACATGAAAAATTTCTTAAAATGGAAGGAACTTGATAAAAATTTAAAAAAACAAAACTACTATTGATTTCCAGACTCAAAGCCTGTATGAAATGGAAAAGAAACATTGGACGAGTGTTTTAGAACACTTGATTGAAATTATAAAATTCATTGGTAGCCAAAATTAAGCTTTTTGCGGATCATCTGATAAATTATATGAAAGAAATAATGGCAATTTTTTAAAATTAGTCAAACTGTTTGGGAAGTTTGATCCCATTATGGAAAATCATGTTGAAAGGGCCCTACAATGAAACAATAGTGTACACTGTTTGAGTAAAGACAGTCAAAATGAAATATTGGAAACTTTAAGTAATGCATCAGGGATACAATTTTATTATCAATTCGAAAATCTAAATATTATTTCATAATTTTAGACTGCACACCTGATGCAAGTAAAACAGAACAAATGACAATTATTATTCGCTTTGTTTCCTGTGACAATGGAATTGTCAAGATCAGCGAAAACTTTTTAGGTTTTGCAGATATATCAGATTCCACATGATGTGGTTTATGTGCAACAATCATGGAACAACTGGAAAAATGGAACATTCCCATTGAAGACATGCGAGGTCAAGGGTATGACAATGGGGAAAATATGGGCTCCAAAATTTGCTATTGAACAAAAATCCTCTAGCTTTTTACATGCTCTGTGCTGCTCATACTCTAAATTTAATCATTAACGATGCAACCAAAGTGAATGCAGATATAATTAGTTTCTTTGCAATTATTCAAGAAATATACAATTCTTTTCATTCTCTTACAAACAGTGGGCAATCCTTTTAAAGTTCGTAAAAAAATTAGCATTGAAACAGCCATCAGAAACACAATAGGAAAGTAAAATTAATGCAATCTGCCCTATACAATATCAGTTAGGAGAAATTTATGATGCACTCTTTGAAATTTTAAATAATGAAAATTTTAATAAAGAAACTCAGCATGAAGCACAAACATTATGTGCTAAAATAAAGGACTACAAATTTATTTGCTCTCTTATAACTTGGTATGATTTACTTAACAGAATGAATCCTGTGAGTAAAATGCTTCAAGACAAAAATATGAACATTACACTTGCTTTAGAATCTATCGAAAACTTAAAAATATTCTTACAAGAGTATCGATCAGATACAAATTTTAAAGAAGTTCTAAAAACGCAAAATAACTGAGTGATGAGGTGGATGGAGAACAAGAATTTAAAATTGGTACAGAAGTTCAACGACGAAAGAAGACATGACAATTTGACTACAATCATCATGACGAAACGGCACAATTGCCAGAAGATAAATTTAGAGTGAATGTGTTTTATACACTTCTAGACGTTGCAATGTGTTTGTTAATACAACATTTTGAACAACTAAAAGATATGATAATTTCAATTTCTTGTGTAGATTACTACAAATTAATAACGAAGATTTACGAAAAATTTGTGACGATTTAGAGATTCTCTTGAAGGACTGCAACAATAAAAACACAAATGCAATAGAACTATATGACGAGTTATGTGCTTTCCGGGATATTTTTCGGAAGGATAATTTAAATGTTCAAAAGCCCTTTCGATATTCTTAATTTTATTGTGTCCAATAATTTATCTTTTCCTAACTTTTCAATTGCTTTAAGAATACTATTAACCTTAACTGTTAGTGTAGCAAGTGGTGAACGTTCCTTTTCCAAGTTGAAATTGATTAAAACCTATTTAGAACAAGTATGTCACAAAAAAAGGCTTGTTAGTTTAGCGTTAATAGCTATTGAAAATGATATATGTGCGGAATTAGATGTTAAGACCATTATTTCTAATTTTGTGAATATGAAATCAAAAACTTTAAAGTTTTAATTAAAAAAATTTCAAGTATATTTATGTAATTTAATTTATTTTCTGTTATTCTGTAAAGATATTATTTTTTGAATACTTATTAAATGTTATAATTATTTCTGAATTCTTTTATTATTTTCTCATCTATCTTCAGTTTCTTTTAATTTCCTAAAAGATAGTTCCACCTATAAAAATTATTATTATTATTATTATTATTATTATTATTCAGGCCTCCAAGGAGTCAAAAGACTCATCGAGGGAGGTCCTTTCTAAGACAAAGTCTGTCAAGACTCATCGAGGGGAAGTCCCCCTCTGAGAAACACAAAGTTTATCATACCACTCCTTAAACCCACTGACCGTTCTCGCTTCCACCACTCCATCAGGCAATGCATTCCACGGCTCAACCACCCTCCACACAAAGAAACCACTCCTTACCCTCTTGCTCACAGTTTCCTTTCGTAACTTCCAGGGATGGCCTCTTGTCATCACTCCTTCCCGCTGATCAACCAAGCGAAAGAACTCCCCAGTGTCAACCCTGTAACCACTTCTCAACAGTTTAAAAGTCTCAATCATATCACCTCTCCTTCTTCTATCCACCAAACTCTGCAGTCCACATTCTCTCAGCCGATCCTCATAACTATCCTTGTACAGTCCGGAAACCATCTTTGTCATCCGTCTTTGTATCCTTTCCACGGTTAATTTATCCCCTTCAAATCCTGGGGACCAAATCTGAGAACAATAGTCCAAGTGTGGTCTGATCAGAGACTTATACAATGGAATGATAACCCTCTTATCTCTGCAGGTCAGTGTCCTTCTCATAATAGCAGCAATCCTCTGTGTTACCTTCACCACCTTTGCAATATGTCCCCTAAACTTCAGGTTTCTATCAATCATCAACCCCAGATCTCTTGTCTCCCCTACTTCCTCCAGTATAACTCCTCCCATAGAGTATGCAGCATCCCATCGATGTTTCCCAAACCTCAAGACCTTGCATTTTGCTGCATTAAACTGACACCCCCATTCATTTGCCCATCTATCTAGCTTATTTAAATCCTCTTGCACGGCTACCACATCTGCACTATTACTAATAATCCTTCCAAGCTTCGCATCATCCGCAAACAACTGAATATCCCCCTGCAATCCACTGGCTATGTCATTGATATAAAGGTTAAACAATATAGGTCCCAGTACTGAGCCCTGTGGGACCCCACTTGTAACCCTCTGCCTCCTGGAAACTGCTCCACCATACACAACTCTCTGATACCTATCAGACAGCCAATCCTGAATCCAGTTGACCAATCTGACATCCAGACCCATGTGCTGCAACTTAAATATCAGCTTATCATGTGGCACCCTGTCAAATGCCTTCGCCAAGTCTAAGAAAATTGCAGTATATGCCTTTCCCTCATCTAATGCTCTTGTAACTTTATTATAAAAGGCTAGCATATTGCTAAAACAAGAGCGTCCTTTCACAAATCCATGTTGATTCTCACAGATAACATTACCCTCATCTGCCCAATGCTGTACACGGTCCCTCACTACTTTCTCCAAGATCTTAACAACTACTGATGACACACAGACTGGCCTATAATTAGACACTTCCAGTCTGTTACCACCCTTATGCAATGGCACTATCTTACCTTCCTTCCATTCCCTGGGCACCTTTGCCAAAGCCAGACTTTCATTAAAGGTATTGTCAATTCCCTAGCACATTCTCTCAAAACTCGTGGCGAAATACCATCCAGTCCCACAGCTTTACTGACATCCAGAGTACTCAGTATCTGAAACACACTCTCCTCCTGTACCTCCAGACCTCGTACCAGTCCTATCCCTCTAGCATTAAAACTGACTCCTCTAGGATGAAATACTCCAATAAAGTGTTCATTGAACAATTCCACTATGTCCTCTGCATCAGTCACTCTATTCCCATTTTTATCCCACAATATCATTCTTCCACAGTCATTTCTCCTCCTACTGGCCACATAGCTAAAAAATTCCCTAGGATTTTCTTTGGATCTTAGGGCCAATCTCCTCTCATATTCCAGTTTCGCTTTCCTTACCACACGAGTCACTCTTCTGGCCTGTGTCTTATATTCCTAATGCATCTCTTCACCTGTCTCCTTATATCTCTTCCATAGCCTCTTTTTCGCATGCAATTCCTGTTTAATATTGTTTGTCATCCACTTTACTCCAAATTGCGCCCTCTTCTTCACTCGTGGTATACAACTTACCATTGCTGATAACAAATATTCTTTCACAATTTCCCACGCACTGGTGATATCCCGGCCTTCCAATTCCTCCCTCCATGAAACTTCCCCAAGTTGACGTCTAAGACTATTATAATCACCTGCCTTATAATTCCACATAAGTTCCCGTCTCTTTGATACTCCTGCATGTCTATTCATTTTCCAAGTCAAAACCATATGGTCACTCTCTCCAACTGGTGGGAGAGACGTCAACTCAGTTATTATCAACTCTTCTGATGCTATAACCAAATCCAAAATTTTTGAACCTCTTGTTCCCTCTGTTACATGTTGCCTAAGACATTTGTCCCTCAAGAATTCTAGAAATTCCATTCCCCTATTGTTACATGCATCTTCCTCTCTCCAATTTATACTACTGAAGTTAAAATCTCCCATAACAATCATTCTTCTTGCACTTGCCAAACTTAGCTGTCTAAACATCTCCTGGTCCCCATCCTCTGTGCTCCTGGGTCTGTAGCAACACCCCACTAAATATCCTGTCTTGCCTACCTCTACCTCACACCATACGCTCTCAAAATCATTTGTCTCACTACCTTCCAAATTCTCCACTCTTAGAGGACATAGGTCATCACTTATCATAAGCAGCACCCCACCACCACGCTTTCCCCTCCTATCCTGGCGAAAAATGCTATACCCAGTGACTTCTATACCTGTTTTTATATCCCCTTCTGTCAACCACGTCTCAGTGATCGCAATAATTTTTGGCCAGGCTGATGCTATCTGCGCCACCAATTCCTCTCCCTTATTCCGGATACTCCTGGCATTAGTATACAGCATATAAATGCCATTGTTTCTATACCCAGCATTATCCCTTCTAGACTTCACTGGGCTCAGTCTTACCTGACATTGTCTCCCTTCTCCCAAGTATCCATTCCCACAAGAGGCCACCGCTGCTATCATCCTCCCTGGGACACACTGACTCGTTCAGAACAGCAATCTCTCCAGATGCCTACGTCCTTCCTCATTCAAATGCAAACGGTCTCTCGCAAACAACTCCTCTCTTTCCTCAAACGCACTCCAAGCATCCACATATACCAGTCCTCTCTTGTCACACATTCTCGCTATTATGCCATTCAATATCACCGCTCTTCTGCTCAGCTCATCATTATCATACCTAGGTAACACGCACACTATTTTTCCTCTCTCTGTCTTCTTCCGTACAGTCTCAAGCAAAAATCTCATATCTCTCGCTGCCCGACTTACATTACCACTCAAGTCATTCGTTCCTTCCATCACAATCATCTCATCCACCCTTTCACTTCTCTTAATTGCCATAGCCACCCTTTCTATTGTTCCTCCTGGCAAACACTCCTCACGCATCCTATCCTGAACACCACGGATCATTGAGTCACCATACATTATACCTCTTACCATTCCATCGCTCCTACTGTTTCCATTCTCTCCTCTTCTTTCATTCCCATACCTCTCTCTTCTACTGTTTCCATTCTCTCCTCTTCTAGCACTCCCATACATCTCTCTCATTCCCTCTCTCCTACTGTTTCCATTTTCTCCACTTCTAGCACTTCCATATCCCTCTCTCATTCTGTCTCTCCTACTACTGTTTCCATCCGCTCGTCTTCTAGCATTCCCATACCTCTCTCTCATTCCATCTCTCCTACCGTTTCCATTCTCTCCTCTTCTAGCACTTCCATATCTCTCTCTCATTCCGTCTCTCCTCTTCTAGCACTTCCATATCTCTCTCTCATTCCGTCTCTCCTACTGTTTTCATCCTCTCGTCTGCTAGCATTCCCATACCTCTCTCTCATTCCTTCTCTTCTACTGTTTCCAATCTCTCCTCTTCTAGCACCCCCATACCTCTCACTCATACTCCTTAAATTCTCTCTCTCTCCTACTCTGATTCGCCTTGCATTCATCTCTTCCATTCTCCTAATCTTATCTTTCATACTTCTGCTCTCATTCACTAGACATTCCACCTCCTCTTTCAACTCATCTATCTCCCGCTGCAGGTCAGTCACTCTTTATCTAAATTCACTCTCCCAAACAAAACCATCTCCTAAACTTCCACAGTCACTCACACCTTCCACACTATCAACCATTATTTTCTCATTCTCTCCTATCATACTACTCGTCTTCCTACATTCATTCTCCGTTCCTGGAGCAACAAAGTCGGATATCGATATATCTAATGTAGTTATTTCCTCCAACTGCCTGCATTTTGCGCACATACGCTCTCCACTCTCTTTAACAAACCACATATGTAATTCCTTAGAAGCATACATGCCGCAAGTACTGCATGCCACAAAGTCCCTTATGATATTGCTAATAATCGAGTTCTTAAATGGCGGAGGACTTGGCGTTACGTCACTTGCGACTGCTGCTGAATCCACCATCATTCCTTACTGCCGAGTAGCGTAATCCTTAATAATTATTCAATTAATAAATAAGGGGGGAAAAAAGTACAAACATCAGAACATTTAAGTACTAATATAATTAAATAAAATGAAATATAACTAAATACAAAGTAACTTAGCTTCGTTTTGTCTTCCACCGTTACGCGTTCGATTCTGACGGTACCAACATATATTATATCGCGACAGCAACTAACTTCCGAAAAACAACCACTGAAGTACACTCGTATTCAGAGAAACAATTCAGCACTCAAAAACGTATAAAAACGGGAAAAAAACGGACTATCGAGTTCTACCGATTAAAAATCACTTTCTTCTGCACAGCTCAAATTCACCGCCACGTGCTACGGCGACGCTACTAAGAATTTAGTAACTTGTAAAATGCAAGAATTTTTTAAACTTCTTAAAAAATATCCATTAACTGCACTACAGCTGTTCCAGTATGGCAGACTGTGCTATAGATATAGATCACTGGATCCCCATGGGAAAAAAACCTCCCTCTTATACAGAAACAGATGGAGATTGGAGAGATTGTTCTTGAAATCTCTCTGCAGTACAAAATTCTCCAAACCTAAATAAATTCAGCTGCATCACACTGCGAAAAATATAGAAGGTTATCATTTTTGAAACATTCAGCAAGATTCCACAACACACTATTAAGGAGCCAGCGTTTTGAAATCAGTCTGTGATTGCCTTTCTGCTGGTGTGCCTATGTGCACCTAGTTTGGTTTTTCTTTGTGAAGTCCTCGTAACCATGGACCAGGGCAAAAATATCAGCTTATAAACTAATCACCTAAATAAATTTAGATAGTTAATTATTGCTTTTTAATGTGTTTTCTCCATTAAACATCAAGATGGCCTTCCTCTTTCAGGGTATGGTATCTTAGAAGAGGAAAGTCAACAGTGGTAAGTCATGGAGATCTGTTTCGGGACCATGGTGGTGATAAGGATATGGCTTCAAATTATAGGTCAATCTGTATATCTGGAGTTTGGTGAGAGGTAGGATACAAAATTGAATTGAAAACAGCAGTATTCTTTGTGGTTATCAGCATGGGTTTGTTAGGGGGGGGGGATTATGTTTTACCATCTTACTTATATGCTATAACATGGTGACAAATACCTTAGACAGGGGGATGCTTATAGAGTGATGTACTTGGATTTTGCAAAAGCTTTTGATAGGCTGCCACATGACAAACTATTAAATAAATTTAAAGATATGGAATTGGATAACAGACCTGAGTTAAATCAGTGATTGGCTGTCAGATAGATATTAGAAAGTTGTATATGGGGGATGAGGTATACTGTAGGAGGAAAGTCACTAGTAGTGTACTGCAGGGGTCGGTTTTGGGACCATTGGTTGTTCAATTTGTTTATTAATGATACTGGGATGGGATTTACTAGCGATATACAGCGGTTTGTAAATGATTCAAAACTCAAGCAAAGCATGATACAAAACAATGTCAAGCAGCTGTTATGATCTTGCAGGAAGACTTGAATTGCATGAATTGACAGGTAAGTGGAACTGTCAGTTCAATGTTGCAAAGTGTAAGGTTTTGAAATATGGTAAGCAATGATGGGATGCAAAGTATACGCTTAGTGGGGAAACTTTACAGGAGATAGAAGAAATGAGAGATCTGGGAGTGATGTGGACAAGGATCTGAAATTCAGGGGCCACGTTGCACAAGTTATGAAAACATCACATTGGATAATGGTAATGATGTGGAGGAGATCCTGACATGCAGAAATAAATACATATACTAAAAAAAACATGAAACAAGCACCATACATATTAAAAATAGTACAAAATGCAGTGAACTTAAAATGTCTTTAAGTAACAAAAGTATGATTGACATAATAGAACAGAGATTGCATGACACCAAATAAAAATATTGGCAATCCATTATTGAACGTTTAATATACATAATCCAGTATTTATCACAGTAATGTATAGCTTTTAGAGGATTGTCTAAAAATTATATAAATTTGATAATGGGAATTTTTTTAAATTAATGGAAACAATTGCAAAATGTGATACAATAATGTCTGAACATTTATGGTGCATTCAAACTCCAAGGAAAAAGAATATTGGCCATTATTTAGGAGATGACATACAGAATGAAATTATTCATATGATTTCTGAAAGTATACAGAAACAAATTTTAGACATGGTTCAAAACACAAAATATTACTTGGTAGGATATGACAATGGTGCAAATATGTGTGGCAAACATAACGGGCTTCAACAAAAAATTATTGACACAAATTCTACAGCTTTCTTTGTTCCATGCTCTACATACTCATTAAATTTAGTATTTTATGATGCCGTCAAACAGTTGATTTTTTGGCATTGTCCAGAAATCGTACAATTATTTTTCCACTTCTACTAAGCAATGGGCTATACTGAATTCTCATATTCAAAATTTAATTTTAAAAACGTTGTCAACTTCATGATGGGAAAGCCGTATAGAAACGATAAAGCCTCTTAAAATTAACATACATGAAATTTATTAAGACCTCTTCTAAATAACTGAAAACATAACTAAAGATGTTGAATCAAGAGCACAAGCTAATCTTGTTTTAAAATTTACGTCGTTTAAATTTTTTTTTGTGCAATTATTATATGCCATAATATTTTAACTAAAATGAATGTCATCAATAAAATGATGCAAACCCTTCATTTAATATACAAACAATAATATGTTGAACAAATTACAAAAGAATTAACAGATTATAGGACAGATCAAAATTTTGAAAATGTTATTAATTCTGCACAGTAGCTGCCAGATATTTTGGATGTAGAACCAGTATTCCTAGATATTCAAAAAAGAAAAAGAAAATAATATTTGGTTATGAAGTGAATGATGAACTTCTAACTAGTACAAAAGATAATTTTATAATAGACTTCTTTTTTTACGATATTAGACAGTACTCTACCATCTCTAATTGAAAGGTTTATGATGTTAAAGAAGAGAAGGGGGGGGGGGGGTAGTTATCTTAACACATTGCAAAGATTTACACTTGAAATGAATGATAAAAATCCAAATGATCATGATATTGATGGTAATGTCCTTTTCGAGGAACTCAAAACTTTACAATGTTTAAAAAAAAAGATATATCCTCTTACGATTTGTTGAACTTCATATATGAGAACAATTTACATGATATGTTTCCAAATATTTCAGTTGTTTTAAGAATTTATTTAACACTATCACCATCAGTGGCTTCATGGAAAAGAAGTTTCTCGAAACTCAAAATAATTTACAATCAACTATAACCCAAGAACGTTTAGCAGAGTTGTCTATAATATCTATAGAAAATGATATTACAGATAATTTAGACTTTCATGAATTGATTAAGAATTTTTGGCATTAAATTCATGAAAGTTTACAATTTTTTTGATTTTATAAGGACCATGATGTCATTCATGATGTGATTGTATTTATAAATTTATGTATTTCTTATGTATATATGATCCAAAAGTTATTTTGCTATACATATAATTATATACTTCACTTTTCATATGATTTCCTTGTTTTGTTTTGCATGATTACACTTGTACTTATTACTGTAATAAATATATATTATAATTATAAAAATGTTTCCTTTTTTAATTACTTTCATTGACTTTCAAGGGGAGTGGTTTTTAAAGTTTGCACAAAGGCAGCTCATATGCACCCAGTGGCCCTGCTAGCTATGCTAAGTACTTATTTTAGGAATTGGAGATTATTGCTAAACATAAATAAAAGAAGTATCTAGTTTTCACTTCTGACATAAGCAGGTCCATGAGCAACTCTAAGCTGAGATGAATGGTCAAATACTAAAGTACAACCCAAATCCTAAATATCTGGGAATCACACTTGACTGGACCCTGACATTGTGTCAGCATCTCACAACACTTGCTTTTAAACTGGCATCCTACAACATCATCTAGCACATCATGAATAGCCTCAGCAGAGATGCTCCAGACTGTAACTATCAGCTTGATCTATGCTTCTGCTGAATACTGTGTACTCGAATACTGTGTACTATTGTGTTCCTGTCGATTTGTGACAGGAACACAATTTGTGTTCCTGTCACAAATCGACCCTCCTATGCTGGTTCCCAGTTTTAAGCAAAATTGAGCCACCATGTCTATTCAGAAAACATTTCCTTCAAAGAGAATACACAAAAATCACAAACAACCCAACTCTCAATGCACTGATCTGGAAGTAGCAGGCCATGGCAGACTCAGATCTTGGCATCCCTCCTTGAAAACTGTAATACAGCTGATCGATAAGGGATTTAATATTTGCAATGCTTGAAAAGAAGAGATGGTACAATATGTCAACACCGTTCAACAAAAAAGTTATAAAAGATCAAATTAGTCATCTGTACCTAATGATCTCCCTCGTTGAGCCTGACAAACACGCGTTTCTGGAAAATAGGGAAAGGAGACTTACTGTGACACTGCTGAGCCTTGAAAGCAAGCCATGATCACTAGCCAGCTATCCAGGAACACCTGTCTTTCCAAGCAGAGGTCAATGTAATGAAAGAAATAATAATACCAGGATCCTCCTTTCCAGATGTCCACAGGTTGCACCACTGGCAAGGCGTTAGATAACAGTGATAATGGTCTGGATGATAGGATAGTAAAAAAGACTCGGGAGAAGTAATTTTCTAATTTCAAGCTGATCTATATGTTGAATGAGACAATGAGTATTTTTAGAAACTTTGGAAGCCACTTGAAGAAGTGTTAAGGCATAAGAAACTGGAAGGAAAAATTTTTAAAAGTCTATAGGAAAAGGTTCTTGGGAATATTTCATGGAAACGACATCATTATTTCTCAAAAAATAAATAAATAATGTGAAGATTATTTATTTATTATTATCTAACATGTTCAATACTTACTCAAAACAATAACTTTAAGTGTCCCAGAATCAGTGCCACTACTGTTAGTTAGCTTAAGAGTATATAATCCACTATCTGCTCGAAGCGTATTGATTATATCGACCACAGTATATGTCTCCAAGGATGAAATGCTGCATCTGTCATCAGTTTTTAGAGATTTACCATTAAGATCCCACAAAACTTCTGGAGGTGGTTCCCCAACAAATTTAATATCAATATGAAGGATCTGTCCAACTTTGACTCTATGCTCTTTCATTGGTGTTATAATACGCGGAGCCACTAAGTAAGTAAATAAATGTATATATACATACATATATATATTTATATACATATACATACACACACACACATATATATATATATATTTTTTTTTAAAGAATAAATTTTAAATGACTTTAAACCAAGATAAAATATTAAATTTTAATGATAATGATACAACTAGTTTCAGCCTTTTACAGCTTCTTCAGGTATCCACTAAAGGTAGAATACAGTAATAAAAAATTGAAGTTACAAAAAATTGAGAATTACAGGCAAAAAATGCAATATATATAATTGACACAAAAATGTTGTATTTTTCAAGTCGTTCTATCTAACATGCTATTGTTTGCTGCATGCATGCTTGCAGATTCTCATGAGCACCAGTATTGAACAACTGCAGTATGGCTATCAGGGATGTTATAACTCAAATTGCTGTTCAAATGTTCAGGATTAAGGAGGATTTTGCTGGACTCCACAATTTTCCTTTCAAACTCATCACTACAGCGAAAAATGTTTTCGGATTTATCCCAGCAAACTGAGTGACTCTGTAGATCATCATGAGAGTTATTACAGAAAAGAACAAGACTGGATGGTGCAGATGCATGTGATCTTTTATAGGAGATGTCTCTCGTATACGTATATATATATATATATATATACATATAAGAGAGACATCTCCTATAAAAGATCACATGCATCTGCGCTATCCAGTCGTCATGTTCTTTTCTCTAATAACCCTTATATGTAGAAAGTATTTTACCTTGGGTATAATAAATGATAAAAATACCAAGCAATTTTAAACCTGGTTTTACTCCATTTCCCAAGTAAGCAAACAGACAATAAGTCAAGTTTGCACCTGCAAATGATGCAAGTCTAGCTGATCCTACAGGTAGGATACCTACAGGTATTTCTAGCCTAGCTCCCACTGATGAGACCTTTTTTCAGCGGCCCTGAGAGAAAGCTCCATGTTCCAGTCCTTCAAACCTGTTCCAGTGGATTCCAGCAACAGTTTAGGAGAACTGAAAATCGAGCTCCGATTGAAGTCCTGCCTTGGTAAGATTCCTTTGTTCTTTTTGTGGTTTTTTTTAGGCTTATTACACGGCATTCCGCTATTTTATAGGAATAGACTATCCTTGGAAAGTTTTCTTCCTTTCTTTCGTTAAATAATGTCTTCGGTTTTACCGAGGGTAAGAACCCTCGGGTTCGAAATAGATACTGGTATTCACCAGAGGACGTTTGCGAGGGCTATTATTGACTGCATCGGGGCAGACAATATTTCCGGTTTCACCCCTTATGGGGGGGAAGGTTTCAAGTTGTATGCAAAGATGCTGCAACTAGAGAAAAATTTCTGAAAGGAGTCGAGTGCGAGGCAAAAATTTTTCAACCTTTTGTGGTAGGAAGCTTTGTCAAAAGAGTAAAAATAGATCGTTTTCCCTTGAATACTTAGAAGAAGACAATGACATCATAACTAAAGTATTCTCGAAATGGGGAGCTGTTTGGAATATCGAAATTGGCACGGACGCTGAGATCCCACAATGGAAATCTGGTGAAGTCACCTTTTCCATCAAGATGAAGGCAGAAATTCCGAATTTCGTCAAGATAGGATCGGCCAGGGTAATGGTGAGTTACCCGGGAGTAAAGAGGCAATGATTTAGATGCGGCGCCCTCACTCATCTAGGGGCCCAGTGCCCGAAGTTAATATGCAAGAACTGCCTAACAGCGGGCCATACAGTAGCACAGTGCCAGTCAGCATGCCTAAAATGCGGCACAAACGGCCATAAGGTGGACACCTGTCCGGAGAGAAACCTGGCCGAAAATTTGGGAGGCAGTATTATGCCTAACACGGAAGCAACAGCCAAAAATGTCATTGGCGCAGAACCGAATGAGTTCCCTACCCTGAAGGCCACGCATGAGGGAACAACAAGAAAGAATCATGCCACCACGTCTGAAACACTGCCGAATACACCAATAGAGAAACCTACAACCAGGAAAGACAAAAGGCAGAAAGAACCAGCCACCGAGCAAACCGCCACTACAAATGTAGCAACCGAAAATAACCAGCAGCACCAACAAAAAGGAACTATCACTGCAGTCACAATAGACGAGGACACGGAGGCAGTAGATATGGAAATCAACAATGCAGAAATCACACAAAAGAGGCCAGCCAGCCCTGAAGAAGTAAATATAAAAAAACCCAAACCAGCTGAAATTGGAAAAATAAAGTCAATTTCAGAACCCACAAAGTTCCCTCACACAAAGGCCAATGCACCTATGTTGCATCTCTTAAAAGATTTCCCTGAGGAGGAGGAGGAGGCAAGACTACAAAAAGCAATAGAAACATTCGGAGACATTCAATTGATACTCACAGGACAAAACGGGCCAAGAGTCGTCAGTGTAGAATGGAACGATGTGTTTGTCGATAATATAGATGAAATCACTCCTGAAAAGATCATTGGTCTTATCGATGCAGAGGACAACGTGGGACTAGCACTGCACAGAGGCCTCTACATGCTAAACCATGTCCATGGAGACAAATTAGCAGATCTCATCATTAAAACCCACAACAATAGGTAGCAGGAGGATTTAAACCTCGCCTAACAAGTCAGTCGACTCCTAGTATCGATCTGCCAGAGAGGGAAAAAAAAAAAAAAAAAAAAATTTCCTTTAAGTTTTGTTTCCGTTTAAATTTTGTCCACACAGGAGGGGGTATCCTGAGAACCTGGGCTGCGAAGGCTTACACCGAGGCGGTGCAGCTCCTTGTGGGCTGCATCACCCAGGCCAGGCTTTTCCCCCACTCTCCTCAGTTTAAATTGGTTTTTCAGGTCACCCAGGTGTTTTTTTTTTTTCCTCCGGTTTGTCTTTGCTATTAGGGATATGTAACTTCTTGTGTCCTTTCTCAGTTTTTCTTTTTTAAGTGTCCTCTTTCATTTGTTTTTTACTACTTTCGCCGGCCAGACATCTGAAGAGATGACTGGCCGTCGAGAGCTGAAAAGAATGGATGGAGGAAGGAAATGTCGGAGATCTGCTTCGTGATGACTCTTGAGTGTGGCCAAGCAAATCGACTGAGGCCTCTTTTAACTACCTACTACTATCAACTCTCTTTTCTACTCCTCTCTTACTATCAATGTACTCTCAGCACAACTTTTTGACTCTAAAGAGGCCAATGATGATGAGATATGAACTCCCATTCTACCTCAATAAAGGTTGAAACCGGTCTGGGTAGTGGCCCCTTGCCTTTAATACAAAACATCATGCATCCCCTTCTCGGAGATGTTTTGGCATTAAGGGTAAATATTAAGATTAGTGATCAGAGCTTATGCCACCTTTACCACGAGTTGCCTTGGTCTTGCACTACCTGTAGGATCAGCTAGACTTGCATCATTTGCAGGTGCAAACTCGACTTATTGTCTGTTTGCTTACTTGGGAAATGGAGTAAAACCAGGTTTAAAATTGCTTGGTATTTTTAACATTTATTATACCCAAGGTAAAATACTTTCTATATTTATATCTCCTCCAGAGATTTTTATTTAATAAGGTTAAAACACCTTATGGCAACTTGTTCTGGTAAAATACTTATAAGCTCTGTATTACTAAATCTTGGTATTTCTAGCCTGGCTCCCACTGATGAGACCCGAACATTCGCACCATTATTCGCCAAGACGTGAAAGAGAGCTCCACTTGGAAGAAGAAAGAACCTGTGCCTACCAGTCCAAAAGAGGATCCAGTTCCTGTGGTCCGAAGAGAGAGCTCCATGCTCACTTTCTACAGAAGTACCTCGGCGTTGGTAAGACCTTTTTTCTTTTCTTATTATTGGCTCTTTTACCCATTCCTTCTGGTATCTCTTCGCTTGTTGTGAGGGACACCGGGCGTTCCCCGATTTCGCCCTCCTTTACCTCCCCCCTTCTACAGCCAGTAGTTAGGTCTTCCCCCAACAATGCCGTTATTCTTACCCAGAACTAGAACGCTTGGCATCGAAGTCAAGCGGCTCCCAGATGAGTGGACGTTAGTGAAAGCTCTGATTGATACAGTAGGGGCAGAAAACATATACGGTTTCACACTGTACTTAAAAGAAAGATTCCAAATTGTGGTCAAAAATGACCAAACAAGAAGCAAATTATTAGAGGGTTTCCCCTGTGCAGGACAAACGATCAAACCTTATTTAATAGGGAGTTTACGGAAAACGTTAAGAATAACAGATTTCCCTTGGAATACCTGGAGAATGAAGACAACGTCAAGAAATATTTTAGCTAATGGGGCGATATTATTAGTATCAAAGCATTTGAACATGCATATTACAAAGGCTGGAAAACAGGCGACATTGAAATACAGATGGATATGAAAAAGGAAGTTCCCAACTTCATTTTAGTGGGCCAAACAAGGGTCATGGTTAACTACCCGGGTGTTAAAAGATTGTGTTTCCGATGTGACTCTGAGGGTCACATGGGCAGAATGCCCAAAACTACAGTGCAGAAATTGCAAATCAACAGAGCACAGAATAGTAAACTGCACAGAAGCTTGTCTTAAATGTGGGGACTTGACCCATAAAGTGGACACGTGCTCGCACAGAACACTCTCAGAAGCAGCTGGAGGGACCATAACAACGATCAGGGCTATACCCCTCGGTAAACCTGAGGTATCATCAGGGAGCGATTTTCCAGAGCTCCGGCAACAGACCGAAAAAGAAACACTAGCAGAAAACACAACCTCCATGAAACCCGTAATGGGTAAGACACCCAGGGCAACCTGCCACATTAAGGAAATAACAGCCAACTTCGAAACCTGCAGCAAAGAGGAAGAAGTTGTAACAACCAGCACCCCAATAAAGCACACAAGAGAGGCAGAAACAGAAGAGGCAAAAAAGGCTAAACAAAGCAGCTTACTCTCGTCAGAAGATGAAATGGACAACATCCAAACTACAAGCCAACGCGAAGGCACCCAGCCCCTTGAGGAGGCGGTAACAAAGACAGGAAACCTATCTCCAGTAGCAAACCAACCTGCAAAATCCCATTCACACATCTGCAGCACGGACATTTATAGCATCACAGAAATGGAATTTCAAAACGACCTCGTTATGGATATTCCAAACAGCTCCGATAGTGAATCACAGGTGGAAGATGTAGAGCAACAAACAGACAACAACCCCCCCCCCTTTCCTCCAAATACCAACATGGATTTCAAAATTGCCACTTTAAACACCAACGGTTTACGCAACCCCTTCGCACAAAGCACTGTCTGGAAACTAATGTTAAGGTACAAAATTAATATCCTCCTGATTCAAGAAACCCATTTTTATAAGCATTGGGACGTGGAGAACTTCTTGAGAAGTTACCCAATCACCAGCTACTGGTGCTTTGGGGATGCTCACTCGCGAGGGGTGGGGATACTAATTCGCCCCCAATCGCAGGGGGTTCTTCAACGTCCAGAAGCACGCCATGGGACGTCTAATAATGGTGGACTGGAAATATGGTGGCCGTACCATCTGGCTTGTTGCAGTATAAGCCCCGAACAGCCCATACCACAGAAGCGGTTTCTTCTCTGCCCTTGAAAACTATCTCTTGGGAGCAGAATACCTAATAGTAGCCGGGGACTGGAATTGTGTGGAAGACACACGTTTGGACAAAGTAGGCAGGAACGCAAACTCCGGAACCGGTGGAACCGCCACTCTAAAAAGACGCTGTGTAAATTTTGATCTCGTCGATGTCTGGAGGAGGAATAACCCATCGAAGGTAGAAACAACGTGGTGCCGCGGCCAGATATCGACGAGACTAGATAGGATGTACGTGTCCCAAAACTTGGAACAGTGTGTTCAAAGGACACGTCACACCACAGCACACAACATGTTAACAGACCACAAATTGGTCATTTTAAAAATTACACTCCCAGAGGTTATGGAAACAGCCAGAGGTCCTTGGAGGCTTCCTCCTACCTTTCCCAGTCTTTTTAGCGACCAGCTACAGAAACTCTGTGATGAATGGACAAACATCAACTATGATTGGGAAAACTGGCTGCACTATAAGTGGCAGGCTAAGGAACTGTTTCAAAAATGTGAGCGCGAAAGAGTCTACCAACAACGTAAACGGCTGAGGGATCTCTACAGGAAACTCAGCTGGTACCGGTCAAGCGAACGGAGCGGAGTTCGCTGCGGACATCTTATCAGACCGGTAGAAATAGAGCTGCAGCAAGAGAGGCAGAGTAGAGTCGATGACCTCGACTTTCGCACGAGACTCTATCTCAGAAATTTGGAAACACCCTCCGCCGCATTCTACAATCAACAACGGGTGGCAGCAAACGATGAAAGAACGATTTACCAGATTGAGGAGAAAGGCCAGATTCTAAATTCAACCCATGAAATACTCCATCACTTTCACCAGCAGTATCTAGGCATCTTCGCTGACCAGCAGGGCATGGATGACTTCAGTGAGTGGGACGTCAAACGTTTTCCCGAGCATCTTAGCGCCCTGCATGACAGGCCGATAATTGCAGCTGAAATAAAAGCCACGTGCAAAACGATGAAGACAAAAAAGACCCCAGGGCCAGACAGAATAGAATGTCTGGGATAGAATGATATAGATCTATCTGGGACCTTGTACTGCCAGCACTAGTAAAGATCTTTAACGAATTCCTCACTTCGGGAAACATCCCCGAGGAATACGCTAAGAGCTATACAATCTTTATCCCCAAAAAAGACCGAGATCGGACCTTGTCAAATAACTGGCGTCCCATGTCCTTAACTATCCTAGACTATAAACTTTTCGCAAAAATTATCTGTACATGCATTAAGGGCGGAATAGAAAACATAATAACAAGTTCACAGGTCTATGGAATCCCAGGTAGATCTATGGAATTTAATCTCTTCCTGCTAATAGACCTAATCAGACTGGCCAAGGAAAAAAAATACCCCCTGGCACTTCTCTCCACCGACCTTGAAAAAGCGTTCGACAGCGTCAGCCACACGTACTTACAGGACACCCTAAAAAAAGTAGGCATAGGCCCGAGACTTCGGCGTACAATTAAACATATGAACGCGGAGGCCTCGACACAACTGTCTATTAATGGGTTTCTGACAGAACCAATCCGTATAAAGAGAGGGGTTAGGCAAGGCTGCCCACTAAGCCCCCTTCTCTTTTCCCTAGCATTAGAACCCCTCATCAAAAGAATAGAGAACACCCCTGCAATAAATGGTATTCCATTGCCCCAAGTCTCCAAACAGTGCAAAATAGTAGCATATGCAGATGATGTAGTGGCCACACTCAAAGACTCTGAGTCTATCTGCATCTATCTTGACATACTGCAAAACTTCAGCATAGTCAGTGGTCTCCGAGTTAATGCACAAAAACCAAAATCAAAAATTTTGGAAATTTCCATAACACCGGACTTCCCTACGGTTTAGCACTGCATACGCAGCCGCTAACAATACTAGGAGTTCCCTTTTCTGAGTCGCTAGCTTTACCAGTTAAAAAATTACAGGAAATAAGTACGGAGAAGATAAGTCTATTCAAACCGACCTTTTTCTCCTTTTATGGCAGAGCCACAGTGATAAAAACAATCATTACCCCAGTGCTGATGCACACAGTCAATATCACAGGCATCACACTGCTACAAGAAAACCAATTAGCCAAAAAACTCATAGATTTCTTCTGGAATGAAAAAAAACATGAGGTTAAAAAACAATACCTGCAACTAAAACATGAAGGGGGGGGTACGCTCTGCCTGATCTCAAAAGCTTGCTTTATGCAAATACATTCAAAACCGTATGGAAGGCCTTAAACTCAAACCATATTTCAGGCCTCCTAATTAGATATTTTATAGGACTTTTCCTCCCCCTCTTTGGAACCACGGACTATGCTGGACCCCGTGCAAGGGTTGTGCCCAAGTGGTACCGCACACACTAGTAAAATCACTTACAGTACTTAAAGACAAAGGAACAGAAATCCTCACACACAAACCCAAAGCAGTATACTGGGATTTCTTCCAACTCTCCAGGCATGATACACCAAACCTCGGGACAAACAATGAAATTCTCTTTAAAAACATCAAGAATAGCTGGGGACAGCCTATTCATCGGGATCTGGCCTGGCGAATAGCTTATGGGCAGCTCCCAGTGAAACAGGTTAAATCTAGGTACGTACCCAGTCCGTGTGATCCCTTTTGTGATGTCTGCCGGGGCGTGAAAACTGTGGAGCATTTCTTTTATTTTTGCCCACCTGCCCAACACGTCTGGCAAAGACTGAGCACAGCACTGGGAATCCTGATGCTATCACTAGAAGAGGTCATACAACTGCAATTCCCGTCACCAGTCAACAAGACCCAAAAATTCGCCATTTTTTAATTAACGTCTTAAAGTCTCACATCTGGAAGGTACGGAAAAAATCCCAGGTACGGGATGCAAATTTAATGTACGCAGGAATAAGGAAAGGTTTCTTTTTTTATCTTCCTAAATTTCTTGCGCAAGAGAGACATCTACTAGGCGACTTTAAATTTGTGAACAAATACTGCAAACCACCAAAAATATGCTTTCTTATACAGGGACGCATCAAGCCCTGTATATTTCTTTAGTATCTCCAAAACTCCACCTAACTCTCCCTAGGAAAAGTAACAACCACTCTGTTCTTCCTCGCCACAAAGCTTTCGCTGGCACAGTTTCCTTTACTCCAAATAAGGGGGGTAGATCTGAGAACCCGGGCTGCGAAGGCTTACTGCGAGGCGGTGCTGCTCCTTGTGAGCGGCATCTTCCGAGCCAGTCTTCTACCCCATTCTAAGTCCCAGTGGTACCAGGTCTATAAGTTCCTTATTTTGTTCCCTTTCAGTTCAACTGACCGGACCTTAAGTCCTTTAATTTTTATGTAATTTAAAAAAAAAAAAAAAAAATGATCTAACTGAAAATACTGTTTTCAAAACAGGTCAATGGATCTCCTTCATAGATAACTGACAAAATTATTAAGGATAAATTTATAAGTGAACTTTAGTCAAAATTTTTATGGTTAAATTTTCTTTTTTTTTTTGAACAGATAAATTGAGAATATGTGTCACAGACCAATTAGCCATATAAGGCTAAACAGGTTGACTGAGGCCTCTTTTACCTATCTTTCATTATTCTCCTCTCTTACTGTTTGCTGACCCTCAGCATGCTTTATTCTCCAAAGGCCTATGATGAAAGACATGAACTCCAATTCGACCTCAATAAAGGTCGAAACCGGTCTGGGTAGTGGCCCCTTGCCTTTAATACAAAACATCATGCATCCCCTTCTTGGAGATGTGTTTTGGCATTAAGGATAAATATTAAGATTAGTGATCAGAGCTTATGCCACCTTTACCATGAGTTGCCTTGGTCTTGCACTACCTGTAGGATCAGCTAGACTTGCATCATTTGCAGGTGCAAACTTGACTTATTGTCTGTTTGCTTACTTGGGAAATGGAGTAAAACCAGGTTAACATATATATATACATATATATATATATATATATATATATATATACATATATATATATACATATACATATAAGGGTTATTAGAGAAAAGAACATGACAACTGGATAGCGCAGATGCATGTGATCTTTTATAGGAGATGTCTTTCTTATATATCTTATATATATATATATATATATATTTATAAAATTAATTTAACTGACTAGAACACGAGAAAGTATAATAAAAACCTTTAATAAACCATGACTAGTTTCATTGGTGCTCTGACTTCTTCAGGTGAGAAAGAAAAAACATAAGACTTATAAAAATAACAAGGTAAAAAACATGGACTTTCCAGCTTAATAAAAAGAAGTAGAATATTAACAGTCATATTTGAATAAATGACTGCGTGGTACCGTTGGCATGAGTTGAATGTGTGCGACAGCTAATTTTAGAGCACCAGTACTGGATTACTGCACTATGGGAATCAGTACTAGCGCTCTAAAATTAGCTGTCACACACATTCAACTCAAGTCAACGGTAGAACACGGTCACCTATTCAAATATGACTATTAGTAATCTTCTTCTGCAGCTTCTCCCACTTAAGTGGGGTCACTGTTTGTAATGAGTCTCCTCCACACCTTCCTGTCTTGGGCTGTCACCACATCCAAGTTCTTAATCTTCAAGTCCTCTTCTACCAGCTCCCTCCATCTCTTCTTTGGCCGCCCACGCTTCCGCCTTCCTTGCACATCCATCTGCATCACCCTTCTTCCCACATATTCGTCCTCCCTCCTCATCACAGGACCAAACCATCTCAACCTTGCCTCCCCTATTTTCGCTCCTAAGTTCGTAACTTTCACTGTTCCCCTGACATAGTCATTTCTCAGACGATCCTTTCTGGTCACACCGCACATCCACCTAAGCATTCTTATCTCTGCTACTTCCATCCTGCTGATGTTATTTTTCCTCAGTGCCACAGTTTCTATAGCATATGTCATAACTGGCCTCACTACTGTCCTCCAACCTGCTTGTATCCTGCATCCCATTTCCTTCTCAGATCCTCCATCTTCTTCCACTGCTGAACCTAAGTATCTCAAGTCTCTCACCTTCCTGATGACATTTCCTTCCAGCTCCAGATCTGTCTCCTGGCCGCCGCCGCCCACTGCGCAACACATATACTCTGTCTTACTATTCTGATGACTGTTACTATTCTACTTCTTTTTATTAAGCTGGAAAGTCCATGTTTTTTACCTTATTATTTTTATGTCTTATGTTTTTTCTTTCTCACCTGAAGAAGTCGGAGCACCGATGAAACTAGTCGTGATTTATTAAAGGTTTTATTATTATTATTATTATAATAATAATAATAATAATAATAATAATAATAATAATAATAATAATAATAAAACCTTTAATAAATCACGACTAGTTTTTCTTATACTTTCTCGGGTTCTAGTCAGCTAAATTAATTTTATGAATGTATACATCCCGAGTAAATCATAATTTCAATAATATATATACATATATACATACACACATATACATATATATATATGTGGAATAAATTAGAAGATGAAAACTAGAAAGAAAGAAAGAACAACACAAATACATTGATATATATATATATATATATATATATAATAAACATTAGCCAAAGCTCATCTTTATTACAGAAAACTAGAGTTTCAATCCCTAAAGTAATGCCATTTCTGCTCTCCTTAATATGACAAAGCTCATGGTGTTGATGCTTTCAGAGAATTTTTCAAACAAGTTAGGGTCTGACTGTTGTTGCTGACTTAACATTATGGAGGGATGATTTATATTGTCAAAGTAATTATTATTATTATTATTTTATTCACATAATTGATACTCAGTCAAAACACGATATCATTTAGCAATGATTTGATTGATACAGAGCAATTTGGATTCTACCCAAGAATCTAAGAATAGTCTGTTAGGTAGTGTCATAAAATATGGACTGTTCCAAGTAATGCTGTTTTTTGAAGATCATATGGGGTCACTTCGTTGATGTTTAATTCTTGTAAATAGTTGGAGAGCTTTTTTGAAATTGCATCAAGTGCACCAATAACTATTGGGATGACTTTGGTGTGTTCAGTGGCATAGCTAGAGCTATTGTTGCCCCTCTCAATACACAGCAAAAATACTACAAAAAAGTCAAACGACGTACAGTATAGAGAAATAAATTACAACACTATGTTTATTTTTGAAGTAAAACTTTAATTCTAACATTCTAAAATATTATTCTTCTTGCTTTTCTGTTAGCAAAATCATCAATGACATTGGTAAAGTCTATTTCATAGTAATTTAGGAAATTCTTAATCAATTTTAATTTAGAAAAACTCCACTCACAACTAGCAACACTTACAGCAATTGTGAGAAAAATTTGCAGTAGTATTACAATATTTCGAACTGAATTCTCGACACTGTATTTTAGAATAAACTGCAAAAGTTCAAAAAGGTTTAAAGTGCCGTTGGGAGTGGACCACTCTCTCTGCCCTCCCCTAGATAAGCCACTGGATGTGTTTAAGCCACAGCTGGCACACTTCGATTACCAGATTTCATTATTTAGTAATTTTTTCCAGTTCTTTGTTGTTAATGTTGTTATCACTGGGTACTGTGATATCAATAATCCAAACCTGTCGATGTTCGATAATTGTGATGTCAGGTCTATTGTTTCTAAATGCCAATCAGTTTGTATTCGAAAGTCCCAGAGAATTTTTGCTGTTTTGTTTTCCAGTACTGTCTCTATTTTATGCTGCCACCAGTCATCAGAAGTAGGAAAGCCATATTTTTTGCATACATGCCAATGAATTATTTTGACCACTTGATCATGTCAGTATTTATAATCAGTTTGAGTTATCTTGTGCAGGCACTAATTAGATGTTCTACAGTCTCATCTTTCTGATCACATAATCTGCATTTCCTGTTACTATTGATTGTCAAAATTTTTGCTTTGATTGCATTGGCTTGTAATGCCTCTTCTTGAGCTACTAGAATAAACCCTTCTGTTTCTTTTTAACATATCCATACTGTAGCCATTGCCACGTCTTGTTCACGTCAATTTTTTTCTCAGTATCTTGAAGAAACTGGCCATGCAAGGGTTTATTTTTTCATCGCACATATTGTCATATCGGTTATTTTGTAGTTCCTTTTTGTAATCGGGTTTAGTTTCCTGTTGCTTTTAGAAGGCATGCTTGTGTAACTACTTGAAGCCTTTGCTCAGAGCTATTGTCGATGTAACATTTTTAATTTTTATGATTCGTCTTCTTCCACAATCTGTGTCATTTGCAGCAGACCCCATCCACCTATTCTCCTTGGTAGGCACAACCAGTCAACATCACTTCATGGATGTAATCCATGATGCATAGTCATTAATTTTCTAGTTTTGCAGTATGCCAGCTATGTATTGGATCACTGGTATAGCCCAAGAATTCATTGCTCTAATTGTGTTTAATCCATTTAATTGTGTTTTCAGAATATTTCTAACTCTTTTGGTGTATTCTGCTGCTGCCTGTTGTTTCACTTTCAAGTGCAGAATATCACTGGCTTCTATTATTCCTAGGTATTTATAGTGTTCGTTAGCTGAAATTGCTTTTATATATTTCTCTTGATCAAAATTAAAATTGCTAGTATTATTAATTTTTCTTCATTTAATAGATAAAATTGCACATTTATCTAAACCAAATTCCATTTTGATGTCCTATCTTAAAATACAAACTGTGTTCAGTAAAGAGTCTATTTGCTGTGCCAATTTTCCATATAACTTCAAGTCATCCATATACAACAGGTGGGAAATTTTAATATTATATTTAGGAATTTCATATTCAAGTTTTATTTTCTTCAAAATCATAGACAAAAGTATCAAAAAAATGTTGAAGAGCAATGGTGACAAGGAATCACCTTTGAAAATTCTACGCTTAATACTAATATCTCCAAATCATTCATTATTGACTATTAAAGTTGTTTTCCATGTTTCATAGCAGCAGCAGCTAGAAACAAATGTATGTTTTTGCTAATTATTCCAAATATTTGTAGTGATTTTAGGATCCAGGAGTATGGGAGGGAATCGAATGCTTTCTCATAGTCTATCCATGCCATGTTTAAGTTACTTTTTCGTCTTTTCGAATTTCTGAGAATCGTTTTATTAATAAGGATCTGGTCTTTTTTCCTCTAGATTTTTGAAAATTGCCTTTTTTGTTCAATCGAATAAATCTGATTATCTGATAAGTAGTGGTATTTGTAATTTGCTATGATTGAAGTGAATAGCTTAAGCATAGTTGGTAGGCATTGTTGTTGTTGTTATTATTATTATTATTATTATTATTATTATTATTACAAGATAATGAATCACCATGGAGTCCAAAAGATAATGACAGGAGGCTCACACTATATCTCCTTAACTGCATTCACTGAAAGAGCACACAACAAACTATGGCAATCTATCCAACTCATTCAACTGAACTCTCCAAACAGCAAGCAAATGTCCTCTTCTTTTCTGACTATCAACCAATTTCTGCAAATTGGTGCAAAAATGACTTTGCACTTCAAACTCTTAGTAAACAATGTCTCTTGAGATACCTAACTCCAAATCTGTAAACAGCAAATTACACAATAACCAAAGAACAGGAACAATCAAAGAACATGAATACAAGGTGCATACAACAATTGTTTTACCAATTAAAAAATAGTTGCTGCAAGCTAGAAATTAATATTAATTTTAATAAATAATACTAAAACTATTTTTCGTTTACATTGATGCACTGTTATTTTCAGTACAAAATATCTGTATTCACATTAAAGTGAAGTACCTGTGGTGGTTATCGTGTAATTTGTTAATAGTTATGCCACAGGTACCTTTAAAGGTCTATTTAACTGCAGTCTATCATAAACATTATATGAATTCTATCCATTGAATTTAGTCCATAGGTCTACAAGCTGCACATGATTTCTTCTGCACAACCTACACATTGACTCATTTGCAGTTACAGTCTTCTTCCTTGTCATAGTCCACTCTTGACTTTTCACAATGCAGTAGCCTCAAAACCTCTGTGTTCTCTGACTCGTCTTTTTTGCTTTATTTATTTATTTTTTATTTTATTATATTTTTTTATGGAGAGTCCATCCACAAGTAGTTGATCAACCAACTATGGGCAATAAGGAACTTATTCACATTTGTATTTATGAATTTAGGGACACAAAACACACGTGTTGAAAAGATTATTTTACCGATTAATAATAAAATAATAACTTTACGTTTCGACTCCTATATTGAGGTCATCTTCAGAAGGATACATGTGTATAAGAACAAGTTACATGCTGTTGCACTCTATACAAGTAAATTACATCTATGTTATTAACTAATCTTTTTTCTTAGCCTGCCCTTTAGTGAAAAAAAAAATGATAAATAAATAAAATAAACAAAAATAAAATAAAAACTACAATAAAATAAACAAAAATAAAATAAAAACTACAATAAACTCTACAAAAAAAAAAAAAAAAAATAGACAGAACACTAAAATACAACATCAAAACCACCTTTAAACCCCCGACAAAATTAAGACACCTACTCAGTTCTTCCAAGGATCCCCCTGCTACACTTAGCCCACCCAGGGGTTTACAAAATAGATTGCACATGTAACATACCATACATACGAGAAACAGGGCAAACCATCCCAATCAGAAAGGATGAACACAAACGTCACATAAAATACCTCCATTTTGGAAAAACCGGCCTTTCTGACCACGCACTCCAAACACACCACAAAATTGACTGGAAAGGTACCAAGTCCCTACACCACACCAAAACCTGGTTCGAGAGGAAATTCAAGGAAGCATGTGAAATGCTCAAAGATGATCCGAATCTGAATAAAAATGATGGTCTTACAATTCCAAGAATGTGGAGGACCCATTTACAACCCTCATAGCAACCACAAAGAAAAATCTCAGTACAAGAAGACTTAGTGAAGTGTTTTTTTTCTTTTTTTTTTCTTTTTTGGATTCCTCCTGAACATTCAATAGCAACCTGTACTGTAAAAATCCAGAAGATAATTGTAATATAACAATATAAACTGTATAATTCCAGAAGAATCCTAGTACATGAGGACTTTAGCAGAGTTTATTGTAGTTTTTATTTTATTTTTGTTTATTTTATTTATTTATTTTATTTTATTTATTTATTTTTTTTTTTTTCACTAGAGGGCAGGCTAAGAAAAAAGATTAGTTAACAACGTAGATGTAATTTACTTGTATAGAGTGCAACAGCATGTAGCTTGTTCTTATACACATGTATCCTTCTAAAGATGACCTCAATACAGGGGTCGAAACGTAAAGTTATTATTTTATTATTAATCAGTAAAATAATCTTTTCAACACATGTGTTTCGTGTCCCTAAATTCATAAATATGAATGCTGATCATCGTGTAATCTTAAAAGAAAGAGTTATTCACATTTGATATGAAAAGTGTGGTTGTATTCCTTGGGAAACACATGTGGTGGAAGACTGTTGCAGAAGGAAGCAGTGGAATGGATAATTGAAGAAGAGGAAAAATTTGTTCTGTGGGTTTGGATTTGAACTATGAGAGAGTGCTGGTTAGCTGCTGCAAGCATTTGACAGATTGAAAGATGGCTATACAAATGCAGACCAAATGATGGAGTTTTCCTAAAAAGGCCTTTGTGCCAAACTCAGTCAAATGCTTTGGAGATATCAATAGCAACCACTTGAGATTCGCTTGAAAAGGTTCACTTGAAGGTAAGGATTTATCACCCTTTTTAGAAAACATTCTATATGAACTAGTTTCCAGACTGCAAGATAAATATCAGTGGAATAAGAAAGTGTTAACAGGTGGCATAAAGTGGGAGTCAGACCTTCAGAATAATTGGAGAGATGCTATCAGGGCCAGGAGATTTTTTGGCATCCAGTTTAAACAAAATTTTCTGATCTCTTAATGGCAAAAGATAAAAAGGTATTGACTGTTTTGTGTTTGGGATTGCTGGGGGCACATTTACCATGATCAGTTATGCAAGAGCTGCAGGAAGAGAAGTAGGAAGTCAGGAAGTTGGTTTTTTCTTTGGGTGATGATGCAATGCTACCATCTGGGTGTAGCAGTGTTGGAGTAGTGATGGGCAGAAGTTATATATTTAGCTAGAGGCCAATAGCTTTAGCTAGAGCCCAGAAGGCTGCTGTGTAGGCAGGATGCAAGTTTCTTACTTTTAGATCTCTCAAAATTAGTTTTTGATGTGGTGAAAATTTTCTTGCAGGTATTCTGGGTTTTGGTGTAGGCTCCATATGAAGATGGAGTTTTGGATGAAAGTCAGTTATGGTATACCTGACTCTTCTTTTGCACAGCCTTGGTATACCTGTGGGAGAACCAAGGCTTAAATGTGGTATCAGAATTTAGGAAATAAATGTTTCCATGCTGATAAGTATTATTTAGGTGATTCTTTCTGCATATAGGTTTGGTTCAGGTGACCAGAAACAGCAATCTGACCAAGGAAGTGAGGAGTAGAAGTTGCGAGCATTGTGTCACTTGACTTTCTGGTAATGCAATATAATCTGTGAATGTAGGTGTTTCTGTATGTGCTGCTCAATGGGGGAGGGGGAGAATAAATCTGCACCACATTGTGGTCTGAGCTGCTGAGAGCAGTGCTTCCCAAACTCCTGGATGTCAGGGCCCCTTTGGAAAAATTTGGAAACATTAAAATATTTCACGGCCCCCCTCAAAAAAAAAATCGTAATATAGACATATTATTATAATATTTATTGTATTTATATTGGTGGTGCAGATAGCATCAGCCTGGCCAAAAATTACTGGAATCACTGAGATGTGGTTAACAGAAGAGGATATAATGACAGGAATAGAAGTCGCAGGGTACAGCAGTTTTCGACAGAATAGGAAGGGAAAGCGTGGTGGTGGAGTACTGCTTATGATAAGTGACGACAGTGGCACTAATGATTTTGAAAGCATATGGTGTGAGGTACAGGTGGGCAAGACAGGATATTTAGTGGGGTGTTGCTACAGACCCAGGAGCACAGAGGGTGGGGACCAGGAAATGTTTAGACAGTTGAGTTTGGCAAGTGCAAGAGGAATGATTGTTATGGGAGATTTTAACTACAGTAGTAGAAACTGGGGAGAGGAAGATGCATGTAGCAATAAGGGAATGGAATTTCTAGAATTCTTGAGGGACAAATGTCTTAGGAAGCATGTAATAGAGGGAACAAGAGGTTCAAGAGTTTTGGATTTGGTTATAGCATCAGAGGCGTTGATAATAATTGAGATGACATCTCTCCCACCAGTTGGAGAGAGTGACCATATGGTTTTGACTTGGAAAATGAACATACATGCAGGAGTATCAAAGAGATGGGGAACGTATGTGGAATTATAATAGTCTAAGACATCAACTTGGGGAAGTTTCATGGAAGGAGGAATTGGAAGGCTGGGATATCATTAGTGCATGGGAAATTACGAAAGAATATTTGTTAGCAGCAATGGCATGTTGTATACCACGAGTGAACAAGAGGACACAATTTGGAGTAAAGTGGATGACAAACAATATTAAACAGAAATTGCATGTGAAAAAGAGGCTAATGAAGAGTTATGAGGAGACAGGTGAAGAGAAGATACATGAAGAGTATAAGACACAGGCCAAAAGAGTGACTAGTATGGTAAGGAAGACGAAACTGGAATATGAGCAGAGAGGATTAGCCCTAAGATCCAAAGAAAATCCTAGGGAATTTTTTAGATATGTGGCCATTAGGAGGAGAAATAACTGTGGAAGAATGATATTGTGGGATAAAAATGGGAATAGAGTGACTGATGCAGAGAACATAGGGGATTGTTCAATGAACACTTTATTGAAATATTTCATCTTGGAGGAGTCAGTCTTAATGCTAGAGGGATTGGGCAGGTTGAGGTTTAGAGGTATAGGAGGAGAGTGTGTTTCAAATACTAAGTACTCTGGATGTCAGTAAAGCTAAGGGACTGGATGGTATTTCACCACGAGTTTTGAGAGAATGTGCTAGGGAACTGACAGTGGCTTTGGCAAAGGTGCCCATGGAATGGAAGGAAGGTAAGATAGTGCCATTGCATAAAGGCGGTAGCAGACTGGAAGTGTCTAATTATAGGCCAGTTTCTGTGTCATCAGTAGTTAGTAAGATCTTGGAGAAAGTAGTGAAGGACCATATACAGCATTGGGTAGATGAAGGTAATGTTAACTGTGAGAATCAACTTGGATTTGTGAAGGGGTGCTCTTGTTTTAGCAATACGCTAGTCTTTTATGATAAAGTTACAAGAGCATTAGATGAGGGAAAGCCGTATAATGCCATTTTCTTAGACTTAGCAAAGGAATTTGACAGGGTGCCACCTGATATGTAAGTTGCAGCACATGGGTCTGGATGTCAGATTGGTCAACTGGATTCAGGATTGGCTGTCCGATAAGTATCAGAGATTTGTGTATGGTAGGGCAGTTTCAAGGAAGCAGAGGGTTACAAGTGGGGTCCTACAGGGCTCAGTATTGGCACCTATATTGTTTAACCTTTATATCAGTGACATTGTCAGTGGATTGCAAGGGGATATTCAATTGTTTGCGGATGATGCGACACTGGGAAGGATTATTAGTAATAGTGCAGATGCAGCAGCCCTGCAAGAGGATGTGAATAAGCTAGATGCATACTCTATGGGACGAGTTATACTGCAGTTATACGGCAGCCCTGCAAGAGGATTTGAATAAACTACTGCATACTCTATGGGAGGAGTTATACTGGAGGAAGTAGGGTAGACAAGAGATCTAGAGTTGATGATTGATGGACACCTGATATTCAGGGGTCATATTGCAAAGGTAGTGAAGGTAACAAACAGGATTGCTGCAATAATGAGAAGGACGCTGCCCTGCATGGATAAAACAGTTAGCATTCCGTTGTATAAGACCCTGATCAGACCACACTTAGACTATTGTTCTCAGATTTGGTCCTCAGGATTTGAATGGGATAAATTAACTGTGGAAAGGGTACAAAGGCAAATAACAAAGATGGTTTCAGGAACTGTACAATGATAGTTATGAGGATCGGCTGAGAGAATGTGGACTGGAGAGTTTGTCAGATAGAAGAAGGAGAGGTGATATGATTGAGACTTTTAAACTGTTGAGAGGTGGTTACAGGGTTGAAATTGGGGTGTTCTCTCGCTTGGTTGAACAGTGGGATGGAGTGATGAAAGACCATCCCTGGAAGTTATGAAAGGAAACCGTGAGAAAGAGGGTGAGGAGTGGTTGCTTTGCATGGAGGGTGGTTGAACTATGGAATGCACTGCCTGATGGAGTGGCGAGAGTGAGAATGGTCAATGAGTTCAAGGAGTGGTATGATAGACTTTGTGTTTCTTAGGGGGGGGGGACTTCCGTTCGATGAGTCTTGATAGACTGTGTTTCTTAGGAAGGATCTCCCACGATGAGTCTTTTGACTCCATGGAGTCCTGAATAATAATAATAATAATAATCATAATATTCAATACAAAACATACACGGTGAATATTGCAAAAATCAAATTCAAATATTACACTTTTAGCATCTTACATACGCATTTGACATGGCACATTATATCATATTTTTATAAAGATAGATATATTGTTATCATGCATTTGCAGTACAAGCACATGAAACATAAAACGATTAGTAATAAAGAAAGAATTAAAAACATAAAAGAAGTTTAATAACAATTTAATGTGATGGATGTATTTCAATACTGCTACACAAAAAGTCAATATCAGGTGAAATATTTGAAACTGCAATTATTAGATTTCTGCTTTGAAATGAAACATATGAATAAGCATATATTTATGATCTTCTGGCAGAAAGTGAAGAAGAATTACAAGAGATAACCAGCCGTGTTTTCCGAACATTAAAAAAATTTCTGCAAAAAACAAAAACAATGATAACTTCAAAATCAGACATTGAATTCTTAAAGATACAAATTGGCAATAAGCAAATTGAGAATGTAAAGAAGTTCACTTATCTAGGAAACACATTGAGTCAAGATGGTCATTCAAAAACCACATTAAATACCGAATTGCTAAGGCAACTGTAGCCCTACAGAAGTTAAAACCATTGTGGGGAGATAACAGAATAGCAATCACAACCAGACTAAGACTAATTGACACCTCAGTGAATTCTGTCCTTTGTATGGTTGTGATGCCTGGACTTTATTGAAGGAAGATGAGAGGAGACTCCTGTCTTTTGAAATGAAAACTTACAGAAGACTTTTGAGAATTCCCTATACCGCTCACGAAACCAATGAAAATGTCCGAAAACTGATTGACTCAATAGATGGGAGAAAAAGGGAAAATATTCTGACAGTCATCAGAAGAAGACAGATGAAATGGTTCGGACATGTGGAGAGGGCTAATGGTATTCCAAAGCAAACCCTAGAAGGAATTGTTCCGGGATCAAGGGTTAGGGGCCGACTTCAATTAAAATGGACTGATAACATCAAAAAATGGACAAATTCCTCCCTTTCTCAACTGACATCAAGAACAAGAGACCGAGACAACTGGAGGGGGGGGGGGGGCTAGCAAAGAGTATCACCAACCAGCCATGAATGACCCAATGGTTCATTTAAGACTATGGGAGAAGAAGATATATTTACTAATATTCATTAAGTGCCAAAATACACAGGAAGCAAAATTTGTGAACCTGGCACCAATGTGTGATTTTTTTCCCATTAAAATATAAAAAATATCATAAAAGAAATAATAAATAATAAAAATTAAATACATTTCTTTTAAGATAAAAAATACTTAATCTTAAAAAATTTTCAATTTGTTTTCATTATTTCACAGCCCCCTCCCCTCAACAAAACCTATGGCTCCCAAGGGGGCTGCGGCCCACAGTTTGGGAAGCGCTGGCCTAGAGGACAGAAAACATTCAAACTATACTTAGACAGGTGAGGAAGATGTCTATATTGTTTACAGAGTAGTTGGAATTATCTGGTATTTTGATGGGAATTTGGACAATTTGTGTGAGATCATTTGTGACTGCAAGTCACTGCCTGATTGATCTGTGCAGTTGAAGTGGCCAGCCAGCTAGTGTTGTGGACATTGAAGTCTCTGAGGAAGATGACTTCACTATTTGGAGAGTTGGATTTGAGAAAATAAACATTTAAGGAAAGGTGATTGAAGATTTCAGAGTGGTTGGTGGCATTAGGGGAGCTATAGAGATAGCATATGAATTTGGTAAAATGGGGTATGTGATTTTTAACCAAAGGAGGTGAAAATTGGGAGATTCCAGGTTGGATATTCTTTGGTATGATATATCGGAGCAAACATATGTGTGGATCCCACCTCTGAGGCAAAAGGAGTTAAAGAGTACACACTTGAGAAAGCAGAGATGGGTAGTGTTTAAGGAAGTTAAGATTTAAGTTTCTGTCAAATAGAGTAGGTGAGGTTTTGCAGAATCAAGGTGGAGGTGAATATCATTAAGGTTAGAACTGAGGTCACGTATATTTGTGAAATAGATCTGGAAGGGTCTATAAATGTTTTTGACCACATGTCCCACACATTTGCTATGCCATGTTTGGGATCAGATATTCACACTTGTCTATGTTTCTTTGCCACTTTGATGTTTCATTTTCAGTCTTTTCTAAATTGCTACCTTATTTTCATGCTGCACATAAGTCTGATTTGGCTGGGCCTGTATTTCTTGTAAGTCTAACTTCTAGGTTCCATCATATCACCACTTTTTCCTCCTATCAACTAGACTCTGTAAATTGCATCTTCTCAACCTTTTCTCATACTCGACATTCCAGAGATCAGAAACTACCTTAGTCAGTCACCTCTGGACCCTTTCGAACATCTCTTCGTCCTTTTGAAAACCAGGATGTCATCTTCATCTAATCATGTCTTCTTATTTCAACAAAGTGTTTCCATTATATCTTCTGCAGTAGTTGCTCTTATACCATTTTCTCCAATCAATGTCATCCTTCCATTATCATTCTCCTTTTTTTTTTTTTTTTTGGCTACATATTGAAAGAATTCCCTAGGATTCTTTTTGGCTTCATTAGCAAACTGCTGCTCATACTTCACTTTTGCTACCCTTACCAACTAAGTCACCCTCTTTGCCTGTTCTCCGTAATCATCATGGAATTGATTATTACCCACCCCTCTTATGCTGCCTCCATAATGCTTTTTTCCTTTGTATTGCATGCTTAATCTCTTCATTTATCCATTTCACACTTACATTATTTAACCTTCTGACCCTTGGAATACATTTTGACATTGCTTCTACTAGACAATTCTTGAATATTCTCCAAAATGTACTGATCTCTCTTTCCAGCTAACTCCTCATTCCACGCTACACTTGCAAGCATTCTCCTGAGCTCCTCATAATCACCATCTTTATAGTTCCACATATATAATTTCCTCCCAGAGGTCCTCAAGCTGCCTGCAACCACCCTGGTAATCACTTCATGGTCACTCTCACAAACTGGTGGGTGATTTGACACTTCATTATAATTACATCCTCTGACGAGATGATCAAATCCAAGACCTCAATCCTCGTTTAACCTATCTTACATACTTTCTGAGGTAATTTTTCCTCAAAAACTCAAGAAACTTATTTTCTTTACTTCCAGTTGCTATCTGATCATCCCAGTCTATATTGCCATAATTAAAATTTCCCATAGCGATCACCCTTTTCTTATTTGCTTGGGTAATTTAATTATACATTTCATGGTCACTACCATCCACATTACCAGGTTTATAGGAACATCCGACTAAGTATTTCATTCTATTCACCTTTATCTCACACCATACTGCCTCTAAACCACAACCACTATTTCCCTCCTGCATCTCTACTTTGTATGGACATAAAATACCACTCTTCCCCCCCCCTCCCTTTTTACCCTTTCTATCCTCATGAAACACATCATATCCTTCCAACTCTATTCCTGTAAGGATGTCATCCTCATCCAGCCATGTCTCACTTATTCCAACAATTTTTGGGTGAACAGACTCAATTAATGCAACCATTTCATTTGCCTTGTTTCTTACACTTCTAGCATTTGTATACAAACATAGCAGCTCATTCCTGGATCTATATCTAGTTCCACTAATACTACTTATTTGATGTGACTTCTCCATGCTTAACTCAAGCCATTTCTTTTTCTCCTTATTCATCTTAGAACCTTCTTGAAATCCAACTGTTTTCCCTTCATCTCCTTCCCTTTTGTCTATGCACGCATTCACATTCTCTTGGAGCATCAACCTTTCTCACGGCGTGTTCCTGTCTACCCTGATCCTCCTTGTTTCCCTGCCTGTCTTGCACAAACCCTTCTCTCATTCTAGATACTCATGCCAACCACTTCTTCATTGATAACCACCTTTTCAATATCAATGCTGATTGGCTTGTCAAGGTATTGCAGGTCATTTCATTAAGTGCAGGAAATTCATTCCATCTCTCTATGAGATGATCTCACAGAGAGAGAGAGAGAGAGAGAGAGAGAGAGAGAGATGATATTTTCTGCCCCAGTTGTGTCTTGAACTGATGAAGCAATGAGATTGTGACAATGACATTGCCTGTGGTAGGTATATTAGCTTTGAGCTGCATTGTGGATTGCTTCAAGCTTTTTTGTTGATTGTATCAATTTTCCAAGAGTAGGTTTTGTCAAACATGTTAAGGTGCTGTTCCAGGCTGTCCATGTACTTGCTGAGGTTTATGGTTATTTAATAGTGGGAAGGAACAAAGAACAGATCAATGGCAATTTAAATTTAAATAATTTAAATCAGACCATTTAATCATCAGTGCCTGCCAAAAAAATAATAAAAATTAAAAAAAATAAATAAAGAGCCAAAGTGTAAACAATAATTTACACTTCGCCTCTTTGCTTTTTGACTGCCTCACTAATGTCATTAATATTCTTCATTGAAAACTCCTATGATTTGTGTTTGGGCAATCTGACTGCACAACTCATCTATTTAACAAGTGGTCAGACTGTATCATTATCCCACTGTAAACAGAACCATTATCCTCTACACTACAGAAGCGAGAACCAGTGATAACAAATCATCTTGAAGGGATTGAATGCATGCAAGCAAAATCTCTGATTCCCTCCTCTGGAGTGAGATGTAATAATCAGGTTTGCTTCATCCTTTCAAAACAAATTTCCAATGATCTACAATTCATTCCCAGGGAATGCTCTGAAAGGATGAATTAGACATGGGTGAATAAAAGGAATCATCACTTCGGTTCATTTCAGTCACTAATGGTGTGGTAGTGTGCACATACATGTGATTTAGTATACTCTTGATTGAGAAAGCTGCTTTAATTTTATACAGCATTTAAAAGTTTAATATTATCTTTCATTTAAAAAATTACCTTTTTTGGATACCCTCAATATGCTCATCTTCTACCGGACTTCTAATTATTATTATATAGGTATCTCTATGGAGTCAGAAGACTCATCTTGGGAGAATCACACTAACCTTTTTACATAAAATATCAATCATACCTCTCTTTAAACTCCTTCACTGACAGGGCACTCACAACTGATTCTGGCAATTCATTACACTCATTTATCACTCTCCAAGCAAATCATTTTGTCTGCACACACACTGACTAACCACACTCTTATACAACTTCCAGGAGTAATCCCCTGATTCTCTCTCTCTCTCTCTATTTCTCATGTACTGAAAACTTACCATTGTATCAATCTTATAGAACCATTTTAAAAATGTAAATTTCTATCAAGTTCCTTCTTTTCTGCCTATCAACTAAACTTTGCAACCCCTACATTTTAACCTCTTCTCATAGGGAGTATTCTGGAGATCTGTCACCAGCTTAGTCACTCTTCTCTGATTCTCTCCACTGCCTCATGTTCTCAAAATACTCAGGTGACCAATCTGTACACAGGTCAAGATCTGGTTGAATCATTGCCTTATAAAGAGAGATAATAACCTCCCTATATTTATTTGTTAGCATGCTTCTCAACATCCACCTAATCCTTTGAGCTATTTTACCAACTTTTGCAATATGCTTTCTGAATATGCTTTCTCTGTCTACTAAGTCCTTAGTCTCATAAATTTCCTACAATCCACTGCCATCAATGTTGATACACAATATGTGAACTTTTCAACCTGAAGTGAATAACTTTACATTTTGCAACATTAAATGTACAACCATTATACTTTGCCAACAATAGCAATTTATTTAAATCATCCTGCAGAATATCTACATCACGTTTATCAACTATTCCTTTCACAGTTCTGCATCAGCAGATAACTAAAATACCATTATTAATATGGAAATTCAACAGTACTGACCCTAATATAGAGCTATGAGGCACTCTTGTTCACTTTGATTCCATGTCACCATATTCCACTCTCTGGTATCTGTCAGCCTACATTCATGGCACTAACGTCATATCCATTGTGATTTGCTCCAACTTGTGTAATAGTTTTCAAAGAACTAAAACTGTCAAGCCTCAGCTTTGTCAATGTTCAAGTCTTGACACTGTCAAAATCAACTTTATCTGAAGCACTGTTCTTCTCTTACATATTCATGTAGCACACAGGTCAATATGACATCCAGTTCTACTGCAGTATTCATGTGCATATATTTCAATGTTCTGAGCACCTCTTGTTCATTTACCTCAATTCTGACATCGTTCTCTGTCACATCAGTAACTGCAAAATCTCCACCTGGATAATATACCTTTGCAAACTGATCACTCAGAAAACTCAATAGTTTCTTCTGCTTCTGTCACCTTCAGTATTAATTAAAGCCATACTTCTATAGTTATTCTTATTATTTATTACATAATGAAAAAACTGTTTTGGATTTATTAGACTGCATGGCTAATTTTCTGTCCTAATCTGATATGGCATTTCTTGCCATACTAATCACTCTTCTTACCTGCATTCTGTACTGCTGTTACTATTTTCTTTCTATTCCCTCCACAATTTTTTATATTTTTTCTCACCTTGCTATCTATCTGTATTCATACATATAATTCTCACTTGGTTTATCCTCCTGATTGTGTAGTTTAAAGCTGCTTCACTCAAACAATCCCTAACCACTTCCCATGCATTACTGACATTCTTTCCTTGCAAATTCTAAAGTCATAGCACTGCTCCTAGATGCTTCCTAAGTCTGACATAATTCAACATAGCTTTATAGTTCAACATAAACCCTTTCTTGAGAAAGAATCCCATATGTTTAGCAACTTCCCAGAACAAGACTGCACGGTCACTCTCCCTGACTAGAGGCATATTATCTACCAAATTTGAGCACAAGAGTCCAGGTGCAGTCTGATCAGACTGCACCTGGACGTTATATAATAGAACGACAACTCTTTTATCTCTGCAGGTCAGCATCCTTCTCAGTATTGCAGCAATCCTCTGGTTTATATTTACCACCTTTGCAATATGTTTCCTGAATTTCAGGTTTCTATCAATCATCACCCAAAGATCCCTTACCTACCTAACTCCTCTAGTAGAGTTTCTCCAACAGGGTATGCAGCATCTCATCCATGTATTCCAAACTTCAAGATTTTGCATTTAGCTGCATTAAACGGACAATCCCATCCATTTACCCATCTGTCCAGTTTATTCCAATCCTCTTGCAGGGCTATTACATCTGCACTATTACTAATAACCCTCCCCAGCTTCTCATCATTTGCAAACAACTGAATATCCCCCACAAATCCATTGAAAATATCATTGATATAAAGCTTAAACAATACAGGTCCCAGTACTGAAACACGAGGCCCTACTTGTAACCTTCTGGCTCCTTGATACTGCACTCCATACACAACTCTCTGTATTGGCAATCAGATAGCCAATATCCTGAAAAGCAGTTGACTAATCTGACATCTAAACCCATGTGCTGCAACTTAAATATCAGTTATCATAAGGTACCCTGTCAAATGCTTTAGTAAAATCTAAAAAAATGGCAGACCAGGCTTTTCCCTCATCAACTTCTCTTGTCAATTTATTATAAAAGCAATCATATTAATAAAACTAGAGCACTCTTCACATATCCATGCTGACTCTCATAGATAACATTACCCTCATCTGCCCAAGACTGTAAATGATCCCTCACTAATTTATCCAAGATTTTAACTGCTGCTGAAATACAAACTGGTCTATAGTTAGGCACTTGCAGTAAACTAGCTTCCTTATGCAATGGCACTACCTTACCCTCCTTCCACTCCTTGGGTACCTTTCCCCATGGACAAATTTTCATTTGTCCATGGGGAAAGGCCAGGTCAACAGAGCCACTTATTCAGTTAAAAGTAATCAATAAGAACAATTTCTATAAGAAACTGAGATAAATAACATCAGGCAAGTGCTGTGAATTACTATTTCATTCATTCTTTTGTTTTTATTAACAAAAAATAAATGGTTAAGATTATTTTTTGTCAAACTTCTTTTTTTATTTGTAAAATTCATGAAATAATGATTTTTAATATACAATACTAAATACTTTTTAGATTTTTTTTTAAAATTGTGCAGATAACTAAATATTGCTTACAGAATCGTGGCTTGGCTGTAATCATATCAGAAGGTTCACTAGGCTCACTCAATCCTCCTTTATTAACAGCAATTATTCGGAACTCATAATCAGTTCCTTCAACTAAGCCTGGAACAGTACATTTAGTTTTATCTGCAGGTACTTCAGCAGCTTTTGACCAATTTGGCGAATTTTTTTCTTTCTTCTGGATAATATAACCTGTAACAGGGCTTCCACCATCTTCTGTAGGTATTGGCCACTCAAGATCAACATGATCTTTATCCCAGTCTGTGACTTGAGGCTTTCCTGGAGAACTTGGAGGTTCTGAAATTATAAACCCATATGAATAGAATGGTATTATACATACATGCAGTATAGTGAAACTAAGATGCAGTCTACTGAAACAAACTAGAATGAAACTGACTGATCGATTGGTTCTTTAGATTATGTTAAATTAACAAAACTATGATGAAGTTATATTTTTAAATTATCATCTATTCTCTAGCCAGTTTGCATGTTATGCATAATAAAAACCTAAAATTCCTGAGAAAATTCCACCTTGATTTCAGATGACTAATTTGCCTTTTAAGTAAAATGCTTTATAAATTTTCTTCTCATACTATAACTATGAATAATTTCAGATCAGATACTTCCAAATAAAGGGAATGAATGTTTGGCCAATTTGTAAAATGTTGTTCTATTCTCATCAACAATATATAATAAACTGGTCAAGAACTTCAAATATTTTGTGTGTGTGTATGTGTGTGTAATACCATCAATTAACAATTAGCAATTCTGACTTCTTGAAGTAAAATTATGAAGTCATAGATGCTACACAAATCTAAAAATTAAAGATGCCAAGAAATTATATTCTTGGTTTCATCTTTATCCAACTGTAAGCAAACAAATTTTGTGCATGAAGTACCTTCATGAAGGGTTGTTTTCCTGTCTCACATATAGAAGATAATAACTTCATATCAATTACCTTAGTATCCCATAATACAATGCACATAGCCTTACAGACATGTAATGCTATGCATTATAGGAAGGGCCACTATTCAGACTGGTATCAACTTTTATTGAGGTGAAAAAGTAAAGGGGTGCTCATCATAGGCCAAGAGTAGTTAGTAGGGGGTGCAAGAGAGCCTGATAGTATTAGGAGAAAGAAAACATGGATAGACAGTATGAGAGATAGAGAATGGCTCCTTCAGCATTTTTATATTTTCTGACCTCTGGAATGTCGAGTATGAGGAAAGATTGAGAAGATGTAATTTACAGAGTCGGGTGGACAGGAGGAAGAGGGGAGATATGATAGAGACCTACAAGTTGGTAAGGGGTTGTTATAAGATCAATGGTGGAGACGTTCTACAGAGAATAGTGGGAGATCAGGGGAGAACCAGAGGTCATCCCTGGAAACTGTATAAAGAGGGTGTGAATAGGGGAGTGAGAGGCAGGTTTTTTTCGTGCGGAGTTGTGAAGGATTGGAATGCCTTGCCTGAGAATGTGGTGTCTGGAAAGAGTTTGAATGTGTTTAAAACATGATATGATGAGCTGTGTGTGTGTGATAAAAGGACCTCCCAGATGAGTCTTTGACTCCATGAGGTCTTGAGGTGGTAATAATAATAATATCATCATATAGCCAAAGGCTATCAGTTTTCCTTTTTCACCAATCTCACAGATGAATAACCAAAAGACCAATTGAAACTAAAGTGCAAAGATGACTCATACCCAGGTGATTTTCCTTATCTAAGTTAACTGCCTTTAGTTGTCCTTCTCTGCATGGTACTGTTCTCCAGTCATCCCTGTAATTAAATATAAGACCACATTGAATTAAGAGGATGAAACTATTTAAAAAACTTCTCATAGCAAGAATGGATAGAATTTTATCTCACCCTAGTGAATATTGCATAATGTGAGTGGTCTACATCCTCTAGTCAAAAATTTGATATCTACTAGAATGCTTCTTTCTAAATACAAAAATCATCTGACTGAACAATAAAATTTCCACAAAACAATATTATAAAGCATTTGGATGTCATATTGCTGGTTTTCAAATTCATGTTTCTTTCTAACTTTCCATAAAGGTATTTTAATTCATTAATAATAAAAAACAAAATTAATTCTCTTCCCATTGCTGATATGTGGTGGGTACTGCAAAAAAAAAACTTGTTCTCTTGTAAGTAATGGAATGCTCAACACATTACATAATCTGTTCCAAATACACAGGGCAAGAGGGCAACTGTAGAATGCATGTTCTTCTATTTCCAAATTGCCAACAGAAATCACAGACTGGACCTCTGATTGAGGTCTGATCAGTGGGAGCCAGACCCAGAAGTGATACAAAGGTTGAAGTAATGTAGAAGTCATATTTCCATATACAAGTAGCCAAAATGTGTCACACCTTATTATTAAAGACATGTAATGAAAGTTTTCCACTTTGTTATAATATAAATTAAAGATGCCAAGAAATAATATTCTTGGTTTCATCTTTTATCCAAGTGTAAACAAACAAAGTTTGTGTATGAAGTAACTTCATGACAGGGCAACTCTTATACAGAGGCTAATGACTTCACATCAATTGCCTTAGTTTCCTAATGCAATGCACATATGGATGATTATTATATATTTTGGTTTAAATTGAACTGAACGTTTCTCTTGTTACCATAAATTTTATGATGAATTCTGATTGCTGTAATAAACAAGGAATAGAGATTTTATTATAATTTCTTGGCATCTTTAATTTATAATATCATCAAGTGGAAAAACATTCAACATCCATCTCTAATCCAGAGTATTTAATAATAAGGTATGACACCTTTAAACTACTTGTATATGAAAATATGACTCCCGCATTACTTCAACTTTGGTATTATTACTTCTGGGTCTGGCTCCCACTGATGTGCTTTTGTGTAGAAGTGCTTACTGTGCTGAGATATGAAAAGTTCTGCTGAGTAGTAGGTTTTTTCTGTCTCTGAGTGGGCCACAATGAGTTCATGGTGCTGTTCAGTGTTGGGGATGAGCCTGCAAATGGGCAGAGCCACTGCCGAGGGTTTCCCACTGTGGCAGGGTGGGCCTGTTACTGAGTGGAACCACTGCTGAGTAAAATGATCCTTCAGTCATGTACACCTACTGAGTTTAGAGTAATCTGGGAGGATTGCCTGAGTGTTTGGAGACTTCCCTTCACTTATATAGTGAAACAGGTCGACATGTATAATGCATGGCATTATACATGTCGACCTGTTTCACTATATAAGTGAAGGGAACATGTATAATGCTATGCATTATACATGTCTGTAAGGATATATGATTTGCATTGTGGGATACTAAAGCAATCGATGAGAAGTCATTAGCCTCTATGTATGAGTTGCCCAATTCTGAAATTACTTCAGGTGATGAAATTACTTTTATCACCTGAAGTAATTTCAGAATTGGGCAACTTACACTTGGATAAAGGATGAAACCAAGAATATAATTTCCTGGCATCTTTAATTATAATATAACGAAGTGAAAAAAACTTTCAACATCTACTCAAAATCTATATATGTGTCCACTTCTGGAAAAAAAAGAGAAAAAATTATATAAATGAACAGTTTCCTTGCCAAGACAGCATAGCATTGACACTGTTTTAAACATAGTATATTGAAGGTGAAGCTTGCTTTCTCCATAGAAACAATGCTAAATATGCCTTTTCAAAGAAAAAGGCCCTTTTATATTGGCCTAACCTGCATCAAAATGATTCTCTCTCTCTCTCGACTCCAAAAGTTTAGGAGATTTCATTTTTAATATTAATTTGTAGCATGCAATAACTGATTTTAATTGGTAAACTGAATGTTGTTTGCATCTTTTGATTTACTTGTTGTTTGCATCTTTTGATTTACTTGTTGTTTCCACACATTGATGATGTATTATTATTTCAGTATGATATATTTAAAATTTTCATTAAAGTTTATTATTGTGTGATTCGCTGTTTGTTACCTATGCCACAGGTACCTCTTACAATTAGTGTAACATCTAATTTAGCCATTTAAATATGGTGGTATAGATTGGAATGAAGAGATAGTTTGGGAATAAAGAAAATGAATTTCTCGAGTTCTTCAGAGATAACTATCTCAGGCAGCAAGAAAAGAAGGGCACATGAGGATCAACAGTTCTAGATCTCATCATTTCATCATTGGATTTAATTATGAGTGGGCGGTTTCACGCTTTACTCCAATTGGTGAAAGTGATCATGAAGTAATCACCTGTGTTGTTGCTAGTCATAAGCAGACTTTTCTGAGGAAAGGATATATGTGGAATTATAAGGTTGTTGATTATAACAAGCTTAGGAGACAGCTTGGAGATATAACATGGAACAAGGAGTTGAGCAGTAAGGAAATAAATGCTGCATGGGAACGGGCAATGAAATACATAACGGCATCAATGTGCAAATGTATTCCAAAGACCAAAAGGATAAATAAGGTAGATGTAATATGGATGAATGTGGAGCTAAAGCATGAAATCTGGAAAAAGAAAGAACTCTGGAGGAAGTACAAGATGAATAATGGTAATAATCAGTCACATGAAGAGAACAAGCCAAGGAGCATGTCTCATTTAGTAAGGAAAACAAAAGTAGAGTATGAGCAGAAATTGGCAAATATCAGGCAAAGAAAAACCCTAGAGAGTTTTTTAGATAAGTGGCAAGTAGAAGGTAGAATGATTGTAGTAAGATGAAGTTATTGGATGAAAGTGGTAGAATGGTAACTGCTGCAGAAGACATTGTTGAGGGATTCAGTGATCAATTTATAAGGGTGTTTCATCCTGATCAAAGTGAAATCAAGAGGAAATTAAGTGTAGAAGACATAGGAGAGGGTGGCTTAATTGTGATTGAGCAGGAGGAATTTGAGGAAATAAAAAACCTTGATGTTGGCCGAGTGGTTAGCATATCCGCTCTCTAGTCAAAAGGCTGCAGGTTCGAATCCCATCATGGGAATGAATGTTTGTGATTGTCTGTGAGAATATAAGTGGTGGTGGTGGTGGTGGGCAGTAGATGACGGATTGAGTAATGGAGACAGAGAGTTGTAGAGTAAGTGTCCTCCCTCGATGAGTCCCTCAGACTCCATGGAGGTGTTAAGTAATAATAATAATAATAATGTCAATAAGGCAATAGGATTTGATGATGTATCACCACACGTCTTAAGGGAATGTTCCAGGGAACTGGCAGTAGCATTGGCATGCTTGTTTAATAAGAGTCTTACAACAGCACAGGTTCCAAAGGAGACGAGAGAAGGGGAAATTGTTCCACTGCATAAAGGTGGTGATAGGGCTGTAGTTCAAATTATAGGCCAGTCTGTATATCTGGAGTTGTGGTGAAGATCCTGGAGAGATAAGTAAGAAATAGAATACAGAAATGGGTTGATAACAGCAGTATTTTCTGTGGTTATCAGCATGGGTTTGTTAAGGGGAGATCATGTTTCACTAACTTACTTATGTACTATAACAAGGTGACAAATACCTTGGACAGAGGAGATGCATAAACAGTAGTGTACTTGGATTTTGCAAAGGCTTTTGATAGATTGCCACATAACACCCTCTTAAATAAATTGAAACAGATGACACTGGATAACAGGCTTCTGAGTTGGATCAGTGACTGGCTGTCAGATAGGTATCAGAAAATTGTATATTGAGGTGCGATATCCCGAAAGAGAAAGGTCACTAGTGGTGTGCCACAGGGGTCAGTTTTGGAGCCATTGTTGTTCAATTTGTATGTTAATGTTATTGGGATGGATTTACTTAGAGATATGCAGATGATGCAAAACTGGGTAGAGCAATGCAGACTCCAGCAGATGTTATGGCCATACAAGAGGACTGAATAGGTTGCATGAATGGGCAAGTAAGTGGAACTATCAGTTCAATGTTGGAAAGTGTAAGGTTTTGAGATTTGGTAAGCAACGATGGGATGCAAAGTATACACTTGGTGGGGAAACTTTAACGTAAGTAGAGAAGATGAGAGATCTTGGAGAGATGGTGGACAAGGACCTGAAATTCAGGGGCTACATTGCACAAGTTGTGAAGATGTCACATCGAATAATAGCAATGATGCAGAGGACCCTGACATGCAGAAATAGAGAGGTTATGATTCCATTGTATAAGACTGACCTTGATCAAGCCTCATATGGATTATTGTGCACAGATTTGGTTGCCTGGTTTTCATGGTAACAAGAATATTTTGGAAAGGGTCCAGAAAAGATTCACAAAGGTGGTCAGTGGTCTTTGGAATGTGGAGTATGAGGACAGATTGAGAAAATGCAAATTGCAGAGCCTTGTGAATAAAAGGAAGGGGGGATATGATTGAGACATATAAGCTAGTCAGGGATTGTTATCAAGTCAACATGGAAGAGATTTTCATAGAATGAGAGGTGAGTAGAACAAGAGGCCATTGCTGGAAACTGTATAAGGAAAGTGTGAACAGAGGAGTGAGGAGTAGGTTCTTTGCATAAAGAGTGGAATGCATCGCCTGAGTGTGTTGTATGTGACACATTGAATCAGTTTAAAGCACGGTTGGATGAGCATTGTGTGCAAACAGTGCATACTGCCTATGATGAGTCTCTGCCTCCATGGAGGTCAAATGTTAATAATAATAATAATTTATATTTTGAAAAGCATCAAAACACTCACCATATGGATCTTTAGCTATAACACCATCTTCCTTTTCAAGAGGATCTGATTCCCCAATTTCATTAACTGCAATTATGCGGAACTGATATGTTTTGTGGTGAACTAAACGTGTCACTTTATATGTGAGACTGACAGAGGTTCCAGCTTCAACCCAAGTGCCACGAGAAGCATCCATTTTTTCAATCACATAATGCCTAATATTGCAACCGCCATCATCTTTGGGTAATTTCCATGTGAGTTGAGCTGAATCTTTAGTGACATCAGTAACTTCTAATGGTCCCTCTGGTGGTGATGGTCGATCTAAAGATATGTATGAAATAGATATAATTTCTTCTATATGCATACAAATACAATATAACAAAATTCTAGAAATAAAAACAAAAACAGAATATTAGCATACATAATAATAAAAAATCCATGCTCATTAATAGGATTTTTGTAATGTAAATTAATTAATTATTAAATCTTGAATCAAATACTTAATGCTATGGTAATCCAATAACATTTTATTATTATTATTTTTTTTTTTTTTAATTTTGAGAATTTTTACACATAGCATCATGAGCATTTTCAGTATGATCTGAATGACAAATAATAGCACATGTATTCATGGCAGAAGGATTAACATTGCAGATATCTATCTAAGTTTAATAGAGCCACATAGTTTAATGACAATGAAGATGGGAACATTTACTGACGAGAAGAGTGGTTCCTACAGTGGGAGAAAATGAACCTATTATTCTGTAGGACTTTAGTCTTTTATCAGCAAACGCTATGTATTTGGGTGACAGCATGTTCTTCAAGGTCCAGAATTGAAGACCATGCTATCTCCCCATGAATATACTATCTGGTGGATGAGTGGGGAGTGGGGGCACATGTATACATGTACCTTCATCTGTCTTGTCTTCTTCTATACAAAACAAGAAATGAAAACCTTCAAATAGTTATTGAATAAAGAGCACTCCAAATATTTGTCAACAAAATTAATGCCATTTACTCCTATATGTGATTTACATTAGAAGAAAATCACAATTGCTTCTGCTTTCAAAACCTCATTTCTTTACTGATTGACCAAACTCTTATTGCTATCAAAAAAAAAAAAAAAAAACAGGGTAAAAATGGAATTAAGATAGAATATTATGACATATTTATGAAACTTCCTTGACATACATCATGGAAGCAGAACATAAAGGGAACTAGATAATAGGCTAATGAGTTAGATAAGAAATACCTGAAGATGATAGTTGCAGATTGTATACCTAGACTGAGGAAGATAAATAGGATTGATCTGAAATGGATAGTTCTGAAATTATGAACAGGGAAACAAAGTTACGAAAGACTATAAGAAATGTACTGAATGCTAATCTAATGTGGATGTTTAGCTGTTGATTATCACTGTTTAGAGAAGAAAACACACATCAAAGAATGATAATTAGCTTTATTTAGTTCTCAAATTATTAGAAAATATTTTGCATTGGTCACAAATGGATCTTCATGAGCACAAATATATTATTATCATTACCCAAGACCACATGAAGTCAAAGACTCATCTGGGAGGTCCTTTTATCACACACACACACATCTCATCATACAGTGTCTTAAATACACTCAAACTCCTTGCAGACACCACACTCTCAGGCAAGGCATTCCAATCATTCACAACTCTGCATGAAAAAAACCTGCCTCTCACTCCCCTACTCACACTCTCTTTATACAGTTTCCAGGGATGACCTCTGGTTCTCCCCTGATCTCCCACTATTCTCTGTAAAACCTCTCCAACATTGATCCTATAACAACCCCTTAACAACTTGTAGGTCTCTATCATATCTCCCCTCTTCCTCCTGCCAACCAGACTCTGCAAATTACATCTTCTCAATCTTTCCTCATACTCGACAGTCCGGAGGTCAGAAACTACCTTAGTCAGTTGCCTTTGGACCCTTTCCAACATCTCTTCATCCTTCTGAAAACCTGGTGACCATATCTGGGCACAATAGTTCACGAGTGGCCTAATCAAAGCCTTATACAATGGAACAAGAATCTCCCTACTTCTACACGTCAGTGTCCACCACATCATTCCCAGAAGCCTTTGTGTTGTCTTCACAATTTTGGCGATGTATCTCCTAAATTTTAGATCCTTATCCACTATCACCCCCAGATCTCTTATTTCCTCTACCTCTAATAATATATTCTCACCAAGCATAAATTCTGCATCCCATCTTTCTTTTCCAAATTTTAAAACCTTACATTTTGCAACATCAACATTGAACTCACATCCCAATTTCCATGCCCAATCACTACACTTTATGGTTCATCCCAACTTTGCATCATCTGCAAACAACTGAATATCTCCATCCAAATCCTCAGCTATATCATTAATAAACAAGTTAAACAGCAATGGATCTAAAACAGAGCCCTGAGGCACTCCGCTAGTGACTTTCCTTTTCCTGGATATCGCACCCGCATACACAACTTGTTGATACCTATCAGATAGCCAGTCTCCAATCCAATGCACCAAAATAATTTCCAACCCCATCTGCTCTAGTTTGACTGTCAACCTATCATGAGGTACTATATGAAAAGCCCTTGTGAAATCCAAGTATATTACTGTGTACCCTTCTCCTCTGTCCAAGGAAGCAGTCACTTTATTGTAATATGTAAGTAGATTACAAAAACATGACCCACCTTTAGCAAATCCATGCTGTCCATCAAAGATCCACCATTGTTATCAACCCAACTCCGGATTCTAGTTCTCACAAGCTTCTCCAACAACTTAACCACAACACCTGACACACAGATAGGGCTATAGTTTAATGCTTGAGTTCGATCACCTCCTTTATGAAGTGGCACAATCTTGCCCTCCTTCCACTCTTTAGGGACTTGACCAAGTGCAAGACTCGTATTAAAAAAATATGTCAAGGTAGGTGTCAACTCTCTGGCACATTCCTTCAGAATATGCGGTGATATATTGTCAAGTCCCACAGTCTTATTAACATCTAGTTTACTCAACTCCCCATACATCTCTTGCTCATCTACAGTCAGTCTCTCCTCTCTATCATCAACTGCACTCAATAAATCCATGAAGTCATATTCACAAGATTGAAAGACTTTTATGAACTGCTCATTAAGTATCTTCACCACACATTCCGCAACAGCTGTCTTTATACCATTTTCTCCAATCAATGTAATCCTTCCATAATCATTCTTTCTTTTGCTGGCTACATATCGAAAGAACTCCTTAGGATTCTTTTTGGCTTCATTAGCTAACTGCTGTTCATACCTCTCTTTAGCTACTCTCACCAACCAAGTCAACTTCCTTGCCTGGTCTTTGTAGACCTCATGCAATTGGTTATTTCCACTTCTCTTATGCTGCCTCCAAAATGCCCTTTTTCTCTGTATCGCATACTTAATCTCTTTACTCATCCATCTCACACCCACCTTATTTAACCTTCTCACCCTTGGAATACATTTAGGTATTGCATCTACTAAACAGTTTTTGAAAATTCCCCAAGGTGCACTGATCTCTTTTCCAGCTAACTCCTCATTCCACGCTACACCCACAAGCTGTCTCCTGAGCTCTTCATAATCACCCCCCCACCTTGTAGTTCCACATATACCCTTTTCTCACAGAGGTCCTCGCACTGCTTTCAACCACCAGGTAATCACCTCATGGTCACTCTCACCAATTGGTGGATGATTTGACACCTCATTTATAATTACATCCTCTGATGAGATGACCAAATCCAAGACCCTTAATCCTCATGTGCCCTCTGTTACATACTGTCTGAGGTAGTTATCCCTCAAAAACTCAAGAAACTCATTTTCATTACTTCCAGTTGCTATCTCGTCATTCCGGTCCATATTGTCATAATGAAAATCACCCATAATGAACACCCTTTTCATATTTGCTTGGCTAATTTGACTATACATTTCACTATCACCACCATCCAAGTTACAAGGTCTATAACAACATCCCACCAAGTATTTGATTCCATTCACCTCTATCTACACCATACTGCCTCAAAACCACTGGCACTATTTCCCTTTTGCATCTCTGCTTTGGTTGGACATAACTCTTTCTCTATCATCAATAGCACTCCCCCTCCCTTTTTACCCCTTCTATCCTCACGAAACACATCATACCCTTCCATCTCTATTCCTGTCAGGATGTCATCCTCTTCCAAGCATGTTTCACTTATTCCGACAATCTTTGTGTAAACAGACACAATTAGTGCAACCATTTCATCTACGTTGTTTCTTATACTTCTAGCATTTGTATACAAACAACAACAGCTCATTTCTGGATCTACAGCTAGTTCCACTGATACCACTCACTCGATGTGATCTCTCCATGCTAAACTGGGGCCATTTCCCTTTCTGCTTCTTCATTTTAAAACCCTTTTCAATTCCAACTGTTTCCTCTTGATCCCCGGTCATCCCATTTCTTTACTACCTACACATGCTCACCTCCTCTTGGAGCATCCACCTTTCTCATGCTGTATACCCCTGTCCACCTTGAGTCTCCCCATTTCCCTGCTCCTCTTGCACACCCATTCTCTCAGTTTCTATACTCATACTACTCACTTCCCCATTCATAAGCACCTCTTTAATCTCTACTGTCTTACTCTCCCACTCTTCCACATCACCTCCCACTCAATCTGATTCATTCTCTCTATTCACTTCTCTACCTTCCAGTAGTCTCTCCAAGCGACTCACACCATAACCACTCAAATGCAGTCCATCGCTCCCATACAGCTCACTTCATCCCTCAAACTCATTCCACACATTAATAAACTGTACTCCCATCTCCTCACACATTTCAGCCAGCATATCATTCATAATCCTTGCTCTCCGCCTCATTTCACCACAGTCATACCTAGGCAACACGCTAACTACCCTTCCTGTCACACTATTCTCTTTTATCCTTCTAAGCAGCCTTCTGATCCATTCTAACACACTCTTTGTCTTCTCTCAAATCATTCGTACCTATTAATACTACTAACTCTTTTGCTCGATCCTGCCTCATATCCAATGCCTCAATCACTCTACTCATTTTAGCGCCTGGAAAACATACCTTGTGCATTCTATCCTCCAGCACACCTTTAATAATGGAGTCACCATACAATGCCACTCACTCATCTTTTGTTAACTCTTTCATGCCATCATTATTTATTTTAATAGTTTTTACCCGAATTTTCTTAATTTCCCACATCCATTTCATTTCTTACCTCATCCAATTCAATTCAACCGCCAAATCTCACATCACATTCTCTCTATCATTCAATCTTTCTAACTTTCTAACTCTCAACCCCCTCTTCTCACTTTCACTCTCATTCATCTTTCTTTGTTTCTGTACTTTCAGTCCAACATTTGCTATAATTCTTCCCATTTTCACATCCATTCATCTTTCTTTGTTTCTGTACTTTCAGTCCAACATGTGTCAAACTTTCGCTATCATCCATTCTTTCGATTTTTTTCACTTTCGATTTCTGCATCACGCCATTTCTAGTTTCATTCGTTCTCTCAATTTCATTTCCTTCCCCCACTCTCACCTCACTTTCGTTCCTTTTAACATCCATTACGGTTTTCAAATTGCACCTTTTCTTTTTTACTGATTTTTTAACATTTTTTCATCACTCTATCACACCATCCTTCTCTTTCAAATGTGCACTCATTTTCCCCATGATAAACTCGCTACTAACATTTTCTGTTATCAATTTCATATTTGCATTTATCAATTCCTCGTCCAGGTCACACTTCGCACACACACACCCTCCTTCCATCCTCACCAAATATCCACAAATCATTTATGTAATCGAAAGAATACATATAACACACCTCACACAACGAAATGACTGAAATCTAAATTAAGGTCATGGAATGACAATGCCGCTGCCATTTTTTGCAGGTTACTAAGTCTAATAATAACGATTTCGTAATTAAGTTTTGGCAAAAAAAATCCCCCACGCTAATAAAACCGGTAGTGTACAATGTTTACAGCCGCTCTTACTCAAACAATTATGCATATACATTTAATTATTCCTAGAAAACTTATCCCAATCAGGAAGGATCTCTTCTTATACATGTCACTGTGCTTGACTCACGAGCGCCCTCTCCAGTATTATCTACATTATAACTATTTCAGTGGTGGTGGCCGACAACACTACCGCATGGATCACTGGACACAATGGAGGAAAAAATAGATCTCTCTATTATACAGAAGCAAAATGTGAAAGATTGTTCTTTCCATTTTGCTTCTGTATAATAGAGATTCTGTATAATTTTGCTTTCACAGCCACAGCACTACAACTCTCTGCAAATTTAAAGAAATACTTGTTGAAAGTTTTTCCACTTGGTTAAACTATAAATTAAAGATACCAAGAAATTATATAATTGGTTTAATCCTTTATATAAGTGTAATCAAACAAAGTTTGCACCTGAAGTATTTTCAGGACTGGATACCAAGTGGAAAATTTTTCAACAACTTTTCTCTAATCCAGAGTAATTTAATAAAAAGATGTAACACCCTTTAGCAACTCGTTTATGAAAATATGACTTCTGCATCACATCTGGGTCTGGCTCCCACTGAAGAGAGCTCGATAAAGGTCAAAACTGGTTGGTGACTTGATGCTGGGGAAGCAGAGTTTCTGCCCAGGGTAATGGATGTTTTAACTGAGGCTCAGCTGTTGCTGTTACCCTTCAGATGAGAGAGGAGCAGCTCTGCTCAGTGGTGGGATGGGCCTGCCACTGGGTAGAGCCAATGTTGCTGAGTGGAACAACGATGAGTTAAAAGATCCTTGGGCCACTCATTGCTGGGGGATCACAAAGTTTTGGAGAGGTAATCCTGCATATAATATAGGGAAACCGATCTAGGTAGTGACCCTTCCCATAATGCATAGCATTATACACGTCTGCATGGAGATGTGCTTTGCATTATGGGATACTAAGGCAGGTGATGTGAAGTCATACCACCTTTACCACAGTTGCCCCAGTCCTGAAAACACTTCAGGCACAAACTTTATTTGCTTACACTTGGATAAAGGATTAAACCAAGTATATAATTTCATGGTATCTTTAACTTAAAGAAATACTGCTGCCTCCAAGTGTAAGCAAACAAAGCTTGCACCTGAAGTATTTTCATGAATGGGACAACTTGTGGTAAAGGTAGTATGACTTCACATCACCTGCCTTAGTATCCCATAATGAAAGCACATCTCCTTGCAGACATATATAATGCTATGCATTATGGGAAGGGTCACTACCCAGATCGGTTTCCCTGTATTATGTGCAGGGTTACCTCTCCAAAAATGTGTGATCCCCCAGATCACCCAACAATTCTGGGAGACAATAATTTTGAGACTTTCAGTGAAATGAGTATCCTCCATGGAGGGTGCAGGCAAGGACTTTAGGATACTGCCTTTTATACTCGTCTTTGTCTGCTTCCTGCTGGCTTGTGAACACACAGAGCATGCATAGCCACACCAGTAGAGAAAAGAAAAGCAGAGACCAAACTCTGAAGATTGCTTGGTAACCAAGAGAAAATACTGGGCTAATGATTTACCAACTAAATAAAATTAGTTAACCATTATCCATGGATATGTGTTTTCTCCTGTGCACAACATGAAGTATTGAACAGCTGCAACAGAGTATAAATAACAAGATAGAAAGTGACTAATATAGAATAAAATATAGGCATATGATTCCTAACAGGTTTCAGTAAAATCAGCCTTAGCTTACAATTTTAACAAGAATCTTGCAACAGCACAAGTCCCAGATGTCTAGAAGGAAATTTTTTTTTTATGAAGTGGAATAAAATTATTCCACTTCATAAAAAAAAATGTGATAAGGTGGAGGCTATTATAGGCCAATCTATATTATTATTATTATTATTATTAAACAAGACCTCATGGAGTCAAAGACTCATCTAGGAGGTCCTTTTATCTCACACATCTCATCATACCACGTCTTAAACACATTCAAACTACTTGCAGACACCACACTCTCAGGCATTCCAATCACTCACAACTCTGCATGAAAAAAACCTGCCTCTCACTCCCCTACTCACACCCTCTTTATACAGTTTCCAGGGATGACCTCTGGTTCTCCCCTGATCTCCCACTATCCTCTGTAGAACTTCTCCACCACTGATCCTATAACAACCCCTTACCAACTTGTAGGTCTCTATCATATCTCCCCTCTTCCTTCTCTCCACTAGACTCTGCAAATTACATCTTTTCAATCTTTCCTCATACTCGACATTCCAGAGGTCAGAAACTACCTTAGTCAGTTACCTTTGGACCCTTTCCAACATCTCTTCATCCTTCTGAAAACCAGGTGACCAAATCTGGGCACAATAGTCCATGTGTGGCCCAATCAAAGCCTTATACAATGGAACAAGAATCTCCCTACTTCTACACATCAGTGTCCTCTGCATGATTCCCAGAAGTCTTTGTGTTGTCTTCACAATTTTGGCGATGTGTCCCCTAAATTTTAGATCCTTATCCACTATCACCCCCAGATCTCTTATTTCCTCTAAGTCCAACAATATATTCTCACCAAGCAAAAATTCTGCATCCCATCTTTGTTTTCCAAATTTTAAAACCTTACATTTTGCTACCTTGAACTCACATCCCCATTTGCTTGCCCAATCACTCAATTTATTCAAGTCTCATGCACCAAAATTTGTTGAAGTTAGGAACGTTTTTTAGAGCTGCTGAAGATTCTTTGAATAATCTTTCATATTTAAACTTGCTGCGATGAATTATTTTTGTTTTTTTCCAACGAATTTTATGGTGGGTATCTAAGGCACGGTCTGCCAGCCCAGAGCGGCTGTACTGGTGAAACCGGATGTAGTCTTTGTGTTCTGAAATCCTGATATTAGTTGTTCTGGCTGTTTGGCCAAAGTAGGACAATTTGCAGCTGCAAGGGACCTGGTATACACCAGGTAGGTCTAGGGGAAGTGGTTGGTCTTTGGTAAAGCGGATAAGGGATGCCAACTTTTTATATGGTCTGTAACAGGAAGTAAGGTCATATTTTTTTGAGGATATTGGTTATTTTTTCAGAGGTGCCCTGGATGTAGGGGATGGTGATAGACTTGGTATAATCTTTATTGTGGAGGGGGGGAGGGGGGTTGTGGTTAACAGGTTTTAGTATTTTTTGGATTTTTTTGGGGTTATAGCCATTGGCTAAGAATGTGTTGAGGATGTGGTTTAGTTCAATAGTCAGGGCCTTGTCATCTGAGCAGATTAATTTTGCCCTGTTATATAGTGTTTTTATCACCCCGTATTGTTGTGAGGGGGGGGGGGGATTGCTGGTGAATGTATCTGCCAGTGTAGGTGGGTTTTCTGTAAACAGAGAAAACCAAAGATCCATCAAGCTGGCGGGTGATTAAAGTGTCTAGGAAGGGGAGGGTGTTGTTTTCCTCTAAGGTGAACTGGACTCTGGGATGTTGGTTGGTTAAGTGTGTTAGGAAGGAGTGGAGTGTGTCTGAGCCATGTGGCCAAATAGCAAACACATCATCCACATAACGAAGACAAATAGTGGGTTTTTGTGGGGCGGAGTTTAAGGCTTTCTCTTCAAATGTCTCCATAAAGAAATTGGCCAAGGGTGGTGAAAGTGGTGAACCCATTTCTGTCCCCTCTATCTGTTTGTAGAACTTTCCTTGCCAAACGAAATAGCCCGAGTTCATTGTGAACTGAAATAGGGCCGAGATATCGGGAGGAAACTTGGCTTGGATGAGCTCAAGGGTTTCTTTGAGTGGGACATTAGTGAATAGGGAGGAGACGTCAAAACTGACCATTATGTCAGTGTGTTGGAGTGTGAGGTTTTCTATACTGGCTTTAAAGTGGGCTGAGTTTTTTTATTTGTGATGGTGTGTTGCCAGTGTAGTGTGTGAGCGTTTTGGCTAAATGTTTGGCTAATTTATATGTGGGGGAATCAATGCCATCCACTATGGGGCGCAATGGCACATTTTGTTTATGTATTTTTGGGAGTCCATATAATCGGGGGGGGTCTAGAGTTATAAGGTTTAAGTTTGTTGGTGACTTCCACAGGCCAAGAAGTGACTTTCTTAAGAAGTCTGTGGAGAGTTCTAATCTGAGAGCAGGTCGGATTGTATTCAATGGGGAGGTAAGTAGTACGGTCTAGTACTAAAGCATTTAGCTTACCTTTGTAGTATTTTTGATTGAGCACCACAGTGGTGCTTCCCTTATCAGCTTTGGTGATTACTATATTTTTGTTGTTTTTCAATTCTTGTAGGGCTGCATATTCGTTTTTGGATAAGTTGGTTTTTGGAGGTTTGGCTTTAGTCAGAACACCGACTACATCCAGTCTTACGTTGTTGGCGATATGGTTAGGCAGGTTGCGAATCCCATGCTCTATTTGGATCATGATTTCTTCAGCAGGTATCCTTTTAGGAGGTAGGGTGAAATTGTGACCACGTGAAATTGCAGTGAGTGCTTCAGGCTTTAAAACTGCCTACGAGAGGTTGACTACAGTGTGGAGTGGTGGCTGTGGTAAGGAAGTAGAATTCTTCGTCAGGTTTTCGTATTTTTTTACATGCCGACTACGTATTTTTTCGAATTCTTTTCTTGCGATGAGCATGAGATGTCATGAAGTATCGATCATAGATCACGGCCGAGTGTATTCGAAAGCTCTTCCTCTAGCACCTGTAAGGTTTTGTTTTCGTCGGCAAGGAGAACGCGCGTCGCGGTAATTTGTTCTCTTAACAGGGCGAAGCTAGTGTGGTTATAAATGCGTAGAGCTTTCTCTGAAGTAAAACGGTGCTTCAATTTGACACAATTAGGGATCACTTTGTTATCCAGGCAGCATTTTAGGAATGTCAGACGATTTATTTGCCTCGATATCTTCAACCTCAATTTGCCGTATTGACGGGCCTTTCGTGTGATTGCATCTCCGTGGATGATCATGATTCTAGTAGCAAGGCTGATACGTTGGTTAGACATAACTGGTAATTAGTTTACGGAATTAACAACGCAAATAAAGTATATTAATTAAAGGTAACTTTAATGAATCACTTCTATATTTCGGCAACGTCACATTGCCATCTTCAGGAACATAAAGATATGGTATGTGCATGCAGGCACTAACAAAACCAAATGAGGAAGAAAGCAAGAAACTAATAGTGTTCCTAAAGTCCTAATGGTGCCCTCTGGCAGGCTAATTTGGTAGTCTTGGCTGTTGAGCTGAAGTTCTCATAATGTAAGTCTCCCAAATTTGGGGTAGTTTCATGCACCCAAATTTGTTGAGGTTAGGAACGTTTTTTAGAGCTGCTGAAGATTCTTTGAATAATCTTTCGTATTTAAACTTGCTGCGATGAATTATTTTTGTTTTTTTCCAACGAATTTTATGGTGGGTATCTAAGGCATGGTCTGCCAGCCCAGAGCGGCTGTACTGGTGAAACCGGATGTAGTATTTGTGTTCTGAAATCCTGATATTAGTTGTTCTGCCTGTTTGGCCAAAGTAGGACAATTTGCAGCTGTAAGGGACCTGGTATACACCAGGTAGGTCTAGGGTAAGTGGTTGGTCTTTGGTAGAGCGGATAAGGGATGCCAACTTTTTATATATCTTTGGAATATCGATATGAAGAAAGATTTAGGGAATGCAGCTTGAAAAGATGATGGAGACATCTCAATATCATGCTGAGACATCTCAACATGATAAATTTCCAAGTTGGTAAATGATTGTTACTGGGTTAATGTGGAAAAAACTTTTCAAATAATAGAAAAAGGGAGTGACATCCCTGGAAGATGTATAAGGAGAGTGTAAGTAGAAGCATAAGGAGCAGATTCTTTGCATAGAAAGTGGTAGGTAAGTGGAATTCATTGCCTAAGAATGTAGTGAAGGCATGTTGAACAAGTATAAAGAATAGTTGGATGAGCTTTGTGTGTAACAATGTGTATGGCCTCTGATGAGTCTTGACTCCATGTTGTTCTATTGTTAATAATAATAGTAATAATAATAATTATTATCATTATAATTTAACAAGGTGATAAATGTACTGGATAGAGGAGATACATACATCATCATTATCAAATTCCTGACATGTATCCTCACAGGTGTACAGGATATTATGATAGTACTATGTGAAAAACATACATCGTTACTAACTTCCTATCAACAATTTTCCTCCAAATCAATCTGTTATCTGTCAAGATTCTTTTTGTTTTCTAAAGCACTTTTACTGCATCAATTCACCTATATCTTGGTCTTCCTCTGGGTCATTTTCCTGCCAACCTGGTAGAGAACACTTGTTTTGTTAATCTTTCATTTCCCATTCTGTTTAAGTGACCATACTACCTGAGATTAGCTCTGCTAACACATTCCTGGATGTTAACAATATCAAGATCTTTCCTAATATCCTCATTTTTAATATGATATTGTCATTGAAGCCATCTGTTCACGTCCCTAATCTTTCTCAGGATTCTCATATCTGTGGTCTCTAGTCTTTGTAATTTTACATTTATATATATAGAGGCAGTTTTATATTTAGATTTTTCAAAGTCTTTGATATTATATTACAAGAGACTGGTAATTAAACTGGAATAGATGAGGTTAGATAATAGATAATCATTATAGATTGAAGACTGAGTATCTGATAGGTATTAGTAAGTTGTGTCTGGGCAAGCAATAATCCAGACAAAGAAAGTCACTAATATGTCCCAAGCCTGTTTTGAGACTGTTCCTGTATGCTTAAATTGTATGTTAATGATACTAGGAAAGGTGGAAAGGTGATATGCATTTATCTGCAGATGATGCAAAGTTGAAAAGAATTATGAGGAACAGAGCATAAGTGATTTTACAAGAGACTTGAATAGATTGGGTGAATAAGGAAGTAGTGGACTACTAATTTAATGTTGCAAGGTCTAAGATTTTAAAATTCAAGGAGCAATGATAGGATGTAGAGTATATGTATAATTGGTAAGGACATTTTAGAGGATGTTGAAGAGATAAGGGATTAATGGTGGAACTAGATCTAAAATTTTAAGTGAGACAAATTACAATAATTGGGCCACACATGGCCCAATTATTGTAATTATTGTGCCCAGATTTGGTCACCTGGTTTGCAGAAGGATGAAGAGATGTTGGAAAGGGTCCAAAGGTGACTGACTAAGGTAGTTTCTGACCTCTGGAATGTTGAGTATGAGGAAAGATTGAGAAAATGTAATTTGCAGAGTCCGGTGGAGAGAAAAAAGAGGGGGAGATATGATAGAGACCTACAAGTTGGTAAGGGGTTGTTATAAGATCAATGGTGGAGACGTTCTACAGAGAATAGTGGGAGATCAGGGGAGAACCAGAGGTCATCCCTGGAAACTGTATAAAGAGGGTGAGTAGGGGAGTGAGAGGCAGGGTTTTTTCATGCAGAGTTGTGAATGATTGGAATGCCTTTCATGAGAGTGTGGTGTCTGCAATGAGTTTGGGTGTGTTTAAGACACGGTATGATGATATGTGTGTGCGATAAAAGGACCTCCCAGATGAGTCTTTGACTCCATGAGGTCTTGGGTAATAATAATAATAATAATAATAATAATTGTGATGACATCACAGTGGATTGTGATAATGATGCAGGGGATACCGATGTGTACAAGTAATGAGATTATGGTTCCATTGAATAAGACCTTGATCTGGATAAAGAGATATTGGAAAGGATTAGGAGATGATTGACCAAGGTGGTTTCTGGATATTAGAAGCACAACAGTAACATACTTAATTAAAAGTAACATACCCCTCATTATACTTTTTAACCTATTCACAGTTTTCACGTTCACAAAACCCTATGGCAATGTATTTTACTCATCATATAAAACTCCTGCCCCTTTTCCTTCCTCTGAAGAGATGAATTCTCATTTACCCAACTCTCTCTGCCATTGCTCTATGAATAGTGCTCTCTCTAATAATCTAGTAAAATCCCCTTCACTAACTAAACATTCATCTCTTATTATCACTTTTCTATCTACCAAACACTTCAAATCACATTCCCTCAACTTATAAAACTGATATCCCAGAGCCCAGATACTGCCTTTATTCATACCTTGCCCTCTCCTTGAAGTTTTCTCATGTCTGCAAAAGAAGCGTGGTCAGATAAAGGACTATAACCTCCTTGTCTTTTCTTCTTCTTTTTATCAATATCTGCCTCATTAGAGCAGATTTTCTGTGTGATTTTTGGAGCATACAATTACAGATAATAGAAATTAACTTCAGTGCTAGTTCTTTCAATAGAATGAAATAACAAGCAGCAAACATTTAAAAATATATCATTTATGGAATTATATTTGTAATTAAATAAAATATGAATTACACCAATCAAAGAGGGGAATTTTTTCATATAGGTGCATGTTTTACTTGAAGATTACATTTGCTTCAGTAATGATAACATAAGAAATGCTACCTAATCAAAATATATGCATTTGTAATAAAGCAAGAAATTTCACTTCCAGTTTAAATTTGTTTAATTAAATGCTATTACTTTTTTATCTAAAGAGATAAACAATTTATTTCACAGTTAACTACAAAAGCAGAAATACTATAACTATATATATATATATATATATATATATATATATACACTAGGGGGGCTCCACCCCCCCCCTGACACCTATGCCACCCAATCCCCCCCGAGTTCCACACTGGTAGACTGGTTTTCCTTGAATTCTGATGACTCACATATTGAAGACTCGAAAGAGAGGCCCCCCCTATGCCTCCCAACCCCCCGGAGTTCTGGACTGGTAGGCGGTTCTCCTTGAATTCTGACTTGAATTTTGAAAACTCGAAAGGGTTCCTCCCTTACGTTTCAAGCAACTTAACAAAAAATGTGACACAAAAATTTTACAAAAGAAAGGCTTATCATTTTATATTATAGAGTAGATATATATATATATATATATATATATGAAAAATTCCTTACCCATTACAGTAACATTTGCAGATGCAGACGTCTTTCCTGAACTATTTTCTAAACTGAGAGTGTATTTGCCAGAGTCAGATCGTAGTGAAGTAGAAATTTCAAGAATTGTTTGATTAGGTGTGGAAATCACTTCAACCCTAGTATTTCCAGCCACAGACTTATCCTTGATTGTCCAAGTAATAGTAGGAGTAGGTTCTCCTTTAATGGGAATGGTGTAATTGATTGGTCGGCCTACTTTAATTTTCATGTCATGAAGGGCAGTCTTATCAAGTGAAGGAGCCACTATATAAAAATAAATTGGCACTTTAAAAATAGATAATTCATATTTTTTGCAAACATACAGAAATTAATTACTGCAAATTGTTAATGATACTGAGCTTTTTTTTCATGCAGCTAAATTGATTTTGCAAATGATTTTCATTATAACAAAGGCACTCATTATAACAAACTACTAAACAGCATCAGCTATAGTGGCATAGGCAGAGTGCTATTTTATTGGAAATTCACTGTAGTAACCTGGCAACTTCAATAATCTGTTTAGGTGGTTGCTAGGTTTGAGAAAGCTGAAATTAAACATTTTTTTGGAATTTTCAGAAAGATATAGTTGGTATAAAATCAATAAATGCAAAAATGTGTTTAGTCTTAGATTAAATTTCATTACAGTGTATTTATAAAGATTATTATTATTATTATTATTATTATTATTATTATTATTAACATCTGACCTCCACTGGAGTGAAAGCACTGATTGTGGAAAGTCTATACTCTTATGCAAAACAATCATTTAACTGTGCATTATACTGACTTACAGTTTATGCTCTCACCACACTTTCATGTGATGCATTCATACACCAGTCACTCACCATGCAAAGAACCTGCTTCTTACTCCCCTGCTCACACCCTCCATATACATTCCCTCTAGTCATACCCATGTCTCCTTCTACTCTATGAAAAATCTCCTCTGCATTAATCTGATAACTTCTCACCAACTTATATGTCTCAAACATATCTCCTCTTGTTCTTCTATTCATAAGACTCTGTAAGTTACAATCCCTCAATATCTCTTCCTATCTGACATTCCATCCTCCTGAAAACCAGGTGACCAAATTTGTGCACAGTAGTCTATATCTGTGGTCATACCAGAAGACTCATCTGGTTTGACCAAAGCCTTATATAAAGGAACTAGACCTCTTTGCTTCTGCATGTCAACATTTTTGCCATAATCCATTGGGATGTTCTTACAATTTTAGTAAAGTGACTCTAAACTTCAAGACTTGTCCACCATCACTCCCAGATCGTTCATCTCCTTCAAATTTTCTCTATTAATAATATATTCATCCCAACTTTGTCTACCAAATTTCAAGATCTTGCACATAGCAGCATTAACACGTTCACTGCCAACTACGAGTATACTCGTAGTGGGTAAACCTGCTTCACAAGCCAGCTACGAGTATACTCGTATGACGCTTACCGCCGGGAACGAGATTATTGTAGTGACCTTGAAGAAGTGAAATTGCTTGGCTTGTGGGGCTAGCATCAAAACTGTGTATTCTCATAGACTGTATATGCTCTGTACAAGCCAACTACGAGTATACTCATAGGATGTTTACCTCCGGTAACGAGATTATCGTACTGACCTTGAAGAAGTAAAACTGCTCGGCGTAGGGGGACAGACCATGCCAAAGTAGCGTGGCAGCGAACATGTTAAACTGATACTTATTTAGCATTTCGTTGTAATAGTTCATCGACACTATTTTGAATAATGGCAGCAGTGGCAGTTAAAATTGCAAATGGTGTATCACCAAGTCCTCCTCCATTTAAGGACTCCATTTTGTGTGATATAATATGGGATTTTGTAGCATACGGGACTTGTAGAATGTATGAGTCCCAGTGGTTGTATATGTAGCAGGTGAGAGAAGGGGAAAGACATATATGTGCAAAATGCAGGCAATGGGAGGAACTTGATGAGTTAGAGATGATTATAACTGACTTCATTGAGTCAGAGGTGGGAGATTCTCCATGTGGAGAGATGAGTGGTATGATAGAGCACAAGAATAGCAAGAGAAATATGAATAAAATAATGAGATTGGGGAGTGTGGATAGGTTGAATGATTGTGAAGTTTTTGGAGATGGTCTCAAATGCGAGGATAAATGGCAAATAAGAGTGACTGATTTGCAGAGAGAGAGAGAGAGAGATGAGCTGAAAGAGCAGGTGGAATGTCTAGGAAATGAGATGAGAAGTGTGAAAGATGAGATCAGGCAAATGGAACAGATGAATGCAAGGCGAATCAGAGTAGGTGCAAGAGAGTTATGAGAATGGTAGAAGAGGAGAGAATAGAAACAGTAGAAGAGAGAGAATGAGAGAAAGTTATTAGAATGGTAGAAGAGAAGAGAATGGGAACAGAAGAGAGTGAATGAGAGAGAGTTATGGGAATGATAGAAGAGGAGAGAACAGGAACAACAGAAGAGAGGGAATGAGAGAGAGTTACGGGAATGATAGAGGAGATAATAGGAACAGTGGAAGAGAGGAATGAGAGAGAGTTATGGGAACGATAGAAGAGGAGAGAATGGAAACAGTAGGAGAGAGGGAATGAGAAGAATGTGAGGGAACACTGGAACCAGGGATAGAGTGATGTTAGGAAGGCAGGTAAGTAGGGGAACACAGAGAGAAAGTGTTAGAGGAGAGAGAGAGAGAGTGTTAGAGGAGAGAGAGAGAGAGTGAGGGATGCATGTGAGCAATCATGGAACAAAGTGGTAAGAGGTGTAATGTATGGGGATTCAATGATCCATGTTGTGCAAGACAGGATGCATGAGGAGTGTTTGCCTGGAGGAACGATAGAAAGTATGGCTATGGCAATTAAGAGGGGTGAAAGGGTGGATGAGATGATTGTGATGGTAGGAACGAATGATGAATGAGAGGTAATGTAAATTGGGCAGCAAGAGATATGAGATTCTTGCTTGAGTTGTACAAAAGAAGATGCATAGAGGAAAGATAGTGTGCCTAGGTATGATAGTGACGAGCTGAGCAGAAATGCAGTAATATTGAATCACATAATAGCTAGAATGTGTCCGAAGAGAGAATTGGAATATGTGGATGTGTGGAGGGCACTTGAGGACAGAAAGGAATTGTATGCGAGAGAATGCTTGCATTTGAATGAGGAACGATTTAGGCACCTGGAGAGATTGCTGTTCTGAACGAGTCACGAGTCGGTGTGTCAAAGCAAGGACACTAGAATGCCAGGGGTGGATGGTAGCAGGGGTGGCCTCTTCTGGGAATGGGTAATTGGGAGAAGGGGAACGACATCAGGTAACGGTGAGCCCAGTGGAGTCTAGAGGGGATAAGGCTAGGTATAGAATCAGTGGCATTTTTATGCTTTATACTAATGCCAGGAGTATCCGGATTGAAGGAGAGTAATTGGTGGCACAGATAACATCAGCATGACCAAAGATTATTGGGATCACTGAGATATAGTTGACAGAAGAGGATATAATAACAGAAATAGAAGTAGCAGGGTACAGCATTTTTCGGCTGGACAGGAAGGGAATGAGTGGTGGTAGAGTACTACTTATGATAAGTGATGACTTATGTCCTCTAAGAGTGGAAGCTTTGGAAGGCAGTAACACTAGTTTTGAAAGCATATGGTGTGAAGTGGAGGTGGGCAAGACAGGATATTTACTGGGGTGTTGCTACAAACCAAGGAGCACAGAGGGTGTGGACCAGGAGATGTTTAGGCAGTTGAGCTTGGCAGGTGCAAGAAGAATGATTGTTATTGGAGATTTTAACTACAGCAGTATAAATTGGAGAGAGGAAGATGCATGTAGCAAAAGGAAATGGAATTTATAGATTTCTTGAGGGCAAATGTCTTAGGCAACATGTACTAGAGGGAAGAAGAGGTTCAAGAGTTTTGGATTTGGTCATAGCATCAGAAGAGTTGATAATAACTGAGATAACATCTCTCTCTCACCAGTTGGAAAGAGAGAGAAAGTGACCATGTGGTTTTGACTTGGAAGATTAATAGACATGCAAGAGTATCAAAGAGATTGGAAAGTATGTGGAATTATAAGGAAGGTGATTATAATAGTCTTAGATATCAACTTGGGAAGTTTCATGGAGGGAGGAATTGGAATGCTGGGGTATCATTAGTGCTTGGGAAATTGTGAAGGAATATTTGGTAGCACCAATAGTAAGCCATATTCCACAAGTGAAGAAGAGGACACAGTTTGGTGTAAAGTGGATGACAAACAACATTTAACAGGAGCTGCATGCAAAAAAGAGGCTATGGAAGAGATATAAGGAGACAGGTGAAGAGAAGATGCATGAAGAATATATAAGACACAGGCCTGGAGAGTGACTAGTATGGTAAAGAAGGTGAAACTGAAATATGAGAACAGATTGGCTCTAAGATCCAAAGAAAATCCTAGGGAATTTTTTAGCTATGTGGCCAGTAGGAGGAGAAATGATTGCGGAAGAATGACATTTTGGATAAAAATGGGAATAGAGTGACAGATGCAGAGAACATAGTGGAATTGTTCAATTAACACTTTTTTGGAGTATTTCATCTGGGAGGAGTAAATTTTAATACCAGAGGGATAGGGCTGATTCGAGGGATAGGTCAGGTTCCCCTTGTCATCAGGAATGATGACAAGGGGCCATCTCTATAAATTATAAAAGGAAGCTGTGAGCAAGAGGGTGAGGAGTGATTTCTTTGCATGGAGGTAGGTTGAACTATGGAATGCATTGCCTGATAGAGTGGTGAGAGCAAGAATGGTAAATGAGTTTAAGGTGGGGTATGATAGACATTGTGTTTCCTAGGAAGGACCTCCCGCGATTGGTCTTTTGACTCCATGGATGCCTGAATAATAATAATAATATACTTATTTTCTCCATTTTTCTACTCAGTCTACTCAGATCCTCCTGCAAGGCCACAACATCTCCTCTACTTCACACAGCTCTTCTCAAATTTGCATCACTGACAAACAACTGCACATCAATTAAGTTGGTCCCAATGTCATTCATATACAACTTAAATAATAATGGTCCCAAAGCAAATCCCTGTGGCACTCCACTAGTGACCTTCTGCTTTTGGGATACAACTCCTCTATACCCAACCTGATGATACCTACGCAATGGCCAATCAGCTATCCAACCAATCTGTCATTGAATTTAGGTACTAGCTTGTCCTGTGGCAGTTTATTAAAAGCCTTTGAAAAATCCAAGTATACAACCATATATGCAGCTCCTTTATCGAATGCATATGTCACTTTGTTGTAATATGTAAGCAGATTGCTGAAACAAGACCTCCTCTAACAAATCTATGTTGGCTATTACATAAAGAATAATGCTATTAACCCACTTCTAAATCCTAGTGATCATAACCTTAATACAGACACAGTTTGACCTATAATTTGTATCCCCAGTCTTACCTACCCCCCCACCTTTGTGAAGCAGAACAATTTTTCCCCCTTCTATTCCTTTGGGTCTTGCCATGGTTCAAAATTCATGTTAAGCAGTGTGCCAAACATGCCATTAATGTGTGGCAATATTTTGTCAAGTCCTATGCCTTATTAACATGAAGTTTACTAAATTCCTCACATCCCACCTGCTTATTCATCATCAGTTCCCTCTTCCTCCCTACCCTCTACAATTTAACTTCTAATGATGTTACCTTCATGAGAATGAAATATGCTGATAAGCTTCTCACTTAATGCTTCTGCTATATTATTATTATTATTATTATTATTATTATTTGACACCTCCAGGGAGGGCACTGCATCACAGACAGTCACAAAGATCCATGCCCACAACGGGATTCGAACCCACAGTCTTCTGGCTGGAGAGTGAATATGCTAACCACTTGGCCAGCGAGGCTATAAAAATAAAAGGGCAGCGTGAATGCAGACCCTAGCTTCCAAAAATTTTGCGATTTGGGTCTACCCCAAATTGGGAAAGTGGCAAAAGTCAACCACCCGTGTGTACTATGGGTCAGTCTCTTTCCTTCAAGATCAAAGTTTCTTCAGCACTATGTAAATATCCCCTGCATTGGTTACCAATCTGCCAGTATCATTAACCAGCATCATCTTCCCACAGTCATTTTTGTTTCTATTTGCCACATATTGAAAGAACTGACTAGGATTTTTCTGAGCTTTATTGGCTAATTTCTTCTGATACTGCACTTTTGCTGGATTGCTCTTTGTGCTCTTCACATAACTGATCTTTACCAACATTCATCTTATGTTGCCTCCACAGTTCCTACTTCTTCCAGATTTCATGCTTAATCCATTCACCCATTTTATTCCTACCTTGTTTAGCCCTTTCACTTTTGGAATATAATCAGATCATTACTGCTGTTCAATTATAAAAAAATATATTAAAAAATTAAACAATGCAAAAAACATTTAAACAATTTTAAATATAAAAAAATTGTAAAAAGCATAATATTTGTTTCATCCAACTAAATAATTTAAAAAAAAAATTATGCAATTCCTATATATATATATATATATATATATATATTGGTGAAGCCTCTGCTATTAAAGGCTCAGAAAAAGTTAAGTTTGAGGGCAGTTAGTAGTTGGAAGTGGATCAATTGTTCAACGCTGTTGACACACACTCTCCCTTGATGAGCCTTTGGACTCCCTGGAGGTGTCACATAATAATAATAATATATATATATATATATATATATTATTATTATTATTCAGGCCTCTATGGAGTCAAAATACTCATCGTGTGAGGTCCTTCCTAAGAACATAAAGTCTGTCAAGACTCATCGAGGGGAGGTCCCCCTTAAGAAACACAAAGTCTATCATACCACTCCTTAAACTCATTGACCGTTCTCACTCCCACCACTCCATCAGGCAATGCATTCCACGGTTCAACCACCCTCCACACAAAGAAACCATTCCTTACCCTCTTGCTCACAGTTTCCTTTTGTAACTTCCAGGGATGGCCTCTTGTCATTACTCCTTCCCGCTGTTCAACCAAGCAAAAGAACTCCCCAGTGTCAACCCTGTAACCACCTCTCAACAGTTTAAAAGTCTCAATCATATCACCTCTCCTCCTTCTTCTATCCACCAAACTCTGCAGTCCACATTCCCTCAGCCAATCCTCATAACTATGCCTGTACAGTCTGGAAACCATCTTTGTCATCCATCTTTGTATCCTTTCCACAGTTAATTTATCCCCTTCAAATCCTGGGGACCAAATCTGAGAACAATAGTCCAAGTGTGGTCTGATCAGAGACTTATACAACGGAATGATAACCCTCTTATCTCTGCAGGTCAGTGTCCTTCTCATAATTGCAGCAATCCTCTGTGTTACCTCCACCTTTGCAATATGTCCCTTGAATTTCAGGTTTCTATCAATCATCAATGCCAGATCGCTTGTCTCTCCTACTTCCTCCAGTATAACTCCTCCCATAGAGTACGCAGCATCCCAGCATCCCTCTTCCCCCATTCATTGGCCCATCTATCTAGCTTATTTAAATCCTCTTGCAGGGCTACTACATCTGCGCTATTACTAATAATCCTTCCCAGCTTCACATCATCCGCAAACAACTGAATATCCCCTTGCAATCCACTGGCAATGTCATTGATATAAAGGTTAAACAATATAGGTCCTAGCACTGAGCCCTGTGGGACCCCACTTGTAACCCTCTGCTTCCTTGAAACTGCTCCACCATACACAACTCTCTGATACCTATCAGACAGTCAATCTTGAATCCAGTTGACCAATCTGACATCCAGACCTGCTGCAACTTAAATATCAGCTTATCATGTGGCACCCTTCCTGCATTATTTTGTTTTTCATAATGAATTTGGACAGATAAGTTCTGTAGAAAGAAATAATAATAATAATAATAATAACAAAGCCTTAAAATGCTTAAGTATTCTACAAGATGATTATCATGTTTCATAACAAATATATATCTTTAACAAATAAAATTTAATAGATATATTTTAAAATTAACAGATTTATTTGCCTTGTGGATTTGTTAATTTTGGAATAGCCCCATTTCTAGTAAGCTTATCTAATGTAATATTAATATATTTGAACAAAAGCTACATAAAATTTTGCAGAAATCATAATTATAATAATAATGATTTCTGAAATATTATAATGTTTTGAGAAAATGTGCCCAGGGGTTGACATCTGCCTTGCCATAGTTGTTTAATGTTAGTCATATACTGGCCCAAGTTCCAAAGGAGAGAAAGGAAGGCAAGATGGTACTATTTCTAAAGCCTCAAAAAATTCCTCCACTTCTACCATAGTAGAACCTTGTGTGGGATAACATTCACAAATAAGTCTCATTGTCCAGTTCCCTATTCTGATATTTGCCCACATCACTCTACTTGAAATTGCCTGCCATTCAAGAAGATTAGCCTCATATTTAGTGTTGAAGACTATGGCTACTCCTTCTTTTCCTTGATTGTCATTTCCCGAGTATAACATTTTGTATTTATTGCTCAGAAAGATCTCACCAGTTTTTGTCTTTTTTGTTTCAGTCACCCCTATTATGTCGATCTGGTACTTATCCAATTCCTCAGCTTGCTCCATTTCTTTGCTCAGGCTTCTTTTGTTGATAGTACTGATCTCAAACTCTGATGATATTGAGTTGGGGCATGTTTTAGGATTTGTTCCAGTAGCTGACTTTTTGCTGTTCACCCTGGTTTCCTGGCAAAAACAATGGGGGCCTTGTTTAACCAGGTGACACCTGAGCTGGCATGAAATTCTGTCTTGTTGTACCATTATTTTGATTGTGGTTTAAGCCAATAAGAATACAATGTGGTTGGCTAAATCCCAAATTGCCAGCCCATCCTCGTTCATTCAGTATCCAGGCAGATACCTAACAGGGTGCACCACGAGAAGGTGAGGATTGGACATTAGGTCATAAACCCTGGTCTGCATTCCTTTAATGGCTATGTAGAGGTCTCCTCTCAGTTACACAGCTTTGACCCTTAAGCACCACTTAAGCATTGATTTGTGTACTAATTAAATATATATATATATTCAAATCCATGCAGGAAGCGAGTCCCATTCTAGACCCATTGATGAAGTGGCTTGAAAATATTTCATGCTTTGTCTCTATAGTAGGTTTTCCAGACTATATAAAATATATATGCATAAAATATTAAAAATAAAAAATCCTTAGCCCCTCCCCGCTCATGCTACTAAGGTTTAGGAAAATTTTTTGAATAGGAGCCCACATAAAAAATATAATAAAAAATTTGAAAAATGATGACTGTCACAGAGAATACTATTTCTATCAACTCAATCCTAACAATTTCTTCAATACTTTAAAAATAACTGTTGATATGCATACAGGTGTGAATGGAAATATCTTTCTTAGGACTCCCTTTGTGAAAAGACACTATCAAACTTCCATATTACAAAAATCACATTAAATCGCCAGTTCATGGGAACATTACTTAAACATAATCTCTATAGTGTTATTAATATCTAGTCTACTCAACACACCTTATCAACCTCTTGCAAATAATACTGCTGGATTTTTCAATAACAGTTGCCAAAATACGTGCAACACTGTTACATAAGTTAGATCAAATGGGAATTAATATGAGGCTGATGGCATGGCTGGGGAAGGGGTGATTAACAGAAAGACAGACACAGAAGGTGGTATGTGGAATCAAAATGAATGAGAGTGAATATGAGTGGAGTGACTCAGGGCTCGGAACTAGGGCCACTAGTCCTTAAACGTATATTAATGGCATAGCAGAAGATTTAAGGAGGGTTAGGTTATTTAGTTGTTTGTTGATGATGCAGAATTTGAGAGAGCAATAGTTGATAAAGGTGATGTAGATATCCTGTGGGATGATTTAAAAAAATTGATAATGTGAACAAAGAACAACTGCTGTCAATTTAATGTTGCGAAATGTAAGTAATGCATGTCAGAATGAAGAGTTTACATACCATATTTGCTGGCGTATAAGACACACTTTTTTCTTTGAAAATAGATCTGAAAAACAGGGTGCATCTTATACGCCGATACTAAGTTTTTTATTACTTTCATTTCTGGAAATTTTCTCTGTTCCAAGTTACTGATTTCTTTCTTCCTTCCTTGCATTGTGTGAGAGCATTCCAATTACGTAGAGTTCAGTAGATGCATATGCGCTGTCATCGACGATCACAGCTGTTAAATCACAGATATGCTGCTAAATTTTCTCTAAATTTATTGGCAAATTATGCCTGAAAAATGTCAGCATTGCTACAATATTGCATACAAGCTACGTTGTGTATGCTAAAAAAAACCATGGAAACAGGGCTGCAGAGAGACATTTCGGGCCACCCCGACTGAGAAAATGATAAGAACTTGGTGGAATCAGAAAGAGGATCTTAAAAAAGCAACTCACAGTAAACATAACCTATGAAGTGGAACTGCAAAATGGCCAGAAATTTAGGCAGAACTGAATACTTGGATGTTAAATCACAGAAAAGCAGAACTTTCAGTATCTACAAAAATGATTATTCATCAAGCGAAAGCGATAACCACTAACACAGGGATCGCCAACTTTACTGGATCAACATCATGGTGTTCAAGATTCATGAAGAGAAACCAGCTATGTATGTGGACTAAAACAAAAATATCACAAAAGATGCCAGCTGAATATGAAGAAAAAATTATTGAATTTCATTATGTAAATTCATTATAATATTCAGTGACAAACGTGTGGACAGACTTATGTGTTCGTCGAACATGTTGTTTATTATTTTAACGGTATAATAGAACACAGAAACTAAGTAAATAATTAATTTATTGACTTGATGCTGATATTTCGCTGGTATTATAACCAGCATCTTCAGAGCACAAAAACACTGTTTGTCACAATACGCGAGACTAAAACAACATGGTGTACTTAACCCAAATTGTAGCAGCAACACAAAGACTAGAGTCCTGATTTTGGCGCCCTTTATCTGAACAAAAAAAAAAAAAAAAAAAAAAAAAAAAAAAAAAAAAAAAAAAAAAACACTATCATATATTACTAGAGTCCTAGAAAAGTGCTAGTTTTTTCTTAATATGACTGTCTCCCAGATCTTCGGCAAGTTAATACAGCCATATTTGTTGAGATTTGGAGTGTGTTTTAGGGCTTCTGTCGCCTCTAAGAACAATCTCTCTGATTTATATGGGTTTCTGTGTAGTACTTTTGTGTTTTTCCAGTTGATCCTGTGTGCAGGGGTATCCAGAGCATGGTCTGCTAGGCCCGACTTCCCATAATGATATTTCCGGACGTATCGTTTATGTTCGCTGATGCGGATATTCACAGTTCTCCTGTTTGACCGTAGTAGGCTTGATTGCATGAGCAGGGTACTTGGTAGACTCCTGGATGTGATAAAGGAGGAATGCTGTCCTTGGGTGAGCGGATGAGGGTGGCTAATTTGCTACATGGTCTGAATGTGGTGCGTAGTTTATGTTTATTGAGGATTCTTGAGATCTTTTCGGATGTGCCTTTAATGTAGGGGATGGTGACTGTTTTGTTGTAGTTCTCTGTGGTAGATGGTGGGAGGGGTTTCTTAGGAGTGTTTAGTATTTTGTTTATTTTTTGTGGATTGTAGCCGTTGGCCAAGAAGGTGTGGCGTAAGTGAGTCAGTTCAGCAGTCAGAGCCTTGTCATTTGAACAGATTGCTCTCGCTCTATGGGTTAGCGTTTTTAATATGCCATATTGTTGAGAAGGATGATGGTGTGATTGTTTGTGTAAGTATCTGCCTGTATGTGTGGGTTTTCTGAAAACTGAAAATGATAAGGAACCATCTGGGAGACGTGTGATGAGTGTATCCAGGAAGGGCAGACAGTTGTGGGCTTCCAGTTCCATAGTAAAGTGGATTTTTGGATGTTGGCTATTTAAATGTGCTAAGAATGTTTTCAATGTCTCAGGGCCATGTGGCCAAATAGCAAGCACATCATCAACATAGCGTAGCCAAAGTGTTGGTTTGAGAGTGGCTGTATTGATTGCTTGTTTTTCCAGGTGTTCTATGTAAAAGTTGGCTAGGGGGGGAGAAAGGGGGGGAGCCCATGGCTGTCCCATCAATTTGTTTGTATATTTTCCCTTTCCATGTGAAATATCCTGCATGTATTGTGAATTTGAATAGTTCAAATATATCAGGGGGGAAGTGTGACTTCAGTAGATTGAGGGTTTCTATTAGTGGTACATTTGTGAATAGTGAAGTGATGTCAAAGCTTACTATTAAGTCTGAGCTTTTTAGTGTGAGGTGTTGTAAGATGCTTTTTAGGTGTGCTGAATTTTTGATAAAGGAGGGAGAATTGTTAGTGAGAGTGGCTAGTAGCTTTGCTAAATGTCTAGCCAGTTTGTATGTGGGACTATTTATACTGTCCACAATTGGGCGTAGGGGTGTGCCTGGTTTGTGAATTTTTGGTGATCCATAGATCCTCGGTGTTTTAACATGGAAAGGTTTGAGTTTGTTAACCGTGTCTTTGGGCCAGGAAGTGACTTTTTTTAATAATTTTCGTGCCTTATTCTTTTGTGTGTTGGTAGGATTGCGATCTATAATTTTGTATGTTGACTGATCTTGTAATAGTGTGTGCATTTTGTTTTCATATTCAGTTGTGTCCATCACCACGGTTGCATTTCCTTTGTCTGCTTTTGTTATGGTAATCTGGCTGTTGTTGTGTAGCTCTTTTATTGCAATGAATTCCTTATGTGGGATATTATTTTTTGGAGGCTTGGACTTGATTAGGATGTTGGCCACATCTAAACGTATGTTGTTAGCTATTGTTGGAGGCAGGTCGTAAATGCCTCGTTCGATGGACGCCATAATTTCGGCTTTTGGAACTTGCTTGGGAGTTATGGCAAAGTTGTGCCCTCGACTTAAAGCAGTCGTGGCTTCTTTGCTTAAGGTGAGTGACGATAGATTCACGACGACGAGGTCTTGTTGTAATTGTGGTGGTTGTATGGTGTTCCGTTGTTGTAGATTTTCGAACTTCTTTTGGTGCCGGTTTTTGAATCTGTCGAATTCTTTTTTTGCCGTTGCGTCGGTGATGTTCTCTAAGATCTGCCAAAGTTCCGTATTTCGAATATTATGCAGTGATTCTCGTAATTCGCTGATGGTTGTATTTGCTTGTGCACACCTAAAAAGCATCTTACAACACCTCACACTAAAAAGCTCAGACTTAATAGTAAGCTTTGACATCACTTCACTATTCACAAATGTACCACTAATAGAAACCCTCAATCTACTGAAGTCACACTTCCCCCCTGATATATTTGAACTATTCAAATTCACAATACATGCAGGATATTTCACATGGAAAGGGAAAATATACAAACAAATTGATGGGACAGCCATGGGCTCCCCCCCTTTCTCCCCCCCTAGCCAACTTTTACATAGAACACCTGGAAAAACAAGCAATCAATACAGCCACTCTCAAACCAACACTTTGGCTACGCTATGTTGATGATGTGCTTGCTATTTGGCCACATGGCCCTGAGACATTGAAAACATTCTTAGCACATTTAAATAGCCAACATCCAAAAATCCACTTTACTATGGAACTGGAAGCCCACAACTGTCTGCCCTTCCTGGATACACTCATCACACGTCTCCCAGATGGTTCCTTATCATTTTCAGTTTTCAGAAAACCCACACATACAGGCAGATACTTACACAAACAATCACATCATCATCCTTCTCAACAATATGGCATATTAAAAACGCTAACCCATAGAGCGAGAGCAATCTGTTCAAATGACAAGGCTCTGACTGCTGAACTGACTCACTTACGCCACACCTTCTTGGCCAACGGCTACAATCCACAAAAAATAAACAAAATACTAAACACTCCTAAGAAACCCCTCCCACCATCTACCACAGAGAACTACAACAAAACAGTCACCATCCCCTACATTAAAGGCACATCCGAAAAGATCTCAAGAATCCTCAATAAACATAAACTACGCACCACATTCAGACCATGTAGCAAATTAGCCACCCTCATCCGCTCACCCAAGGACAGCATTCCTCCTTTATCACATCCAGGAGTCTACCAAGTACCCTGCTCATGCAATCAAGCCTACTACGGTCAAACAGGAAGAACTGTGAATATCCGCATCAGCGAACATAAACGATACGTCCGGAAATATCATTGTGGGAAATCGGGCCTAGCAGACCATGCTCTGGATACCCCTGCACACAGGATCAACTGGAAAAACACAAAAGTACTACACAGAAACCCATATAAATCAGAGAGATTGTTCTTAGAGGTGACAGAAGCCCTAAAACACACTCCAAATCTCAACAAATATGGTTGTATTAACTTGCCGAAGATCTGGGAGACAGTCATATTAAGAAAAAACTAGCACTTTTCTAGGACTCTAGTAATATATGATAGTGTTTTTTTTTTTTTTTTTTTTTTTTTTTTTTTTGTTCAGATAGAGGGCGCCAAAATCAGGACTCTAGTCTTTGTGTTGCTGCTACAATTTGGGTTAAGTACACCATGTTGTTTTAGTCTCGCGTATTGTGACAAACAGTGTTTTTGTGCTCTGAAGATGCTGGTTATAATACCAGCGAAATATCAGCATCAAGTCAATAAATTAATTATTTACTTAGTTTCTGTGTTCTATTATACCGTTAAAATAATAAACAACATTCAGTGACAAAGTTTTTTCCCTAAAAAATGTGTAAAAAAAAGGGATAGTACTAGATTACAGGAAATTAATGAGGCTAGGGATAGGGGATAATGGTAGATAGAGATTTGAGTTTTCAGAGGCCACGTTGCAAAAGTTGGCAAAATAGTTCAAAGGATTACTTGAATGTAAAAAAGGACAATAACATATAAATATAAAGAAGTTATGCTGCCTCTTTATTAGGCTATGATTCAGCCACATGTTGAGTACTGTGCACATATTTCATCACCTGGGTTTCTTGGAGCTCAGCAGGTGGTGGAGGATTCAGAAATGAGTGACCAGTTGGTCACTCATTTCTCTGGTCTCTGGAATGCCCCTTTGAGAATAGATTGAAGATGTGCAGGTTGCAGAGTTTAGTTGGTGGATGAAGAAGAGGGGACATGATAGAAACTTATAAGTTATTAAAGGGATTCTCAAAGATTGACATAAAAGAAATTTTTCAATACATGAAGAGTAGGGAGAGAACAAGGGGTCACCCCTGGATGTTGTGTAAGAATGTGGTTAGTAGGGATGTGCAGACTAGGTTCTTTAATTGGAGAGTGGTGAATAAGTGGAATTGATTGCCAGAGGTAGTTGTGAGTGTCCTTACAGGGAATGAGTTTAAGGAGAAATATGATAGGTATTGTCTGAATATAATACTGTGGATGTCCTGCGATAAGTCTTTTGACTCCACAGAGATACTCATATATAATAATAATAATTTATTTAAAATAAAGAGTCAATGCACTTTATTTTGGTGATGTAAACATTATATAAATTAAGGGGATATTAAATTAAATCCCACATTGTTTTAAAATGGAATAAGAAACTCAAAGATCGGAATCAAAGAGTTTCATGCCGAATATAGTGACTATAAAAGTACCGGCGACTACTGCCATAAGCTAAGGCATGTAGTCCAAGTATGTAGTACAAACTAGGGCAACTCGTAGCAAAGGTGGGGAAAGTTCTGATCGCTATTCTTAGTATTTCCCATAATGTAAAACCCATCTCCTAGAAGATGTATGATGTTATACATTATGGTGGGAGGTCACTACCCAGACCAGTTTCGATCTTTATCGAGATCTCATCAGTGAGTAGCTAGACCAATATAATACTAAGGGTATAGCAAAAAGAACTTATATACCCTGCTAATATGAGTTGTCAAAAAGGTGCACCCATAAATTATTTAAAATAAAGAGCCAATAAGCTTCAATTTGGCGATGTAAACATTATTTAAATTAAGGGGATATTAAATTAAATCCCACATTGTTTTAAAACCGAATAAGAAACTCAAAGATCGGAATCAAAGAGTTTCATGCAGAATATAGTGACTATAAAAATATCGGCGACTACTGGCATAAGCTAAAGCACGTAGTCCAAGTATGCCCTAGTTTGTACTACATACTTGGATTATGTACTTCAGCTTACACCAGTAGTCGCCGATACTTTTATAGTCACTATATTCGGCATGAAACTCTTTCATTCCAATCTTTGAGTTTCTTAATTGGTTTAAAAACAATGTGGGATTTAATTTAATATCCCCTTAATTTAAATAATAATAATAATAATAACTGTATTTTTAAAAAACACATTGGCAGATGCATTCAAAAACAGTCACCCTCCCTCTCAAAAGTATGGAAATATTAAACTTTACAAAACAGAGCTAAATTAATTAGTTCAGATAACAGTACTCTCTCTGCTGAACTTTTTGGCTTCACAAATCTTTCTTAGTCAATGGCTATAATTCATATCATATTCAAAAAATATTAAAACTTCAAGCCCACACTCCCTTCCTCCTCTCTAGAACAGAGACTACATCAAAGCTATCATTATTCCATATATTTTTGGCACATCTGAAAAACTCACAAAAAATCTTTAAAAAACAGAACCTTTTTAACCATTTACAGACCACATAAAAAATTAGTATCCCTTATATGTTCCATCAAAAACCAGCCGCAGGTCCTTTGTAGTTGTAAACTATCCTACTATAAATAGCCAGGATCAGAATTGCTGAACATAAGGACTGTATCCATTTCCATCACTACAGACACTCAGGACTTACTGATCATGCTTTAGACACAGACAATAGAATACATTGGAAGAAAGCCGCTTCAATGAAGAGCTCAGGAGACAGCTTGTGGGTGTAACGTGGAATGAGGAGTTAGCTGGAAAAAAGATCAATGCAGTTTGAGAGATTTTCAAAAACTATCTAGTAGATGCAATGTTGAAATGTATTCCAAGGGTGAGAGGGTTAAATAAGGTAGATGTGAGATGGATGAATAAAGAGATTAAGCATGTGATACAGAGAAAAAGGGCATTGTGGAGGCAGCATAAGAGAAGAAGAAATAACCAAATTCATGAGGTCTACAAAGACTAGGAAAGGAGGGTGACTTGGTTAGAGAGTGTAGCTAAAGAGAGGTATGAACAGCAGTTAGCTAATGAAGCCAAAAAGAATCCTAGGGAGATCTTTTGATATATAGCCAGCAAAAGAAAGAATGATTATGGAAGTATGACATTGATTGGAGAAAATGGTATAAAGACAGCTGTTGCAGAATGTGTGGTGGAGATACTTAATGAGCAGTTCATAAAGATCTTTCAATCTTGTGAATGTGACTTCATGGAGAGATTGAGAGCAGTTGATGATGGGGAGGAGAGACTGACTGTAAGTGAGCAAGAGGTGTTTGGGGAGTTGAGTAAACTAGATGTAAATAAGGCTGTGGGACTTGATAATATATCACCGCTATTCCGAAGGAATGTGCCAGGGAGTTGACACCTGCCTTGACATATTTTTTTTAATACGAGTCTTGCACTTGATCAAGGTCCTAAGGAGTGGAAGGAGGACAAGATTGTGCCACTTCATAAAGGAGGGGATCGAACAACTCAAGCATCAAATTATAGGCCTATCTGTGTGTCAGGTGTTTGTGGTTAAGTTGTTGGAGAAGCTTGTGAGAACTAGAATCCAGAGTTGGGTTGACAACAATGGTATTATCTTTGATGAACAGCATGGATTTGCTAATGGGAGGTCATATTTTAGTAATCTACTTACTTATTACAATAAAGTGACTGCTTCCTTGAACAGAGGAGAAGGATACACAGTAATATACTTGGATTTTGCAAAGGCTTTTGATAGAGTACCTCATAGTAAGTTGACAGTCAAAGTAGAGCAGATGGGGTTGGATATTAGATTGGTGCATTGGATTGGAGACTGGCTATCTGATAGGTAGCAATAAGTTGTGAACGGGGGTGCAATATCCAGGAAAAGGAGTCACTAGTGGAGTGTCTCAGGGGGTCTGTTTTAGGTCCATTGTTGTTTAACTTGTATATTAATGATATAGGTGAAGATTTGGATGGAGATATTCAGTTGTTTGCAGATGATGCAAAGTTGGGATGAACCATGAAGTGTAGTGAAAATGTTGTGGCCTTACAAGAAGACTTGAATAAATTGAGTGTTTGGGCATGGAAATTGGGATGTGAGTTCAATGTTGCAAAAGGTAATGTTTTAAAATTTAGAAAACAAAGATAGGATGCAGAATTTATGCTTGGCAAGAATATATTGTTGGAGGTAGAGGAAATAAGAGATCTTGGGGTGATAGTGGATATGGATCTAAAATTTAGGGGACACATCGCCAAAATTGTGAAGACAACACAAAGGCTTCTGGGAATGATGCGGAGGACACTGATGTGTAGAAGTAGGGAGACTCTTGTTCCACTGTATAAGGCTTTGATTAGGCCACACATGGACTATTGTGCCCAGATTTGGTCACCTGGTTTTCAGAAGGATGAAGAGATGTTGGAAAGGGTCCAAAGGAGACTGACTAAGGTAGTTTCTGACCTCTGGAATTTCGAGTATGAGGAAAGATTGAGAAGATGTAATTTGCAGAGTCTGGTGGAGAGAAGGAAGAGGGGGGATATGATAGAGACCTACAAGTTGGTAACGGGTTGTTATAAGATCAATGGTGGAGAAGTTCTACAGAGAATAGTGGGAGATCAGGGGAGAACCAGAGGTCATCCCTGGAAACTGTATAAAGAGGGTGTGAGTAGGGGAGTGAGAGACAGGTTTTTTCGTGCAGAGTTGTGAATGATTGGAATGCCTTGCCTGAGATTGTGGTGTCTGCAAGGCATTTGAGTGTGTTTAAGACATGGTATGATGAGATATGTGTATGTGTGTGTGTGATAAAAGGACCTCCCAGATGAGTCTTTGATGAGGTCTTGGGGGTAATAATAATAATCCATCACAGCAAATATAAATATGAAAGATTTTTCTTGAATCAGCTTCTGCCTTAAGAAACTACCCTAACCTCAACAAATATGACTGCATGATACTGGCCCAAATTTGGGATGCTCTTATCCTCCATACTCCAGTCCAACAGCCAAGTATGTCTAATTTAGCCAACTAGAGGGCACTATTTAGGACTTTAGGCCTACTGAAAGTTGACATGATCTTCATTACTTCATGTAGTGCCAATGTGCATGTATGATATTACATTTTGGTTCCTGATGGTGGCAATTTGACTTTGCCAAAATACTGGAAGTATTAATTAATTTACTTTAGTTAATATTAGTGTACATTGTGGAAAAGAATGTTGCGAGTGGGAACGTTGAATATTGGTAGCATGACTGGAAGGGAGAGAGAGGTGGCAGACATGATGAGGAATTGGAAGTTGGACATTTTATATGCACGAAACAAGGTGGAAGGTGGAAAAGGCGAAGAAACTAGGAGATGGGTATAAATTGTTCTACTCTGAAGTGAATAAAGAGGGAAGAAATGGTGTCGGAATTGTGGTGTGTGGCAGAATGAAGGATGATGTACTGGAAGTGGGTAGGAGGAATGACAGGATCATGCGAATGAAACTGAGTCTTGGAGAAGAACAACTGATCGTCTTATGTGTATAAGTGTACAGCCCCACAAGTTGGCTGTACAGCAGAAGAGAAAGATGAATTCTGGGAAGTGCTAGATGAAAAAATGAGGGAACTGGAAGAAAACGAGATGGTGATTGTCAGAGGAGACTTGAACAGACACATAGGGAGACAGAATAGGGACTATTAAATGGTGCATGGTGGCCATGGAGTGGAAATAATGAACCAGGAAGGAGAGAGGATTTTGGACTTTGCAGTAGCGTTTGATCTGGCAATTGTGAACTCCTTTTTCTGTAAGAGGGAAGAGCATTTGATAACATTCAGAAGTGGCAACAATAGTTCACAGATTGACTATATTTTTAGAAGAAAACATCTTAAGGCAATAACAAATTGTAAGGTAATCCCAACAGATCAGGTGGCACAGCAACACTGGCTGCTGCGTGCAGACGTTAAAATAAAGTCAAAGATAAGAACCTTTGGAAGTCATGGCAGGAAGAAAATTAAGTGGTTTTGCTTAAAAGAAGAGGGTGTGAGGATCCATTTTAGGGAGAAGGTATTAGAGAGGATTTCGGATGGACTAGAAAGTGTACAAGACTGGTGGTGACATAATTAAAATGTAATTCTAAGCTGTGCAATTGAGGTGCTTGGTGAAACATTCGGAAAGATTAGAGAACAGAAGGAGGGTTGGTGGGGGAATAATAATGTACAACAGTGACGGCTAAGAGGAAGGCAAAGCAGAAGTAGGCCAAGTCCAGAGTGGTAGAGGAAAGAGAGGAATACAGAGAGAAAAAGTGAGAAACCAAAAGAGTTGTTGCACAGTCGAGGGCCATGGCGTATCAAGACCTTTATCATCAATTAGAAACAAAGGAAGGACAGAGAAAGCTTTAGCAATTGGCAAAATGTAGAAACAAGGCATCAAAGGGCATCGTACATGTGAGGCAAATAAAAGACTCTGGAGGAAGGGTATTAAGGAAAGGCGTGGATATAAGAAACAGATGGAGAATATACTTTGCAGGGCTTTTGAATGAAGAAAATGCAAGGGCTCACAGAGAAGATGGGCAGCCTTCTGAGGGGATGGTGCAGAACATTAGTAGAGTGGAAGTGAAGGAAGCCATAAAGAGGATGAAGAATGGAAAATCGGTAGGCTCTGACAGGATCCCAGTGGAGGCATGGAAGGCACTAGGGGGAAGTCGGAATTGGCCTACTGTGGAACCTGTTCATAAAAGTTTGTCAACAGGAAAATATACCTGAGGAATGGAGGGAAAGTACTCTTGTCCCCATCTACAAGAGTAAAGGAGATGCCCAAGACTGTAAGAATCATAGAGGAATAAAGTTGATGTCCCACACAATGAAGATCCTAGAGAGGGTTCTTGATGGAAGACTGAGGAAGGAGGTGGAGATTGCAAAGGAGCAATTTGGCTTCATCCCTGGTCGATTGACAACAGACGCTATCTTTGGGTTATGACAGATGATGGAAAGTTTCAAGAGAAGCAACGGGAGCTACACCTGGTTTTTATTGATCTGGAGAAAGTGTATGATAGAGTGCCAAGGCAAGAAGTCTGGAGGTGTTTGTGGGAGAAGAAGGTACCACAGAAATATGTCAGGTTGGTACAGGAAATGTACAGAAATGTGAAGACAAGAGTTCAAACCTGCCTGGGAGAGACAGAAAGTTTTCCAGTGACAGTTGGCTTGCATCAAGGGTCAGCATTAAGTCCATTCCTGTTTAATATTGTGATGGAGGTGAGAGAAGACGCACCTTGGACTATGTTGTATGCAGATGACATCGTGCTGTGTGCAGAATCAAAGAAGTGGCAGCTAAACTGGAAAGTTGGAGGAAAGTACTAGAAGAGAGAGGTATGAGACTGAGCAAAAGTAAGACAGAGTATATGTGTTGCAATGTGGATGACAACCAGGAGACAGATCTAGAGCTGGAAGGAGATGTCATCAGGAAGGTCAGTGACTTTAGATATTTAGGTTCAAGAATGAAAGAGGATGGTGAGGTTGAGAAGGAAGTGAGATGCAGGATACAAGCAGGATGGAAGACCTGGAGAGATGGCTGGAGTGCTATGTGATAAGAGGGTGCCGATCAATCTAAAAGGCAAAATCTACAGGACAGTGGTGAGACCAGCTATGATGTATGCTATGGATACTGTGGCCCTGAAGAAAAGTAACATCAGCAGGATGGAGGTAGCGGAGATGAGAATGCTTAGGTGGATGTGCGGTGTGACTAGAAAGGATCGTCTGAGAAATGACCATGTAAGGGGAACGGTGAAATTAACAAACTTAGAAGCAAAGATACAGGGGGGCGAGATTGAGATGGTTTGGTCATGTGATGAGGAGGGAGGAAGCGTATGTGGGAAGAAAGGTCATGCAGATGGATGTACAGGGGAAGAGGAAACGCGGACCGCCTAAGAAGAGATGGAGGGAGATGGAGGAGGACTTTGAGGATGAAGAACTTGGATGTGGCTACAACCTAAGACACTACTTAAGTGGGAAAAGCTGCAGAAGAAGATTAGTGTACATTGTAATTTCCTTAAAAAATATAGTTATGAATAGTCGATGTATAACCCTTACCACCAGAAATAATAATAATAATCATTATTATTATTTGACACCTCCCGGGAGTCCAAGGACTCATCAAAGTAGGGCACCTGCTTTACAGCTCTGTCTCTACCAATTGACCACAACCACACTGATGCCATCTATCGCCGACCACCATGTTTTTCCACAGACAATCACAAACATCCATGCCCATGGCGGGATTCGAGCCAGCAGCCTTTTGGCTGGAGAGCAGATATGCTAACTACTCAGCCAGCCAACAGTAATAAATTTATTTCCTTCTAGCTAGTATTGTACAGTATTATTATTCATATCATTATGAAATACATTGAAAAATTGCATGTTCAATAAGTCCATTGCGTCCTCTGTAGTAGTTACTTTACTACCTAAGTCATCCAACTCTGTCACTTTTCCATAATAAAAGGTGCTTGACATATGGCAGAACTGTCTAAGATTTCCTGTGGTTGACTGGCATCCAATCTCATCACATATTGTGTTTTTTTTTAACTTAGCATGCCTGTCACTCATAAAGATTGAGGATTCAGAGGTGAGGTTTTTTTTTTTTTTTTTTTTTTAGTCCATACATGAGAAGTTGGTTGATCAGCCTATAGTACATTAGTTATTGGGAAAGGAGGAACTTGTTTACATTTGATTTAAGAGATTATTATTGTATTGTATTGTATTCCTTGGGAAACACAACAGGGAGGAAGAAAACAATTTCACAATACAGTAGTTGCAGGGATGGAGACAGAACAAAAGAAACTCGTTCTTTGGGTTTCAAGGTGCACTGTGAAGGGATGTTGAGCAACAGCTGCACATGTTCTAAGTTACGTTAATAACTTAAAACAGGTGCAGTTATGTTAAGTTAGTACTAAGCTGCATGAGCTTGGTACTAAGTGGGGGGAGGGGATTAACAATGCTATTTCAAATGCACATTTCCCATGGAAATATTTGTAGAATACACATAGTGCAGAAACCAAACATCTATGGAAAAGTGAGAGGGAGGGTGAGTTGATAAGAGATGGGTTATTAATAAGTCTAATTGCTCTCCTCTGTATTGAGTCATGCATTTTGAGGGAGCCTTAAGGGTGCCTCCATCCCATATGTGAGAGCAGTATTCAATAGCTTGGTGACGTGTGATTTGTATAAGGTTAACAACTGTTCAGAGGTGAAGTAACATCTTGAGTAAAAGAGAAATCCTAGCTTTTTAGAAGCTGAAGATGCAATGGTTGTAATGTGTTTATGTCAGGAGAGGCTTGAGAGGGTAATTTTAAGAAGAGAAATCTCATCTTGTCTGGAAATTTGCATGATGTCAAAGATAATATTGGTAGAAAATTTTTCTTTCTTGTGAGAAATAAGATAGAATTAGGTTTTATTAACATTGAAATTGATGAAGTTATCTGAATCCTCCCATTGGAGGATGGCTATTGGAGATCAGAATTGAGGGAGGTGGTGGTTGATGTGAGTTGTGTAGAGTAAGGTTTATGAAATGAAAGGGAAGAGTGCAATGTGCTGTCATCTGAAAAACTGTGTATTGGGTTCGAGGTCAACTGAATAGATCATTGATATATAGCAGGAAGAGGGTTGGTAAGAGGAGAGAACCTTGTGGAACCCCAGTATTAGTTGAATGGTGAGAGGATAAGGAACCATCCACCACCACACACAGTGTGCATCCAGACAGAAAGCTGGCAATCCAACTACAGAAGTCCTGAGACAGGCCAAATGATGGTAGTTTGCTTAGTAAGCCTTTGTGCCAAACCTGGTCAAAAGCTTTCAAGATATTAAGTGCGACCACTTGAAATTCACAAAATTTCTCCATGGCATTTGTCCAGAGATGGGTGACTAATGTGAGCAGATCTCCTGTTAATCAGTAGCGACTGAATCCATACTGACAGTTGTTTATTGTGACCAAGATGGTAGCAGGTCTGTGGAATGCTACTTATGAGGAAGGTTGAAGATTTGTGAATTACAAACAAATTAGTTAATAAGCAGAAAAAGGAAGATATGGTAAAGACATAAAGTATTTAAAGTTTTTTATAGGATTGATAGAAAGCAAACTTTTCAGTACATGAATAATGGGGGAAGGACCACAGGTCATCCTTTGGAAATTGAGTAAAAGTATGGCTAGCAAGGTGGTGAGGACTACATTTTTGCTTTGAGAATGGTGAATGGATGGAATGGGCTGCCAGGATCAGCTATGAGTGCATTGGAGCATGACTTCAATGTGAAGTATGACAGGTAATGTCATAATGTTGGTATGTGCTTGGTAAATTGTTCTTGGCCACTCTCAATGAGTGTATAGACTCTATAGAGATGCTCATGTAAAAATAATAATAAAAATAAAACACTGATAACCATACTGAAAGAAAATATCATTACAGGGTTACTTACAATATCTAGGTTTTGCAACTGCAGGTGCAGAGGCATCACTTGGTTCACTAGGACCAGCTTTGTTAAAGGCAATTATACGAAATTCATATTCTTCTCCCTCTCTCAAATCAGGAACCCTGGCCTTTGTAACATCTCCAGGAACATGAGTCCCTTCATCCCATACCTGAGTACCCTTAATCCTTTTTTCAATTACATAACCTGTGATAGGAGTGCCACCATCTTTACGTGGTGCTTTCCACTCTAAATCAATATGGTGACTATCCCAATTAACAACATCAGGAGGGGATGGCTTATCTGGAGGATCTAAAAAAATGAAAAAAATTAAAACATTTTAAATTGCAGGAAATACAGCATAATTATATATGCAACTGTATTTATAATAATTTTTTTTTTTTAAACATTTTATTATGTCTCAGATAAATTACATACATAGATATAGTAATAATTATATATACACTATATACATTATATATATATATGTATATATATAATATTTATAATACATTACAGTTGTGAATGACAGATACTTGCAAGTTAATAATATTTTAAAATAATAATAATAATAATAATTTTTTTTTATGTCTCAGATAAATTGCATACATAGATACAGTAATAATTATATATATATATATATATATATATACATATATATATATATATATACACAGGTAACCCTCATATAACGCAGTACTTATACAAAGCGGTTTTGATATAACACGGTTTACAAATTGTAGTAACCCTTTATCTTTTCATATATTTTTCGCATTGCTACTTAAAAATCAAATTTTATCTTCGTTATATTTGCATCTGCCTGTATCGTGCATGTAGTTATAAGTAGCGAATTTGTATAATAAACACTTCATATGTTGAAATTTGTCTTCTTTTTTTTCTGCCAGGAAAGCGCATTAAAAATCAAAAGCATTTAATCTCAAGCTGACCGATTTATTTTGGTTACATACAATATGTAATACTTTTTTTATGTAAAAATTTTATTTTTATAATAATGACTTAGACTAAACTTAGAAGGCTATTTTGATATGGCTGAAAACGAAATTAGTGAATTAATTAATGGGGAAACAGATTTAAATGAGGAGGAAATGGCACAATTAATAAATGATGTCAAACCAACTGGCAGGGAAAGTTTACAGAAATTAGCAGAAGGATTGGACTTGGGAAGAAATTTAGGAAGTTATTTTATGGATAATGATTCCTCAATGGAGCGCTCCGGAAAATTCACGAGACAATTGGATATTTATTTAGCTTCACATTATGAACTTTCTGAACAACTGCAGCATGGTGGTAAGCAAGGTCTTATTACTAACTTCTTGATAGCTAAATCAGCTGAAGTATGCGATTAGAATTATACAAATGATATCCAAGAGATTTAAGTGGTGATAACGACATCCAGCCACTCATAAATAAAGAACATCTACGAAATGTTTGTTTTGAAGACAGTGATAATGATTAAAATATGCACATTATTTTATTTTGGCTAAAACATTTATGCATTATATGCAATGAATTTTCGTTAAATTTATAATTTTATAAGTTTATACTATGTATTTGTTTCATAGTTTATATGTTTTCTTAACTAACATGAATTACCTGAAATAAATAAAAATATTTTTTGCTGGATATATCATTGTTGTTTCTATATATTTAAAAAAACGATTTCAAAAACCTAACCCTACTTTTTCTATGTGATCTGCGTATTGCATAATGCGATTTATATAACGCAGCATTTCTATGGAACCTAACATCTGCGTTATTATTATTATTATTATTTTTATTATTATTATTCAGGCCTCCAAGGAGTCAAAAGACTCATCGAGGGAGGTCCTTCCTAAGACATAAAGTCTGTCAAGACTCATCGAGGGGAGGTCCCCCCCCTGAGAAACACAAAATCTATCATACCACTCTTTAAACTCACTGACCGTTCTCGCTCCCATCAGGCAATGCATTCCACGGTTCAACCACCCTCCACACAAAGAAACCACTCCTTACCCTCTTGCTCATAGTTTCCTTTCGTAACTTCCAGGGATGGCTTCTTCTCATCACTCCTTCCCGTTGTTCAACCAAGCGAAAGAACTCCCCAGTGTCAACCCTGTAACCACCTCTCAACAGTTTAAAAGTCTCAATCATATCACCTCTCCTTCTTCTATCCACCAAACTCTGCAGTCCACATTCTCTCAGCGGATCCTCATAACTATCCTTGTACAGTCCTGAAACCATCTATGTCACCCGTCTTTGTATCCTTTCCACAGTTAATTTATCCCCTTCAAATCCTGAGGACCAAATCTGAGAACAATAGTCCAGAGTGTGGTCTGATCAGAGACTTATACAATGGAATGATAACCCTCTTATCTCTGCAAGTCAGTGTCCTTCTCATAATAGCAGCAATCCTCTGTGTTACCTTCACCACGTTTGCAATATGTCCCCTAAACTTCAGGTTTCTATCAATCATCAACTCCAGATCTCTTGTCTCCCCTACTTCCTAAAAGTATAACTCCTACCATTGAGTATGCAGCATCCCATCGATGTTTCCCAAACCTCAAGACCTTACATTTTGCTGCATCAAACTGAGACCCCCATTCATTTGCCCATCTATCTAGCTTATTTAAATTCTCTTGCAGGGCTACCACATCTGCACTATTACTAATAATCCTTCCCAGCTTCACATCATCCGCAAACAACTGAATATCCCCCTGCAATCCACTGGCTATGTCATTGATATAAAGGTTAAACAATATAGGTCCTAGTACTGAGCCCTGTGGGACCCCACTTGTAACCCTCTGCCTCCTGGAAACTGCTCCACCATACACAACTCTCTGATACCTATCAGACAGCCAATCCTGAATCCAGTTCACCAATCTGACATCCAGACCCATGTGCTGCAACTTAAATATCAGCTTATCATGTGGCACCCTGTCAAATGCCTTCACCAAGTCTAAGAAAATGGCAGTATATGCCTTTCCCTCATCTAATGTTCTTGTAACTTTATTATAAAAGGCTAGCATATTGCTAAAACAAGAGCATCCTTTCACAAATCCATGTTGATTCTCACAGATAACATTACCCTCATCTGCCCAATGCTGTATACGGTCCCTCAGTACTTTCTCCAAGATCTTAACAAATACTGATGACACACACACACACTGGCCTATAATTAGACACTTCCAGTCTGTTACCACCCTTATGCAATGGCACTATCTTACCTTCCTTCCATTCCCTGGGCACCTTTGCCAAAGCCAGACCTTCATTGAAAAGCCACGTTAAAGGCACTTTCAGTTCCCTAGCACATTCTCTCAAAACTCGTGGTGAAATACCATCCGGTCCCACAGCTTTACTGACATCCAGAGTACTCAGTATCTGAAACACACTCTCCTCCTGTACCTCCACACCCCGAACCAGTCCTATTCCTCTAGCATTAAAACTGACTCCTCTAGGATGAAATACTCCAATAAAGTGTTCATTGAACAATTCCACTATGTCCTCTGCATCAGTCACTCTATTCCCATTTTTATCCCACAATATCACTCTTCCACAGTCATTTCTCCTCCTACTGGCCACATAGCTAAAAAATTCACTAGGATTTTCTTGGGATCTTAGGGCCAATCTCCTCTCATATTCCAGTTTTGCTTTCCTTACCACACTAGTCACTCTTCTGGCCTGTGTCTTTTATTCCTCATGCATCTCTTCACCTGTCTCCTTATATCTCTTCCATAACCTCTTTTTCACATGCAATTCCTGTTTAATATTGTTTGTCATCCGCTTTACTCCAAATTGCGTCCTCTTCTTCACTCGTGGTATACAACTTACCATTGCTGATAACAAATATTCTTTCACAATTTCCCACGCACTAGTGATATCCCGGCCTTCCAATTCCTTCCTCCATGAAACTTCCCGAAGTTGACGTCTAAGACTATTATAATCACCTGCCTTATAATTCCACATAAGTTCCCGTCTCTTTGATACTCCTGCATATCTATTCATTTTCCAAGTCAACACCATATGGTCACTCTCTCCAACTGGTGGGAGAGACGTCAACTCAGTTATTATCAACTCTTCTGATGCTATAACCAAATCCAAAACTTTTGAACCTCTTGTTCCCTCTGTTACATGTTGCCTAAGACATTTGTCCCTCAAGAATTCTAGAAATTCCATTCCCCTATTTCTACATGCATCTTCCTCTCTCCAATTTATACTACCGAAGTTAAAATCTCACATAACAATAATGCTTCTTGCACTTGCCAAACTTAGCTGTCTAAACATCTCCTGGTTCTACCATCCTCTGTGCTCCTGGGTTTGTAGCAACACCCCACTAAATATCCTGTCTTGCCTACCTCTACCTCACACCATACGCTCTCAAAATCATTTGTCTCACTTCCTTCCAAATTCTCCACTCTTAGAGGACATAGGTCATCACTTATCATAAGCAGTACCCCACCACCACGCTTTCCCCTCCTATCCTGACAAAAAATGCTATACCCAGCGACTTCTATTCCTGTTGTTATATCCCCTTCTGTCAACCATGTCTCAGTGATCGCAATAATTTTTGGCCAGGCTGATGCTATCTATGCCACCAATTCCTCTCCCTTATTCTGGATACTCCTGGCATTAGTATAAAAGTTATATGAGGGTTGCCTGTATATAATATTTATAACACATTACAATTGTGAATAGCAGATACTTGCAAGTTAATAATATTTTAAAATAATAATAATAATAATAATAATAATTTTTTTATGTCTCAGATAAATTGCATACATAGATACACTAATAATTATATATACACGTGTGTGTGTGTGTGTGTGTGTGTGTGTGTGTGTGTGTGTGTGTGTGTGTGTGTGTGTGCGCTCGCGCGCGTGTGTGTGTGAGATATTTATAACACATTACAATTGTGAATAACAGATACTTGCAAGTTAATAATATTTTTAAATAATAATTTTTTTTAATTCAATCCTTTTTTTTAAATTATTTTTATTATTATTATTATTATTATTATTGAAATTATGATTGTATATTCTGATTGCATATTTACAACACATAATATTACATATTTACAACAGGTTTAGTTCTTTCTTTCTTTCTTTCTTTTTTCTGTATAATGTATTATATTCTTTCTTTGGGAGGCATTTCTGATTTCTTCCTCGAAGCTTAGCAGAGCTTATCTGAGTAAGATAATAGATGGCAGTGGTTTCATGGTTATGTTTCTATACCGGTCACAAGCCAGGTGTTGATTTTACTGTTTGTTCGTACATGCATGTAAGACTTCAACTGCTATTACAGTTTAACTTTTTTTTTTTTTTTCAAGTAGGGTTGAATTTAGATATGGTGCGTTTGTTTGTTTTTGTTTTTGTAGTGATGGTTCTTGAGAGCGGGTTTGTCATAGATTGTGCGTGTGTGTGAAAGAGAGAGATAAGAATTGCTCTAATTTTCATTCTCACTATAATATTTATATAGCGCCTGTTTCAGCTCTCTGTATGTTCGTAGGTTTCTGTTGTCGAACGGCAGTTTGTTTATCATGTCAGGTACGTAGAAGTTTCGGGTGGCTTTTCCATAGTGACTGTTGTACTTATATGTTACGTAGTTTGTTGACTGTGGTCTTGTTATGTAGTTTGTTGACTGTGGTCTTGTTCTGGGATATGTTGTTCTGGTTACTCTATAGGTTGGGCTGTAGTAATGTTTTAACATGACTGTGCAGTGGCATAAGTGCTTCACCTTAAATATTTTGTATTGTGTCCGTGCTTCCTGCATAAGCGTGGGTTGTTCCCAGAATATCAGTTTTACCATTTTATCTTGCAACCATTGTAACCTGTTAAGTCTGTAGTCTGTGCAGAATGCATATGATGTGATTGCAATTCTTAAAATGTTTTCACATAATGCTTTATAGATTAGTATTTTTATATGGATTGGGGCAATGTCTTTTAATCTGTATAGATTGCTTTCTGTTATCCTAAGCTTGGTATGTAGGTAATTTGTATGGCTATTCCAACTTTGATCAGCATCGAAGTGAAGTCCGAGATAGCGTGCTGTTTTCACCTGTGTGATGGTTGTGGTTTTAGGTTCTGAGCTTTATGTATAGGAGGAAGAATGCCAGATAGTGAGATATTTAGTTTCTATGGACAGGGTTTGGGGGTTTTTGAATATCATTAGCTTTGTTTTTCCAGGGTTTATATATATGCCATTTTCGGTTAACCAGTTAGTGATTCGATTGATGTCATGTTGCATATTTGTGTAAGCGATATTTGCGTTGTTGTGAATGGATACTATGGCCGTGTCGTCTGCGTACTGGATGATTTTACTTTTTAGGGGAAGGTGGCTTATGTTGTGTGTGTATATGTTAAATAGAATTTGTTATGGGAATAGAATCGCTAAATAGAATGGGAATATGTTAAATAGAATAATAATAATAATAATAATAATAATAATTAAACTACGACTAACAACAGAAACAATAAACATATTACATCAGATCATAAGATAAATAATCTTCCTCTTACATGTTAGACTGAAAGCCCTAACATGGTAAGTTTATATATACAGTCAATTCCACTTAAATGGGACACGTTGGGACTAATCCATTTTGACCCAATTAAGCAGCTGCCCCAATTAAACGAACTAATAATAAATTCTAAAATAAAATATGTAATATGCAGGTAAATGAATAAGTAGGGAAAAAAAAAAAAAATCAGCTAACGCCTTTTTATTCCCGTATATACGGGAGTAGGCAAGGCCATTTAGCCCTATCTAACTTTTGGAGACTGAGTGGGCAGTTCAATCTCCACTGGTACCCAATCAGAGACAGATGGCCCAAGGCTATCACTAATTAAGCGGTACGCAGTGAAGAGAGACGGCTCAAATGTGCCGTCATCTCGTGGTCTCTAACCCTAACACAATATATTTAATGTCTGAAATAATGTTGGTTCAACGGTCGATTTTCTTGAGTTTACAGGACGAAAAACCCGAGTTTCCGGGAGGAAAAACCTGCTTGCCCATGCCAGAGATCGACTAACTTGGGAACCGGTCGAAAAAAGGCTTAGAAAAATTTCCTCTAGTCGCCGACTAGACTCGAAACCAAGACTTCCTTCGTGCGGCCTAGTGCGGTGGTGTGCAAACGCCACATCCACTGAGCTACACAGGCTATTGAATAAGTAGGTAAAAATAATAATAATTTGGTACCTATTTTAATGGTTTATTAAACCAAAATACAGAAAATATTTGTACTATAAATTGTGCAGAAAAAATAATGAGCACATGATAACTTTTACAATTTCAAATTTTAATTCTGCAAAAATGCATCGAGTGTAGTCTGTCTTTTGCTTTTGAAATTTTGCAGTTCTACAAAATGTGCACAGATATTCAGTGCAGATGTAGGGTTTCCTTCATTACCTTCCTGCATAAAATAACGCTGTAACCGGACTATATATTTTTTGGCCTCACGATTAGTTACAAGCACAGGTGGATCATCATCCTCATCATCACATTCTTCGTCAAATTTTTGATATTTGGATTTAATGACTTCAACAATTGCATCTTCAAAGTTTTCATTTTCATCATAACATGGTAAATTGTCATATATTGTTGAAAATTCTTCATTATTCATGATAGGAGCTTGCAGTATGTCTTCATTTTCATTACTATTCAAAATTTCAAGAACCTCAAAAGGTTTTAAACCGCAAACAGCAAAACAGTTTTGTATTGTGCTGCTTTTTATAGCTTGCCAACTGTCAGAGACAAACTGTATTGCTTGCAAAATGGAAATTTTTGCACTGATTTCTCTGGCTGTTGATGAACTTGTTAATAGGTTTTCTTCAATGGATTCCAGTATGTAATTAAACAATTTTCCTCGATACAACATCTTTAAATTTTTTATTATCCCCATGCCCGTTGGTTGCACTAAGGATGTTGTATTAGAAGGAAGAAATTCCAGCCTTATATTTTTTAGATTATCTAAATGAGGGTGTGCAGCACAATTATCGAGAAGCAACAAAATTTTCCTCTGTTTACGTTGCAATTCTACGTCCCAACTTGTAAACCAATTCCGAAAATTTTCAGAAGTCATCCACGCATTACTATTGGCATGGTACTTTGCTGGTAAACTCTCTATTCTTAACTCCTTAAAGCATCGAGGATTAGCATTTTTTCCTACGATTGGTAGTTTTCATTTGTCTGTACCCGAAATATTTGCACAGCATAACACAGTAATGCGGTCCATTGTCCTTTTATACCCTGATAGCGCAATGTGCTTATAAGAAAAGGAGCCGTCTGGCTTAGCACAATAATAGAGGCCAGTTTCATCAGCGTTGTAAACATCATCTGAACAGAAATTCTCTAAAAAAGCAAGGATTTTAGTATTTTGCCATTGTTCAGCGCTTACATTGTCGGCACTGCCCTTTTTGCCATGCGCTTTTTTAAATTTGATATTGTGTCTCGCTTTCCATCGAGACAACTAACCACCAGTTGCTTTAAAATCGTTGTGGTCCAGCTTTTTAGCAATCTCCTCTGACTTCACCTTCAACACTGGGCTGCTGATATTCACGCCTCGCCTGCTAACTATAGAAAACCATCGATCTAATTCTTCTTCGATTTCTGGATCCTTTCCATCACGGTTTCTTTTGGATATTCCTGGAATTTCTTTCTGTAATGTCCACTCCTTATGCAATTGATTTTCTGGTTGTAGGAGACGCACTATGGTAGATTTTGATACACCAGTTATATCAGCAAGTCTACAATGGCTTGTATTTAATGGCTGGCTTGCTTTTAATTTTAGCCAGCAAAGCAATTTTACTTGAAAGTGTAAAATCATTTCTTGGCATCTTGACAAAGATTTAAAAATTTTAAATAAAATTGACACAATAAATCGATATCGCTAGGTACAGTATATAGTAAGGGTAGATTCTTAAGCAGACACGAACTTGCCAGACGCACAATAAAAGATAACTGATTCACATCATGCTAGTGTTGCCAAATATTAGTGTACGTAGTGTTGCCATATTTTCGAAAAATCCATAAAATATATCAAAAATTGCTAAATTCCTTTTCAGCTACTGTCCCAATTGAGCAAAAAGTTGTCCCAACTAAGCGTTTAAATTATGTATTAATATTTTGGTTTGGTTTCCGTTCTTTGAGATCTATTATTATTATTATTCAGGCCTCTATGGAGTCAAAAGACTCATCGTGGGAGGTCCTTCCTAAGAAACACAAAGTCTATCATACCACTCCTTAAATTCATTGACCATTCTCGCTCTCACCACTCCATCAGGCAACGCATTCCACGGTTCAACCACCCTCCATGCAAAGAAACCACTCCTCACCTTCTTGCTCACAGTTTCTTTTCGTAACTTCCAGGGATGGCCTCTTGTCATCACTCCTTCCCGCTGTTCAACCAAGCGAAAGAACTCTCCAGTGTCAACTTTGTAACCACCTCCCAACAGTTTAAAAGTCTCAATCATATCACTTCTCCTTTTTCTATCTACCAAACTCTGCAGTCCACATTTCCTCAGCCGATCCTCATAACCAAAATTGTACAGTCCTGAAACCATCTTTGTCATCCATCTTTGTATCCTTTCCACAGTTAATTTATCCCCTTCAAATCCTGGGGATCAAATCTGAGAACAATAGTCCAAGTGTGGTCTGATCAGAGACTTATACAACGGAATGATAACCCTCTTATCTCTGCAGGTCAGTGTCCTTCTCATAATAGCAGAAATCCTCTGTGTTACCTTCACCACCTTTGCAATATGTCCCCTAAACTTCAGGTTTCTATCAATCATCAACCCCAGATATCTTGTCTCCCCAACTTCCTCCAGTATAACTCCTCCCATAGAGTATGCAGCATCCCATCGATGTTTCCCAAACCTCAGGACCTTACATTTTGCTGCATTAAACTGAGACCCCCATTCATTTGCCCATCTATCTAGCTTATTCAAATCCTCTTGCAGGACTACCACATCTGTACTATTACTAACAATCCTTCCCAGCTTTGCATCATCCACAAACAACTGAATATCCCCTTGCAATCCATTTGGCCCAAAAAAGTGGCTGCCCCAATTAACCGGTGGCCCAATTAAACGGAATCGACTGTATATATATATATATATATGATCCACACATAAAAGTCCACAAGACCTATAGTAGCACACTAGAGCCATGTGTGGGCAAGAGTAATAGAAGAAAGGAGGAGGAGTCTGTTCACATTTTATATTATTATTATTATTATTATTATTATTATTATTATGTGACACCTCCAGGGAGTCCAAAGACTCGAGAGAGAGAGTGTGCCAATAACATCGAACGAATGAAACCCTTCCAACTACTAACTACACTCAAACTTGCTTAACTTTTTTGCTGAGCCATTAGCAAAATGTTCAAGCAAAATGATTGGTCTACTAATTGACCAATCATTTTGCTTGAACAGTTTAGAGTTGTAGTCTTTGGGGAATGCAGAGTGTGGGGAGGCTGTTCTAAAGGACAGAAATAGATAAAATAAAAGATTAGGCAGTGAAATTAGTTTGGTGAGTATTAAGTTGGACTGCAAACGTGTGTTGGTTAGCAGTGGATCTTGTTTTGATGATTTTGGAGTATAGTAAAGGAATAATAGTGGCCAATTCAGCAGAGCACTGTCCATGAAAGTATCTCTATGTAGGAGAGTGAGAGTGATCATTAATTAGCTGGATTGCCCTCTTCTGGATAGAATCAAGCAATCTTAGAAAGGATAGGATTTTGGTGCATCACCACCCCAAATATGGGAGCAATATTGCATAGCTGGGCAGATTTGATCTTAATGGTGGCATAAAAATCCGAAGAATTAGGATGGCACACATTCAGCCCACTTAGTTCTTCAAGTTCTCAAGCAAACACTGACTTTGGGACTCTAAGCAATTTTTCTATAAGCATTTATTGGCCACCATCCATACTGGTTTGATTTAATTTATATGTATACTACTTATATGAGTAACTTTTTTGTGTGAACATGTTGCTCTATAGCTTAATTTAATTTTGCAACCTAATAGATAATAATAATAATAACAGGGCTCTAGCTTTGATGTAGTAAGGTTTTTTTTTTTTTTTTTGTTTTTTTTTACTAAAGATCAGGCTAATAGTTTTAATGGTTGACCAGTAATTGGAAGTGTTTCCACTTGGTTATACTATAAATTAAAGATACCAAGATACCAAGAAATTACTATATATGTCAGCTTATAAGATGACCCTCAAATACTACAGAAAAAACCTCTCGAAATCATGAGTCGTCTTATACAGTGAGTATAAAAAGGGAAGCTTAATTTCTTGGATGTACATTTAGGTAGTTACAATACATCGTTATATAAGAAAATAAGCGGTGTTTATAAACAAATCAGATTAATTTTTTGTTGCATAAATTTATTTAAAATATTACAATTGATGTAAGTCCTAAAAAAACAAATAATTATTAACTTCAATTTTCATGCTAATTTTCTTCATCATCTGTTGCAAATAGTTCTTCAGATTCATTGTTTAAACAATCACCATATGGACCCCAGTTCGAATCCGGTGAATTGATTTCATTTTCATCATCGTCAGTGTCCCACAACAGATCATCTTCCGTACCATCCATAAGATTAGAGATACCACACATTTTTAAATGATTTTATTACAGGCTCTACTTTTACTTTATTCCATACTTTGATCACAAAATTGCACAACATATCAAGTGACACAGCGTGCATAGATCCACCATTTATAAATGATTTTTCACCAGTCAATATCCAATTATTCCACTCTTCTTGCATGTGATCTACAAATCGTCTGTTCAAGGAGACGTCTAGTGGTTGCAATATAGAAGTTAAACCACCTGGTACAACAGCAATTTTTGTGTTATTTTTTTCAACAAGACTTTTAGTATTCTCAGTTAAATGACTATGAAACATATCCCATACTAATAAACTGCATTTCTTCATTATACCTCCTGGTCGCAAGTTCCACACATTATTTATCCATAATTTTACGCCATTTTTGTCCATCCATCCTTTTTTGTGAAAATGTACAAAAACACCTGAAGGAAATTTTATCTAGGGTTAGTTTTATGTTTGAAGATGATCATTGGTTTTAACTTGGTTCTATCAGCCAAACATGAAAAACAACCGCAAACCTTGTTTTTTCATGACCTGTACTTCGAACTAGCACACTCTTACTACCTTCACACTCCACTGTTTTATTGCTTATCATATCAAAGCTCATAGGAGTTTCATCCATATTTCCAATATTTGACAATAGAAATTTATGTTCTTGTCTCAAATGAATAATAAATTTATGGAAACTGGTAAGTTTGTGGTCAAGATCTGCTGGTAGTTTTTGAGCAATTTTCGTTTTTTGTCATATTACCAGATTTTTTCTGTTCATAAAACAATTACACCATCCTGAAGTAGCTTGAAATTCTATACTTTCACCCGGATTCAATCTTGACCATTTTAGTGCTTATGCTCTAATCATATTTCTTGTAACAAGATAACCATTCAAGATAAGCCTTTATTCGAATACCCATTCTGCAAAGTGATTTCCCAGTTGCAGCCATCTAGTGATCCCCATTCTCATCGCATATTTTTTCTTTTGCAATTTTTTTTTTAAATATCTTCTTTCTTCCTCCATTCTCTTACCATCTTCTTGGTTATACCAAACTTTCTTTCAGCAGCACAGTTATTAATTTGATTTGCCATTTCAATTACCCTTATTTTAAATAGAGCTTCATACTTTCTTCGTTTTGTTGTATGGTTCCATGATTTTTAAATGATGACAATTTTAATAATCCTAAAATTAAAAAAAAAATTGAAAATTAATAATTAATTTTGAATAATTACCCTAATAATATTAGGGTAATTCGCGTAAATACTAAATCTATGCTATGCAAAAAACTAACGGATATGCATAGATATAAAAATAATGGATATAACAACAATACCTAACGTTCCATTAATACAAGAAAGAAGAAATTGGGGGGCCGTCTTATACAATTGACATAAGCCTAAAACCTAAAAATAGCCTAAAATTTAAGCCTCGTCTTATACGCTGGTCGTCCTATATGCTGACATATATGCCGTATCCTATACGACGTCCTACACAACGACATATATATACTTGGTTTAATCCTTTATTCAAGTGTAAGCAAACAAGTTTGCACCTGAACTATTTTCAGGACTGGGGCAACTCGTATATAGAAGCTTATGACTTCACATCACTTGCCTTAGTGTCCCATGATGCAAAGTATATATTCTTAGGAGTATGTATAATGCTATGCATTATGGGAAGGGTAACTACCCAGACTGGTTTCAACTGTTATTAAGGTCTCATCAGTGGGAGCTAGACCCAGAGGTTACACGAATATTGAAGTAAAGCAGAAGTCATATTTTCATATACAAGTTGCCAAGAGGTATCACACCTCATTAGTAAAGTATTCTGGGTTAGAGAGAGTTGTTGGCAATTTTTCCACTTGGTTATACTATAAATTAAAGATACCATGAAATTATATACTTCGTTTAATCCTTTATCCAAGAGACCTTGGATAAAGGTCAAAAATGATCTGGGTAGTGGCCCTTCCCATAATACAAAGCATTATACATGTCCGTAAGGATATGTACTTTGCATTATAGAATACTAAGGCAAGTGATGTGAAGTCATAAGTTTCAATATATGAGTTGTCCCAGTCCTGAAAATAGTTCAGGTGCAAACTTGTTTGCTTACACTTGAATGAAGGATTAAACCAAGTATATAATTTCTTGGTATCTTTAATTTATGGTTGACCAGTAACTTTAGCATACCATGTAGATTGTAGTGCCGCTTGTTTCTTTGTATATATGTGTATACTACAGATGATGACCTTAATGTGAAGGTTGAAATATCGAGTAATTATTTTGATTTATATTAAACTGAAGTTTTACTCTAACACAGTAGTTGTTTCCATAATTTTTAAAATGTAACATATCTATTAAGTTTCCAGGTAGAAAAACAACGCATTCCATATCTACCTTTCAATTTCTGAATTTTATCACACACAATTTTTGCACTAGTTATTTGATTAACTGATGATGTAAATTAGATCTTAGATTGCCTTTGCCTTGGACATCTCATATTATGTGCTTTGGCCCAAGCACATTTAAAGGCTATTTGATATGATGTGGTGGAGTATTTATTAAACATATCCCATGCTCTGTCTAGATCTTTTTTTGGGCTGCTTGCCATTCTGGATTCCATCACAGTTTTGGACAGAGTGGAAATCAAGATGATGTTTTTGGGATTGCAGGAGTTGTTGTTGTTGTTGTTGTTCATGCTTGAATAATACAATCTGTGATGTAATTCACTACTTCACTAAGAAGTGTTTGAATGACTGCTTCAGTATTAAGTTTCGTGAGATATGAAAAAAGTATTCCAGTCAGGCTGATCCATTTTAATCATGGCCATCTGTGCTAGAGAACATGGGTTCTGTAAAGACACAATGCAAACAAATGATTGTTTCCATAGATGTTCTTTTCAATATCTGAAATATAGCAGGCAAGCAGATTGTAAGATCTGTTGCAGAATATGGGTGGGTTGGCATATGGATAAAAATATTAACACTATTATTAAGAAGGGATGGTTATCGTCGAGCGTTCACTCAATGATACAACCTTGGCCATTAATGTTGACACTACTCCAAAGAGTGTGGAGTTGGTAGTCATCCATGAGAAGTATTGGCTGAAGCAGAGACAATATAAGATTATCAAGTTCAATCTCATTTAACTAACAACCTGGTAAATAATTAGAACATACTATGATAAGAAATTTGACAGATATGCAAACTGCTACTGCTTCCAGAGCAGTATTAGGCTGGCCATGTCAGAAATAAGTATGATTGCCCACTAGGGTAACTGCTCCACTATAAGATGGGCCATCTCCAATTCTCTCCTTTAGGTACAACAGTAAAATGCCATAAAGTTGCATCCTCACTGGGTTTTAAATATGCTTCTTGCAGACAGAAACCAAAAGGTTTATATTTCTGCAGCACATCAATATTATGGAAAAAACCTATGGCAATTCCACTGTAGGAATTTTCCTATTGTTTTGGCTTTGTAGGCTTGTTCTGATTTCTGAACAAGCCTATTTTCTGATTTCTTTGCCATGGCTAAAAGAGTTTGCACTCACCTGTATTAGACCCTCAAAGATAGATATTCTAGAATTTAAACATCAGTTGTTTCAATAGGATAGATATTATTATTACGGGCAACTCCAGATATATATTTACAAAAAAAATTGTGTTCCACTCTGGAATAATTGTCTGAGGATCAAAAAGGATTTGTTCTTCACTCATCTTTGCATCAAGTTTGCACTCATCTATATTAGACCCTCAAGGATAGATATTCTAGAATTTAAACATCAGTTGTTTCAGTAGGATAGATATATATTTACAAAAAGTATTGTGTTCCACTCTGGAATCTGTCTGAGGATCAAAAAGGATTTATTCTTCAGATATTTATTTCAACCCCTGATCGAGACTGCTGACTTCACATCAATGCAAAATATATTATGGAAAGAGTCAATACTCAATGGTTTTGATCTTTATTGTATTCTCAATGTCATCAGTGGGTGCCAGAGCCAAGAGGGTACCAAGGTTAAATCAATGCAGAAGTCATATATTTTCCATGTATGAGGAAAAAAAAGTAAATTTGTTTAATGATTTTCCATTTGTAACCGAGTAGAAAAACATTCAACAATATCTTATTACATATTAGTATTATTATACTATTTACTATTATTATTATCGTACTAGTATAGCAATGATACAAGTATTATTAGTGTGTGGGATATTTTGATTAAACTTAATTACAAATTTGTTATTTTTGGCCCTTCGAGTAGTAACCAGCAGAGGAAAGATGGCAGCGGCTTTGTCAGTGCATAACTTTAACATAGACTTCCGTCGTTTCGTGAAGTGCGAGGTGTACTACGTGTATTCTTTTTTGATTACATAGCTGGTTTGTTGACATTTAGGGCTGATGGAAGGAGGGTATCTGCGAAGTGTAAGCTAAATGAGGATTTGATCAGTGCTAATATGAATTTGATGACAGATCTGTCATTCCACAGTTTGCATATCTGTGGAATGACAGAAAGTGTAAGTAGCGAGATTCTCATGGGAAGAATGAGTGCTCGTTCAAAAGAGAAGCATGGTGTGAAAGAAAGGCAAGAAATTGTTAAAGAATCATTGAAAAAGAAAACAAATGATTTGAAAACCATAATGGATAATAATAAGGATGAAAGCAAGAGGCATGTGGTGGAAGGAAATGAAATTGAGAGAACGAAAGAAACTGGAAATAGCGTGACAAAAGGATTGAAAGTTGGAAAAATCGAAAGAATGAATGAATCTGGAAATAGTGTGATGCAAGGTTTGAAAGTGGGAAAAATGGAAAGAATAAATGAAAGCGAAAGTTGGACACATGGATAGAAAGTACAGAAACTCAAAAGGATGAATGAGAGTGAAAGTGTGAAGCGGGAGTCGAGAGTTATAAAATTAGAAAGATTGAATGATAGATGGACAACGGAATAAAGTTGGACACATGGATAGAAAGTACAGAAACTCAAAAGGATGAATGAGAGTGAAAGTGTGAAGCGGGAGTCGAGAGTTATAAAATTAGAAAGATTGAATGATAGAGAGAATGTGACACGAGATTCGAAAGTTGACTTGGGTTGGATGAGGCAAGAGATGAAATGGATGTGGAATGAAATTAAGAAAATTAGGGTAAAAACAATTAAAACAAATCAAGTAGGTATACGAAAGAGTTAACGACAGTGGCATTGTATGGCGACTCCATTACTAAAGGTGTGCTGGATGAGAGGATGCACAAGGTATGTTTTCCAGGTGGTAAAATGAGCAGAGTAATTGTGGCATTGGATATGAGGAGGGGACAAACAAAGTAGTTGATGGTTTGAATAAGAATGAATAACTTGACAGAGGACAAAGAGCATGTCAAAATGGATATCAGGAGGCTGCTTAGACAGATAAAAGAGAATAGTATGACAGGAAGGGTACTAAGTGTGTTGCCTAGGCATGACTGTGATGAGATGAGGCAGAGAGCAAGGATTATGAATGGAATGTTGGCTGAAATGTGTGAGGAGAGGGGAGTACAATTTGTTAATGTGTGGAATGAGTTTGAAGGACAAAGTGAACTGTATGGGAGCGATGGACTGCATTTGAGCGGTTGTGGTGTGAGTCGCTTGGAGAGACTGTTTCTGGAAGGTAGAAAAGTGAGGACAGAGAATGAATCAGATCAAGTGGGAAGTGATGTGGAAAAGCAGGAGAGTACGGCAGGTGAGATTGAAGAGGTAGTTACGAATGAGAAGTAAGTTATGAATGGAAAATGCAAGAATGGGTGTGCAAGATGAACAGGGAAAAGGAGAGGCTCAGGGTGAACAGGGGGTACACAGCGTGAGAAAGGTGGATGCTCCAAGAGGATGTGAGAGCATGTGTAGACAGGAAAGGAATGGGATGACCTGGGATCAAGAGGAAACAGTTGGAAATGAAGAGGGTTCTAAAATAAATAAGCAGAATGGGAAATGGCCCCAGTCGAGCACGAAGAGACCACATCGAATGAGTGGTATCAGTGAAATTAGCTGTAGATCCAGGAATGAGCTGTTGTGCTTATATATAAATGCTAGAAGTGTAAGAAACAAGACAGATGAAATGGTTGCACTAATTGAGTCTGTTCACCCAAAATTGTTGTAATAAGTGACACATGGTTAGATGAGGATGACATCCTGATGGAATAGAGATGGAAGGGTATGATGTGCTTCGTGAGTATACAAGGGGTAAAATGGGAAGGGGGGTACTTTTGATGATAGAGAAAGAGTTATGTCCATACAAAGTAGAGAAGCAAGAGAGGGAAATAGTGCTAGTGGTTTTGAGGAATTATGGTGTGTGAGAGAGAGAGAGAGAGAGAGAGAGAGAGAGGTGAATGGAATGAAACACTTGGTTGGATGTTGTTATAGACAAGGAAATGGGGATGGTAGTGACTATGAAATGTATAATCAAATTAGCCAAGCAAATAAGAAAAGAGTGATCATAATGGGCGATTTTAATTATAGCAATATAGACTGGAATGATGAGATATCAACTGGAAGTAAAGAAAATTAGTTTCTTTAGTTTTGGGGGGATAAATACCACAGGCAGTATGTAACAGAGAGCACACGAGAATTGAGGGTCTTGGATTTGGTCATCTCTTCAGCGGATGTAATTATAAATGAAGTGTCAAATCACCCACCAATTAGTGAGAATGACCATGAGGTGATTATCTGAGCTCAGGAGACAGTTTGCAGGTTTAGCATGGAATGAGGAGTTAGCTGGAAAACAGATCAATGCAGTTTGGGGAATTTTCAAAAATATCTAGTAGATACAATGTCTAAAATGTATTCCAAGGGTGAGAAGGTTAAATAAGGTAGGTGTGAAATGGATGAATAAAGAGATTAAGCATGTGATACAGAAAAAAAGGACATTATGGAGGCAGCATAAGAGAAGTGGAAATAACCAATTCCATGAGGACTACAAAGAGGAGGAGGAGAAACTGATAAGTGAGCAAGAGGTGTATGGGGAGTTGAGCAAACTAGATGCAACTAAGGCTGTGGGACTTGATAATATATCACCACGTATTATAATACTCATATTTATAAATTTAGGGACACAAAAATACACGTGTTGAAAAGATTATTTTAGTAATTACTAATAAAATTAAACTTAACGTTTCGACCCCTATATAGAGATCATCATTAGAAAGATACATGTGTATAAGGAAGCAAGCTACATGCTCTAGCTCTGTATACCAGTAAACTAAATCTACATAGTTAATTAATCCTTTTTCCTAGCCTGACCTCTAGTGATAAATATATATACACATATATATATATATATATATATATATAATAATAAAATATAAATAAATAAATAAAATAAAATAAATAAAAAAATAAAAAATAAAAATAAAATAAAAAATAATAATAAATAAAAAAAATTAATAATAATAAAAAAAAACTACAATAAACTGCTAAAGTCCTCATGTATTAATATTCTTCTGGATTTGTACAGTTCTGATTGTTATAATATGATTTCCTTCAGTTGCTGTTTAATGTCACAAACACTTCACCGGGCTGTTTTCTTGTAGTGGGATTTTTCTTCGGCTACTTTAGGTTATTATACAGGTTGTAGATGGGTCCTCCACATTCTTGGAATGGTTAGGCCATCATTTTTGTTGAGATTTGGGTTATGTTTGAGCATTTCACATGACTTTAAATTACCTCTCAAACGAGGTTTTGGTGCAGTGTAGGGACTTGGTATTTATCCAATCAATTCTATGGTATGTTTGGAGTGCATTGTCAGAAAGGCTGGTTTATCCAAAATGGAGGTATTTAATGTGTTGTTTGTGTTCGTCTTGTCTAATTGGGATAGTTCACCCTGTTTCTCCTACATATGGTATATTACATGTGCATTGTATTTTGTATACCCCTGGGTGGGCAGGGTGTAGAAGATTATCTTTAGAAGAACTGAGTAGGTGTCTTAATTTATTCGAGGGTTTAAAGGTGGTTGTAATGTTGTATTTGCATATGTTATGTCTATTTTTTCAGAAATGCCTCTAACATAAGGAAGGGCAATGGCATTCCTGAAATCTTTTTCGTTCTTACTGGTATCTTTGTGGAGGATCTTGAGAATAATTTTTTTTATTGTATCCATTTTTTATAAATGTTTGGTTGATGATCTTGTATTCCTGGTTTAGAGCTTGTTCTTTAGAACAAATAGTTAGAGCTCTGTGTTTAAGGGTGCTTATCACATCTAGTTTATGTGTTGGGTGGTGGTAAGAATTTTTGTGTATGTATTGGCCTGTGTGTGTAGGTTTGCAGTAAACTGAGAAACAGCCAGAGGGAAGACGTGTGACAAGTATGTTTAGGAACAGAAGAGAGTTGTTTTTTTTTACATTTCAATGGTGAATTGGATACGTTTGTGTTGTTTGTTTAGGTGGCTAAGGAATGTATTTAGAGCTTCACAACTGTGGGGCCAAATGGCGAAAATATCGTCGCCGTATCTGAGCCAAATTTTAGGTTTTAGACATGCTCTCTCTAGAGCACGTTGCTCAAAGTCTTCCATATAAAAGTTAGCTATCGGGGGGGGAAAGTGGTGAGCCCATGGCTGTACCTTCTTTTTGAAGATAAAAATTGTTTTGCCATACGAAATATCCAGAGTGGAGTACAGAGGGCCGATGTCGTGTGGAAATATGTTCTGTAAGAGTAAGATAGTGTCATTGATTGGGACATTGGTGAAAAGGGAAGTTATGTCAAAGCTGACTAATAAATCTTGGTCGTTGAGTGTAATGTTTTTAATTTTATTTATGAAATGTTATGTATTTTTCATATAGGAAGGGGACTGACCTACCAATTCTAGAGTGCAGCTGCTAATTTTTTGGCTAAGTGATAATTTGGGCTGTCAACTCCTTCAACAATCGGATGTAGTCATGTGCCTGCTTTGTGTATTTTTGGCAGGCAATAAATTCTGGGTGCGTGGGCATAATGAGATATTAATTTTTTTGTTGTTTCTTCAGGCCATGTGTGGATGGATTTGATTAATTCAGTTGTTTTCTTTTTGTTACGTTTTGTGGGTTTGTAGTTTACCATTTGGTAGCTGTTGTGGTCCGATATCAAAGGGTTCATTTTTTCAATGTATGTTGTACGGTCTAAAAGGACAGTGGCATTACCTTTATCTGCTTTCATGATTATAATGTCTTGGTTATTTTTTAAGGATTTAAAGGCCAGATTTTCGGTTTTGTTTAAGTTGCTGCTTAGTTTTTTGTTTCAATTTAGTATACACGATGTTTCTATTCGTATTTTATCAGCTAAATTGGTGGGGAAGGATCTTAAACCTCTCTCGATATGATAAACAATATCAAGTTTATTCACTGCCCTCGGAGCAATGGCGTAGTTAAAAATAGCGTATTATAATAATATAAAATAACATAATATATAATATACATATATTATAATAATATATAGGGGTGCTTAAGGTTCAAAGCTGCATAACTGAAAGGAGACCTCCATATAGCCTTTAAAGGAATGCAAAGAACCAAACAGGGCTTCTGACCTAATGTCCAATCCTCATCTTCTCGTGGGGCACCCTATTGGATATTTACCTGGATACTGAACTAACAAGGCTGGGCTGGCAATTTGGGATTTAGCCGACAAAATTGTATTCTTATTGGCTTAAACCAATATACAAAATGATGGTACAACATGACAAAATTTCATGCCGGATGGGGCATCGCCTGGTTACACAAGGCCACGTTGTTTTCACCAGGGAACCAGAGTAAACAGCGAAAAGTCAGCTATTGGAAATAGCTGACTTTTCCAATGTTAGCTATTTCCAATAGCTGACATTGGAAAACACACCCCAACTCCACATCAACAGAATTAAAGATCGTTACTATCAACATAAGAAGCCTGAATGGCAAAGAAATGGAGCTAGCTGAGGAATTAGATAAGTACCAGATCGACATAATAGGGGTGACTGAAACAAAAAAGAGAAAAACTGGTGAGATCTTTCTGAGCAATAAATACAAAATGTTATATTCAGGCAATGACAATCAAGGAAAAGAAGGGGTAGCCATAGTACTCAACACAAAATATGAGGCTAATCTACTGGAATGGCAGGCAGTCTCAAGTAGAGTGATATCGGCAAATATCAGAATTGGGAATTGGACAATGAGACTTATTTGTGCCACACAGAAGGTTCTACTAAGGTAAAAGTGGAGGAATTTTTTGATGCTTTAGAAAAAGCAACTAACACAATGAAAATGAAAAAGTTGGTCCTTGTTGGGGATCAAAATAGCAGAGTAGGAAATGACTGTCAGACATACAAAAATATTTTGGGAAAATTTGGAGAAAAGAGCAAAGCTAATAATAATGGCAAATACCTGTTGAATTTCTGCTCAGGACATGGACTGGTTATTACTAACACCATGTTCCAACATAAAAATTTGCATAAATTCACATGGAGAAAAGAGGCAAGGAATAAGAAAAGTCTCATTGATTATGTTATTGTTGATAGTGATTTTTTCTCCCTGGTGCAGGACATCAGAGTGTACACAGGATTTGAAATTAGAAGTAATCACTATTTAGTCTTTAGCAGGATAAAATTGAATTTCATTTTGAAAAGAATAGCATGCAAGAAATTTTTAAAGAGAATAAAAGTTGAACAGCACTCAGATGTAAACTGTAGACTAAAATATTATTATTATTATTATTATTATTAGGGGTATCTCCATGGAGTCAGTATACTCATCATGGAAGACCCAAACTAGCAAAACAATATCTGTCATATCTCTTCTTGAATTCATTTACAGACGAAGAGCTCGCAACAAAGTCAGGCAATGAATTCCACTCATTCACCACCCACCAGGCAAAAAACCTTATTCTGACACCCTTGTCAACCACACTCTTCTTCAACCTCCAGGGATGACGTCTTGTTCTTCCATCACTATCACACAGCTGAAACATTTCCCCTGTATCAATCCTATAAAAACCTTTCAGTAATTTAAATGTTTCTATCATATCACCTCTTCTCTGCCTATCAATTCACAAGCTCTCAATCTATCAATGTAGGGAGCATTTTTTACACCACTCACCAACTTGGTCATCACTCTTCTCTGAACCCTCTCCACAGCCTCCTCATCTCCAAGGAATCCAGTTGATCAGACCTGAGCACAGTAATCCAAATATGGAAGTATCAATGCTTTATAAAGGGAAATAATAACCACTTTATCTCTGGATGTCAGTGTGTTCCTCAACAACCAAGTAATCCTATGTGCAATCTTGGACACCTTAGCAATGTGTCCTCTGAACTTCATCTCCCTATCTACAACACCCCTAAGTCCCTAGCCTCATCAATCTCTCGGAGTACTGTTCCATCAATACAGTACACAGCTGGTAATCTTTTAATCCCAAAATGCATGACTTTACACTTTTCCACATTGAACTGACATCCATTATCTTTTGCCCAATCTACCAGCTTATTTAAATCATCCTGCAAACTTTCAACATCAGCTTGATTTTGTATTGTGCTACCCAGCTTTGCATCATCAGCAAACAACTGAATATCTCCCTGTAAGCCATTTCCTATATCATTTATATACAAATTAAACAACAATGGTCCAAGCAAAATACACAAAGATTATTGAAGAAAAAATGAAAGAGTTTGAGAACAGGAACCAAACCTTGGAGATTCTGTGGCCAGCCTTGAAGAAAACCCTGATTGAATCAGCCAGAGAGGCATGTGGTGAGGTTGCTTGCAAGGATAGAAATATCAAAACTCCATGGTGGATACAGGAAGTTAGAGGCAGTGAAGGAAAAGAAGTAAGCATATCAATAGTTCCTAGCAAATAAGTCAGCTTTTGCTCTTAGAGAATATAGAGACAAATGTAAGAAAGCGACACACTGTCTAAAACTAGCTAAACAAATGTCATGGGAGGACTTTGGCAAGAACAGAGAAAATAAATAATACATAGGTGGAAAAATATTCTGGAGGTTGTTGAAGAAGCTTAGAAATGGAGTAAAGAGTGCTATAAAAGGAGTTAAAGATGATAAAGGTGACATGAAAATGGGAGAAAAAGATATCCTTGAAGTATGCAGTAATTACTTCGAAAAATTGCTAATTGAAACAAACAGAGATAGCACAGCGGTAAAAAACACTTAACAGGCATACAATCAGGAATATATATCTATACTTGAAGTAGAAAAAGCCATCAAAGGCTTGAAATGTGTAAAGGCAGCAGGAGTAGAAGTTATTCAACCAGAAATGCTGGTCGAATATCTTCTACTGTGTAAGAAAGTGGTATAAAATCTTCCTGTGTAAGAAAGTGGTATAAAAGTCTTACAGTGGCTGACATAGTTCAAAAGGCCTGGACAGAGGGACGAATTCCCGATGATTGGAGTAGAGCTCTCATAGTACCCATATAAAAAATGGGAAATAAAACTGAATGTGAGAATTACAGAGGTATTTCTCTATTGAGTGTTCCTGGCAAGATTTATGCAAGTATACTTAAAAAATGGTTGAGAAGAATTGTGGAAGAAAAGCTTGGTGAAGAACAAGCTGGATTCAGGCAAAATAGAGTCTGTCAGGATCATATCTTCACATTAAGACAAAATTGTTGAGAAAGCATGAATATAACAAAGATCTGTATTTAAGTTTTGTCGATCTGGAAAAGGCATATGACAAGTTACCAAGAGAGAAGCTATTCAATAAGCTACAGTTATATGCTATCAATGGGAAATTATATCAAGCAATACTTAGCAATAATCAGCCGTTAGAATTGAAGGAAGTCCAGGAAGATGGTTTAATGTCAAATCTGGTGTGAAACAAGGATGTACATTATCCTCTCTGTTATTCATTATCTATATGAATCACATTATGAAAGAAAATGGTATTAAACATGATATCGGAATTGGAGATGTTAATGTCAGCTCTTTGCTTTATGCAGACGATGTTATACTTCTAAATAAATCCAGTACAAGTCTGCAAGATTCCCTGACTAAATTGAATAACTGTTGTAACATATATGGTATGAAAGTCAGCAATAAAAAGGCAAAGACAATGAATATAGGGAGAATCATTGAAAATGTCAACTGTGTTGTGAACGGAGAACCTGTGGAACAAGTAAAACATTTCTGCTACCTGAGCACTACTTATAGTATAGATGGTAAATTAAATATGGAAATAGACAACAGAATGAACAAAGCTGGGTAAGGTGGGAAGTCAATTAAATAAATTCATATGGAATAAGAAAGAAATTAGTCGGAACACTAAATTAGCTATATACAAGGCAGTGTTCAAACCAGTTTTAACTTATGGATCTGAGAGCTGGGTCAGAAGTAAAACACTTGACCAAAGACTAGAGACCACAGATGAGAGTCCTGAAAAAGATTAGAGGTGTGAACAGATGGCATCAATGGCAATATCATATTAAAAACCAGAATATTAGGAAAGAATTTGACATTGTCAGCATCCAGAAATGCGTTAGCAGAGCTAATCTCAGGTGGTATGGTCACTTAAACAGAATAGGCGAGGAAAGATTACCAAAACAAGTGTTCACTGCCAGATTGGCAGGAAAACGACCTAGAGGAAGAACAAGATACAGGTGGATTGATACGATACAAAGTGCCTTAGATGATAGAAATATAAGATCTGATAATGTTGGAGTCTTGACAAGTAACAGACTGATTTGGAGGAAAATTGTAGAGAGGAAGTTAGTGATGATATAAATTTTTCAGGTAGTACTATCATATCCTGTACACCCCTTGAGGATACATGTCAGGAATATGATGATGACGATGATATATATATATATATATATATATATATATATATATATATATATATATATATATATATATAATATACTATAATATAATATAATATAATATAATATAATAATACTAATATACTATTATTATACTATTAAATTATACTAGTATGATGCCGACCTTGACATATTTTTTTAATATGAGTCTTGCTCTGGGTCAAGTTCCTAATGAGTGGTAGGAGAGGAAGATTGTGCCGCTTCATAAAGGAGGTGATAGAACAACTCAAGCATCAAACTATAGGCATATCTGTGTGTCAGGTGTTGTGGTTAATTTGTTGGAGAAGCTTGTGAGAACCAGAATCCAGAGTTGGGTTGACAACAATGATATCATCTTTGATGGACAGCATGGATTTGCTAAAGGGAGGTCATGTTTTAGTAATCTACTTACTTATTACAATAAAGTGACTGCCTCCTTGGACAGATGAGAAGGATACACAGTAATATATTTGAATTTTGCAAAGGCTTCTGATAGAGTACCTCATGATAAGTTGACAGTCAAAGTAGAGCAGATTGAGTTGGATATTAGATTGGTGCATTGGATTGGAGACTGGCTATCTGATAGGTATCAACAAGTTGCATATATGGGGGAGCGATATCCAGGAAAAGCAAAGCTGCTAGTGATGTGCCTCAGGGGTCCGTTTTAGGGTCATTGCTGTTTAACTTGTATATTAATGATATTGGTGAAGATTTGGATGGAGATATTCAGTTGTTTGCAGATGATGCAAAGTAGGGACGAACCATGAAGAGTAGAGAAGATGTTGTAGCCTTACAAGAAGACGTGAATAAATTGAGTGATTGGGGATGTGAGTTCAATGTTGCAAAATGTAAGGTTTTGTAATTCGGAAAATAAAAATGGGATGCAGAATTTATGCTTGGTGAGGATATATTTTCAGAGGTGGGGGAAATAAGAGATCTGGAGGTGATAGTGTATAAGGATCTGAAATTTAGGGGACACATTGCCAAAATTGTGAAGAAATGTTGGAAAGGGTCCAGAGGCAACTGACTAAGGTAGTTTCTATCCTCTGGAATGTCGAGTATGATGAAAGATTGAGAAGATGTAATTTGCAGAGTCTGGTGGACAGGAGGACGAGAGGAGATATGATAGATACCTACAAGTTAGTAAGGGGTTGTTATAGGATCAATGCTGGAGAAGTTCTACAGAAAATAGTGGGAGATCAGGGGAGAATCAAGAAGTCATCCCTGGAAACTGTATAAAAAGGGTGTGAGAAGCAGGTTTTTTTCATGCAGAGTTGTGAATGATTGGAATGCCTTTCCTGAGAGTGTGGTGTCTGCAGAGAATTTGAGTGTGTTTAAAGCACGGTATGATGAGCTGTGTGTGTGATAAAAGAAACTCCCAGATGAATCTTTGATTCCATGAGGTCTTGGGGGTGGTAATAATAATAATAATAATCTCTCATAACCGTTCTTTTTGCATTATTGAATACTAAGACAAATGATATGATGGTAACCACCATCATATCATTTGTCACATCATATGCAAGTAGACTAGTCACAAAGTTACTTCATGCTCGTGATCCTATACTTGAGTTATAAGATTAAAACAAAAATATAATTTCTTGTTAAATATATCTTCTTCTTCTATTGCATCATATAGTCTTATGCCTGGTAGCTCAGCACCATTCCCTTCCATTCTTCTCTTCTGTTTGCTTTCCTCTTTATTTTGTAGTATGTTTTTAGTCCAGTGCTTTGTTTTATTTGATCAAAGTATCTTTTCCTTGGCCTTCCTCTTTCTCTTTTTCCTTTGATTTTGCCTTCCATTATTCTTCTCATCAAGTATATAATATATATATATTATATACTTGACAAGATAAGATAATATAGATAACATGGCATAATATAGATAATGTGACAAGATAATATATATAGTATATATAATGTATATAATATACATTATAACCAAGTGGAAAGACACTAATTTTTAAACATCTTCTAGGTTTCCATCATTAATTAATATTTTTTTCACATCTGTATAGATTCAAATTAGTAAGTATTATCTAATTCTAACGTGTCTTTCACTTGTAATCTGGTAACTCCTTAATTGGCAGAATAAAATAAGTTTTAAGATGTAAAGGGTGCTCCTTGTAGAACAGACTCACACTTAGACATATTATGAAATTATTATTTTATATACAGTGATATGTACATTTACTTTTCTTTATCAATGATATAAACAGTTTAATGTTTATATCATTGGCAAAGAAAGTAAATGTGTGGGAGATCAGGCGAGACCCAGGCATGCAAGAAGAATATGGTTAAAATAATTACCAAAAGGATTCTTAGCTATTATGCCTTCTCTTGCTACTAGCCATAACGAGCTGCCTTCTCTATTCACAGCTTTAACTCGGAATGTATATTCATGAAGTTCAATTAATTTATCAGCATGAATACTTGTGTTAATTGTCTCTCCAACAGGAAGCCAACGACCAGATTCAGCATCCTTTTTCTCAATGACATAATGCATAATTTCAGAACCTCCATCGTCACTTGGTGGTCTCCATGAAACTGTACAACTGTCTTTGGTAACATCCAAAATCTGTAGATTTGTAGGTGGCAATGGAACATCTATAAAATTAATAAGACAAGAACCATTATTACTGTAAAATCAATATCAATTTCAGCTTCAAGAATTCAAAATCAATAAACAAATTTCAGTACAAAAAATAAACAAATAAAATAAAAATAAATAAAACTTTTTTTTGACTCATCCAAAATTAGTTACTTATGTCAAGCAAGTAGGGTAGCCTAATGATCCTTTCCTTTCCGTGGGATGATGATATTATGCGTGAGTCCCCTTTGCAGGGAGGAACGGCACCATCTAAGTCCCCTCAAATTTTATCCAGGCTCCGGAACCGGCATAGCTGATGAATCAGAACTATGGCTGGGTCAGTATTCCTCACTGTAATCCATTTGTGTTCACGAGACCGGTTTGCCTGCTTGCGGGATTAAAAACCCCAGATAAACTGGTGGGAATAAACCCTGCTGTCCACGCCCAAGACCAGCTAACTTGGCTATGACTGAGGAAGATCCTTAAGCTCCTCATGTCGTCGACAGGAATCGAACCTAGGACACTCCTTCCACAGGCATATGGCTTGTGAAGCACATAGCTGCAAGGCTAACTGTGCGGACAGCCTAATTATGAGGCCAAATAATGGAGAGGAGACCTACACATCACCTGTAAGTAATGAAGAGAAACAACTAGGACATAGATGGCAGAATTTTGCTGGCAGGTTAGCGATCTACAAGTGATATACTATTATATACTTATAAAAGTATATCACTTGTAGATCATTAACGATCTACAAATTTAAATTTAAACAAAGTTAAATTTTGTTTTATACGAGAGAGCAGCTAGGAAGACATGCATATGATTGGTGCGGTATTAACAAAAGATTATGCAACCCAAAGACAAAAGCAACTGACAAGTGTTGAGTTGAAATACTAATTCTCTTCAACAGAATTCCATAACATTTGAATCTGTCATAACAACATTCACTATATATTTCTTAGTTTTAACACGTTCATGACGGAGTGTCGCTTATTGTTCCGATGGAACTTTTCATTACCAGTGGGCTCGACTTACACAAAGTTTCAACCCTTGGTTGAATTTTATTCCTGCTTGTTTGTGTTTAAGCTGGCAGGCAAACTCACACACATATTATATGTACAGTGACCATATTTTTTGGAGAAAATAAAGAACAAATTAAAAATTGTTTCATAATGAATAAATAAAAACAAGTTGCGTTTATTTGTTTCACTAAAACTAAAAAAGCTTTATAACGTTTATTGTAAAATATAAGCATACACATAACATTTTAAACAATGATATTATTACTTTAAAAAAATTTAATTTTGATACTTTTCACAAGAATGACATTTTTTTAATAAATCATGTTTGTGTTTTAAAAATTCATAAAACTATATAAAATTCATGTCAAAGTTGCATTTGGTATAAATGAATGCTTTCAATGTTTTGATTTTTAATTGGGTTTTCTCACAGGTCAACATATTGTTCACTAATAAAAATACCCGTTCAGTGGGAGCATTAGATCTAGTGAGACATAAGCAAAATTCAATGATTTTTTAAATGTTTTTAAAAAGATACATGGTTATCTGCAAAATATTTAAAAATATCAACCCATCTACGTCAGCAGGACTCGTCATTTTGTCACCATTCTTCGATCTTTTCACTGGTGACGTGACTTTTAATACAAGAAACTTCAGCAAATAGTTCGCTGTCATTTATATTTAAGTTCCAGTGACTGGAAATGAACAAAACACCTTCCTTGATCTTCGCCCACAGAAGGATTTCTGGTAGTAGGATCCATTCAATTACTTCCATTTCCCGAAACAGCTGTTCCAGTTACAGTAATTAAATAATCAATGCAGGTTTGGTAAAATTTATGAATTGCATCTTTAAATATGTTGGCATCAACATTCAATTTACTATTTCAATTCACAAAATAAAGGACAAAATGGACATTTTAGAAAAAAAAAATCTAAAGGACAGAGCAGTGAAATAAAGGACTTTCCTCTTAAATAAAAGACGTATGGTCACCGTAATTATATGGCATGTTTCAATTCATGGTAAAATTTTATTTGAAGTTAGCCTTTGTGATGTGTCATAACAAATCGAGAATTTCAAATGCAATAAAACAAACACTTATTTCATGTAATTTAAAAATTAGACAATAGTTTTTAATTAGATATTGTGTTTCAGTGCAACATATGGTTTTGATTGAGTCTATACAGCATAGTTTCTGTGGGAGGGGACAATAATAGTGCAATTAGAGACAGCTGGAATAAAAACGCCGCTAACTAATGAATCACACTATTTGTTGAGAAATATGTTACACAGACTGCAAAAGGCTCTGTATCTTATTCAGGGATACAATAAAACTACTTGTTTTTCTTGCATCTCAAAACTTTTTAAAATCAGGGGTGTGAGTTATACGCGAGGGCAAGTTATATTAGAGTAAATACGGTAGGCATTTTGCTGACAAGTTGACATTCTTCTGCTGCCTCCTCTGCTCAGCTGACTTGTATGGTGAGTTAAAATGCATAAATAGTTTTCTCACTTCCATTTTTTTTTTTTTTCAAACCAACATCATTAAAATCAATTTAATAATAGAATAATCAATTTTACACTGAATAATATTATAAATTTATATATAAATAAATATTATAAATAAAATATTATTTATAAAATTATAAATAATTATTTATAAAATATTGTATAATATTATAAATTAATTAATAAATTTCTATTAATTTTTCCCTTACTAAAAACTGCCCAGCACATCAGCAACTTGATTTGTAAATTTGTAAATTTTTGGCACACCCCGGCACGTCAGCAACTCAATTTGTAAACTTTTGGTATGTGCACATAAAAAGGTTCGCCACCATTGAACTAGGATTTCTGATCCAAGTTACAATTCTCACTTTCCAGTGGTGCATTACATACTGTCAGGTCTTCTAACAGGATACTAAACAATTATGGATTGAATGGCAATTTGGGACAGACATAGACAACCAAATGGTATTCTTCTTTGGTAAAAGCACTACATTATGATGTAGCACAACACTGAGCCCAGTGGAGTCTAGAAGGGATAATGCTGGGTATAGAAACAATGGCATTTATATGCTGTATACTAATGCCAGGAGTATCCGGAATAAGGGAGAGGAATTGGTGGCGCAGATAGCATCAGCCTGGCCCTAAATTATTGCGATCAGTGAGACGGGGTTGACAGAAGAGGATATAAAAACAGGAATAGAAGTCGCTGGGTATAGCATTTTTTATCAGGATAGCAGGGGAAAGCATGGGGTGCTGCTTATGATAAGTGATGACCTATGTCCTCTAAGAGTGGAGAATTTGGAAGGAAGTGAGACAAATGATTTTGAGAGCATATGGTGTGAGGTAGAGGTAGGCAAGACAAGATATTTAGTAGGGTGTTGCTACAGACCCAGGAGCACAAAGGTTGGGGACCAGGAGATGTTTAGACAGCTAAGTTTGGCAAGTGCAAGAAGAATGATTGTTATGGGAGATTTTAACTTCAGTAGTATAAATTGGAGAGAGAGGAAGATGCATGTAACAATAGGGGAATGGAATTTTTAGAATTCTTGAGGGACAAATGTCTTAGGCAACATGTAACAGAGGATACAAGAGGTTCAAAAATTTTGGATTTGGTTATAGCATCAGAAGAGTTGATAATAACTGAGTTGACGTCTCTCCCACCAGTTGGAGAGAGTGACCATATGGTGTTGACTTGGAAAATGAATAGACATGCAGGAGTATCAAAGAGACGGGAACTTATGTGGAATTATAAGGCAGGTGATTATAATAGTCTTAGACGTCAACTTCGGGAAGTTTCATGGAGGGAGGAATTGGAAGGCCGGGATATCACCAGTGCGTGGGAAATTGTGAAAGAATATTTGTTATCAGCAATGGTAAGTTGTATACCACGAGTGAAGAAGAGGACACAATTTGGAGTAAAGTGGATGACAAACAATATTAAACAGGAATTGCATGCGAAAAAGAGGCTATGGAAGAGATATAAGGAGACAGGTGAAGAGATGCATGAGGAATATAAGACACAGGCCAGAAGAGTGACTAGTGTGGTAAGGAAAGCGAAACTGGAATATGAGAGGAGATTAGCCCTAAGATCCAAAGAAAATCCTAGGGAATTTTTTAGCTATGTGGCCAGTAGGAGGAGAAATGACTGTGGAAGAATGATATTGTGGGATAAAAATGGGAATAGAATGACTGATGCGGAGGACATAGTGGAATTGTTCAATGAACACTTTATTGGAGCATTTCATCCTAGAGGAGTCAGTTTTAATGCTAGAGGGATAGGACTGGTACGAGGTCTGGAGGTACAGGAGGAGAGTGTGTTTCAGATACTGAGTACTCTGGATGTCAGTAAAGCTGTGGGACTGGATGGTATTTCGCCACGAGTTTTGAGAGAATGTGCTAGGGAATTGACAGTACCTTTAACTTGGCTTTTCAATGAAAGTCTGGCTTTTGCAAAGGTGCCCAGGGAATGGAAGGAAGGTAAGATAGTGCCATTGCATAAGGGTGGTAGCAGACTAGAAGTGTCTAATTATAGGACAGTCTGTGTGTCATCAGTAGTTGTTAAGATTATTATTATTATTATTACGGGCAACTCCAGGGAGTCATTAGACTCATCGAGGGAGGCCCCAAATCATTTTCATCACAACTATTCGACATTCATACAGTATCTATCATACCTCGCCTTAAACTCATTCACTGTCACAGCATCCACCACAGACTCAGGGAGCGCATTCCACTCATTCACTACTCTAAAAGTAAAGAACCCAGCTCTAACACCTTTACTAACCACACTTTTGCCCAGTTTCCATGGATGTCCCCTAGTCCTCCCACAACCAGCCCTGTTCTCAAAAATATCTTCTGAATTAATTTTATAGAAACCCTTCAGTAATTTGAATGTCTCAATCATATCTCCCCTCCTCCGCCTATCAACCAATTTTTGCAACCCACAAATCCTCAACCTGTTCTCATACGGTTCATTCCACAGACCTGCTATCATCTTGGTCACTCGCCTCTGGATCCTCTCCACCTCCTCCCCATCAAGAAGAAACCTAGGTGACCAAATCTGAGCACAGTAGTCGAGATGAGGTCTTATCAAGGCTCGATACAGAGGAACAATAACCTGCTTGTCTCTGCTTGTCAACGTATTCTTCAGCAACCAAGTGATTTGATGAGCTGATTTGGCCACTTTTGCAATGTGTCCCCTAAATTTCAATTCCTTATCCACCAACACTGCTAAATCTCGTGCCTCATCAATTTCCTGGAGCACGGTTCCACCAATGCAGTAAACTGCCTCCCATCTTTTCACCCCAAAATGCATAACCTTACATTTTGCCATATTAAATTGACATCCATTCTCCCTAGCCCAGACCTCCAATCTATCCAAATCATCCTGCAAAATTTTGACGTCATCTGCATTCACTATTGCCCTACCCAACTTCGCATCATCCGCAAACAAATGAACTGTTCCTCTCAGATCCTTTCCTATATCATTTATGAACAAATTAAACAGCAGTGGTCCAAGAACAGATCCTTGTGGTACACCACTAGTCACAGGCCGTCTTGTCTTGTGGACTTTACTCCTGAGTAAACCACTCTCTGATATCTCTCCGTCAACCACCCTCCTATCCATCTCACCAACCCTATGTCCATTCCCATATGCTGCAATTTACTGATCAGAATTCCATGTGGTATCCTGTCAAAGGCCTTAGCAAGGTCCAGCAGAATCACTGTAAACCCATTACCCTTATCCAGTTCAGCTGTCACTGTGTTATATTACGTTAGCAAGTTACTGAGGCATGACCTACCCTTCACAAAACCATGCTGTCCCCGATACAGTATCCCATTTTCTTCTATCCAATCTTGTATTTTCCTCTTGACTATTTTCTCTAAGACCTTGATAATGATTCCTGTTATGCTGATTGGCCGGTAATTTTCAACAGCAGCCTTGGAACCACCTTTGTGCAGTGGAACTATTTTCCCCTCTTTCCACCCCCTTGGGACTGACCCAGTCCTGAGGCTCAAATTAAACATAATGGTCAAGGGCACTGACAATTCTTTGGCCGCTTCACGTACGACACGAGCTGGTATAACATCCAATCCCACAGATGTATTGACATTGAGGTTCTGTAATAGACTAGTTACCTCTACCTCATTCATCACAATTCCAGTATAAGCTGTTGGTTCCTCCATTTCCGCAAAGCCACCACCTGGATGATATACTCTTGCAAAGTGCTCGCTCAGTAATTCCACAACATCGACTGATTCAGTTACCTCCCTACCCTCAGCATTTTTTAAGATCATTCTACCATGAGCATTTTTCCTTTTACTTGCAACATATTGAAAAAACTGTTTGGGATTCTCTTTAGCCTGCATGGCCAATTTCCTTTCGTAATCTGCTTTTGCTTTTCTTACCACCCTTGATACCATCCTGGCCTGAGCTTTATACTGTTCATGCACCTGATGGTCACCCTTCTCCTTAAATTCCCTCCACAATTGTTTCTTTTTTTGCAGCTCAAGCTTAATAGTGTTATTCATCCATTTAACCCCTACCTGATTTATTATTCGGACTCTTGGTATACAGTCAACCATTGCCTCCTGCAAACAGTTCTTAACCACCTCCCATGCACCACCAACATCCAGCCCTTGCAGTTTTACATGCCATGGCATTGAGCCAAGCACACACCTAAGCTTGTCATACTTACCAGCCCGGTAATTCCACATATACCCTGTCTTAATTGTAAATTCGACTCCTTTAGCCACCTCCCAAGTCATGACCTTATGGTCACTCTCACCAATTGGTGGCAACATGGTCATGTTCGTTACAGTTACATTCTCAGTTGCAATTACTAGGTCCAGCACTCTCTGCCCCCTGGTATTTTCCAATACATGTTGCCGTAGATAGTTGTCCCTTAATAACTGCATAAAATCCAATTCCTTCCTCCCATGTGCCCTCTCCTCTTTCCAGTCAATGTTACCATAATTGAAATCACCCATAATAATTACCCTCCTTCCATTCATTTCTTCTATTTGCTTATGCATACTATTCCCACCATCCACTCCATCACCCGGTCTATAGCAGCACCCAATTGTATATTTTGTTCTGCTAGATTGTATCTCACACCAAACAGCCTCAAATGTGCTTTTTTCCCCATCCTGCAGTTCAACTTCTATACTCCTTGGCTGAAGCTCATCAGCTATTATCAATAACACTCCTCCCCCCTTTTTATTCACCCTGTCACTCCTGAACACGCTATACCCATCGCATTCAATCCCACTAGCTTTATCATCTTCTGTCAGCCATGTTTCACTAATACCGACAACCTGTGGCCTGGAAGTGCCAACCATGGCCAAAAACTCTTCCTTCTTGTTCCTAATACTCCTGGCATTAGTGTACATGAATCGCAGAAGCCCATTTGTCCCATCCCTACTTTGATTCCTTATACTAATTATCCCATTCTGATTTGTTGTCCGTCGTACTCGCCCAGGCATAATATACTCATTCATACACTTAACTGCCCCCCCCTAAAGTCTGCATATCTACTCCCCCCCCCTTAATAAATCTAGTTTCCCTGAGTCTGTACATCCACTTCCACATCATTCATCAACACTCTTTCAAGTCTCCGTACACCAACTCCATTCAAATGTAACCCATCCATCTTATATAAGTCCTTTCGCCCATCGAACTCATTCCACACATCCACAAATTCCACACCACTCTCCATGCATAACCCACGCATAAAATCATTGGCAATTATGGCCCTCCTTCTAAACACTTCGCTGTCGTACCGCGGTAAGATACTCACCATCCTAACTCTCTCACTCTTCTCTTTTGCTACCTCAAACAACTCCCTCACATCCTCTATCATTTCCATTTTGTCCTCTTTCAAATCATTCGTTCCTGCCACTATTATCATCTCTTTCACCCTCTGTTTTTGCAGTCGAATAGATTCGCTGACGTCCTTTATGTTCGCACCCGGCTGGTACGACTTCGTTAAACTCTCAATTATTACGCCTCTTAATAGCGAATCCCCATACAGCACTCGCTCCTTCATTTTATTGACGTTTACGTACATTCTATTATTTGCCGTCACAGACTTCCGCCGGTTATTTGTCGGTACGTTCAACACACATTTTTGCATACGCTCCAGTTGTCGTTTGGTTCTGTGTATCGCGCCATTTAAACGGGCAATTTCGCTACTCGCATTTATCTCACCATTTTCATTATCGATCAAATCATCCATTCCTTCGGTGTTTCTACCTTCATTTACACTTTCAGCGACGCTCTCACACATATCTGGCACTACCACGCAATTCTCTAGTACACCGCCATTTTCTACATTCTGACTACCGTTAATGATATCAGTCTCGATACACGAAACACGCTTGAAGTCCTCATTCTCTTTACACTTTCTACACATATTAACTCCACTATCACTTTCTAACCAGACTCCTACCGCTCTTCGCAAGGCATACATCTCACAGACAGCACATTGCATAAATTCTTTTACATCAAAACTCTTAAGCAAGCATGGCGACCTGGCCGCCATTTTTTTCTTTATCGGTGCCATGTGTACGCTATCTTTTCTTAAAAATAATAATTAAAATAACAGAAAACACGCAAAAATTGCACAGACACACCAAGAAACAAAAAGCAAACAATACTACTTAAAATTCTGGTAAAATATCTAATGTTAACACAAAATAATACTGATCTTTTCAGGAGCTCTCGACAAGCCGACGATCTAATCCGTGCGACCATCTTGGAGAAAGTAGTGAGGGACCGTTTACAGCATTGGGCAGATGAGGGTAATGTTATCTGTGAGAATCAACATGGATTTGTGAAAGGACACTCTTGTTTTAGCAATATGCTAGCCTTTTATAATAAAGTTACAAGAACATTAGATAAGGGAAAGGCATATACTGCAATTTTCTTAGACTTGGCGAAGGCATTTGACAGGGTGCCACATGATAAGCTGATATTTAAGTTGCAGCACATGGGTCTGGATGTCAGATTGGTCAACTGGATTCAGGATTGGCTGTCTGATAGGTATCAGAGAGTTGTGTATGGTGGAGCAGTTTCCAGGAGGCAGAGGATTACAAGTGGGGTCCCACAGGGCTCAGTACTAGGACCTATATTGTTTAACCTTTATATCAATGACATAGCCAGTGGATTGCAGGGGGATATTCAATTGTTTGCGGATGATGCGAAGCTGGGAAGGATTATTAGTAATAGTACAGATGTGGTAGCCCTGCAAGAGGATTTAAATAAGCTAGATAGATGGGCAAATGAATGGGGGTCTCAGTTTAATGCAGCAAAATGTAAGGTCTTGAGGTTTGGGAAACATCGATGGGATGCTGCATACTCTGTGGGAGGAGTTATACTGGAGGAAGTAGGGGAGACAAGAGATCTGGGGTTGATGATTGATAGAAACCTGAAGTTTAGGGGACATATTGCAAAGGTAGTGAAGGTAACACAGAGGATTGCTGCTATTATGAGAAGGACACTGACCTGCAGAGATAAGAGAGAGTTATCATTCCGTTGTATAAGTCTCTGATCAGACCACACTTGGACTATTGTTCTCAGATTTGGTCCCCAGGATTTGAAGGGGATAAATTAACTGTGGAAAGGATACAAAGACGGATGACAAAGATGGTTTCAGGACTTTACAAGGATAGTTATGAGGATCGGCTGAGAGAATGTGGACTGCAGAGTTTGGTGGATAGAAGAAGGAGAGGTGATATGATTGAGACTTTTAAACTGTTGAGAGGTGGTTACAGGGTTGACACTGGGGAGTTCTTTCGCTTGGTTGATCAGCGGGAAGGAGTGATGACAAGAGGCCATCCCTGGAAGTTACGAAAGGAAACTGTGAGCAAGAGGGTAAGGCGTGGTTTCTTTGTGTGGAGGGTGGTTGAGCCGTGGAATGCATTGCCTGATGGAGTGGTGGGAGCGAGAACGGTCAGTGAGTTTAAAGAGTGGTATGATAAACTTTGTGTTTCTCAGGGGGGGACCTCCCCTCGATGAGTCTTGACAGACTTTATGTCTTAGGAAGGATCCTCCCTCGATGAGTCTTTTGACTCCTTGGAGGTCTGAATGATAATAATAATAATAATAATTATTATGCTGGGTGGGTTGTCATATGGTAAGCCAGTTCTTGTTCTTTCCTCTTCAGAAAATCCAGAAACAGTAAACAGTTAATGGAACAATCACAAACTGAACATCATTGATCAAGTCGACAAAATCGGTTTCAGTGAGAAAAAGAAGATAAAAACAGTTAATGGAACAATCACAAACTGAACATCATTGATCAAGTCAACAAAATCGGTTTTAGTGAGAAAAAGAAGATAAAAACAGACGACATACTTCAAAACAATGGGATCATTTATTCACATAGTAATGATCAGTGGTGCAAGAGTATCAAATGCTAAAAATTAACCTTTGCAATTAATTTGCAAGGTTAATTTTGAGCATTAACCCCTGGGGTGATGCATTACCCCCAGGTGACTCCATTTTCTTCTACACATTAGTCATGGATGTACACAGCACTTCCCCCACCCAGCTATCCTTTAAAAAACAATCGCTCTCCACATCAGTCAATGATTGAGTGTAGTTCATGAAGTATGTGTCATTGTGTAAGACCATTGAGGGTGATAGCATACACCAGTGAGCATTAGTGTGTGTTATCTTTGTGTTAGGTACCAGAGCTATTTCTATTAATGCACAGTGATAAGAAAGTTGATGAGGTCTCTAAGCAACCAGAAGTTATGCTTTACAACACAAAAGGTGGCGTTGACAGTTTCGACCAGATGGCTCACGACTACACAAAAAGCTGCAAAACCAGAAGATGGCCTCTGCGCTATTTTTATGGGAAGCTGGATCAAGCAAAGAAATCAACTCACAGATAATTCTCCAGTCAGCAACTAAGAAAAAGATTATTAGGAGCCAATACTTGAAGAATTTGGGCTTGAATCTTGCGACACCACACATGAAAAGGAGACTGGCTCAGCCACTGTCTAGAGAACTTACGAATATCATAAAGAAAGTTCTGAACATCCAAGGTGATGAAGACACCAATGCAGGTCCTGCTGAGGCTGAGGGACCTCCAGAGTCAGATCTGTCCACAAGCCAAGGATCGGAAAACCAAAGTCCATTGTTTAGTATGTGACATTTTTGTGTGTGTAGATCACAGGAAAGACATTTGTGATGAATGTGCTAGAAAGAATTAACATTCTACATGCTTTATAAACTGATTTCGATGCACTTTAAACTTTTATTAGATTTACCAATTACAAATCATTCACATGGTAGAAAAATGTTTTATTTTAGTGTAATATATTACTAAAGCAAACATCAATTTTTGACACTCATTATTTGTTTTGTGTAAATAAGTTCTTAATTTGTATTGTAAGGTTTTTTTTTCTTCATGTACATTTTAACTGAAACTTAACAACACATTTGCATAAGAAAAATTAGGATATATTCTTTTTTTTTTTATGTTTTCGTTAGAAAGTATGACACTTGGTAAATATCAGTAAAAATTTAAAATTATATAATATTGTATTTTATTTTTCATTTTCCCTTACTTTTTCTCCGTTCAAAATATCATAGTAGGTAAAATCTGTTAATAGCTTGGGCTATCTAAACACAATAACAATTTCAATTACCTATAGTGGAGAGGAGGGAGAGGGAGAAAAAATGTTGTGGGGTGACAGCACACTCCCAGATGAGCAGTGATGATGTCTAAAAAAGGGTGAGCAGTCAAAGGTTAAGATGACATTCTTGAATGGCAGGAAATTACAAATAAATTGATGTGGAAAAATTTTAAATGAGAAGTGATAATGCACCTTGATAAATATAGTTATGAACTTAGGATAAGATAGGAGATGGCCATTAGATGGTGCATTCTTTAAGTTGATGATTATTAGCACTGCTGTAAGATTGTCATTTTTTCATAATTTTGTCAATGATAATAGGTTAATTCATTCTGCTTTTTTTATTGTTGTTTTATGTGGATGTGTAATAAACCAAGTTATTTAGTTTTAAGTAAACCATGTATTTTTGTTGTTGGCATGGTACCAATGCATGGTAGAGCAATGGTGACAAAGACATCATTGTTGCATGAATTAAATTTGCATAATTTTCTTCAGTACAGTGTGTATGTGACTTAGAATAAAAATTAAAGATGGAAATTTAAGTGTATGTGAAATAATTTATTAGCTGCAAAATTATTAAAATTGTTTTACAGATAATAAATTTCATTAATAAATTTAAAAAAAAAATTAGTAAATTTTAATTTTCGTTGGGACTAATGATCTGAGAGGAGAGAAATATTCTATGATGGAGAATGTAAAGGAGGTATTAGACAAAGCAAAAATGAAGAGTGAGAAGATGAAGATTATCAGTCTCTTGCTGTCTTATGATAGAGGCAAACTGAGGAGGAAGGAACTGATAGCTAATGAATCTAGTTCTAGTAGTAAGACTTATACGTTGGTTAAACATAACTGGTAATTAGTTTACGGAATTAACAACGCATATAAAGTATATTAATTAAAGGTAACTTTAATGAATAACTTCTATATTTCGGCAATGTCACATTGCCATCTTCGGGAACATAAAGATATGGTATGTGCACTCAGGAACTAATACAAAGCAAATGAGGAAGAAAGCAAGAAACTAATAGTGTTCCTAAAGTCCTAATGGTGCCCTCTTGCAGGCTAATTTGGTAGTCTTGGCAGTTGGGCTGAAGTTCTCATAATGAAAGTCTCCCAAATTTGGGGCAGTTTCATGCACCCAAATTTGTTCAGGTTAGGAACGTTTTTTAGAGCTGCTGAAGATTCTTTGAATAATCTTTCGTATTTAAACTTGCTGCGATGGATTATTTTTGTTTTCTTCCAACGAATTTTATGGTGGGTATCTAAGGCATGGTCTGCCAGCCCAGAGCGGCTGTACTGGTGAAACTGGATGTAGTCTTGGTGTTCTGAAATCCTGATATTTGTTGTTCTGCCTGTTTGGCCAAAGTAGGACAATTTGCAGCTGCAAGGAACCTGGTATACACCAGGTAGGTCTAGGGGAAGTGGTTGGTCTTTGGTAGAGCGGATAAGGGATGCCAACTTTTTATATGGTCTGTAACAGGAAGTAAGGTCATATTTTTTGAGGATATTGGTTATTTTTTCAGAGGTGCCCTGGATGTAGGGGATGGTGATAGACTTGGTGTAATCTTTATTGTGGAGGGGGGGGAGGGAGGTTGTGGTTTACAGGTTTTAGTATTTTTTGGATTTTTTTGGGGTTATAGCCATTGGCTAAGAAAGTGTTGAGGATGTGGTTTAGTTCAATAGTCAGGGCCTTGTCATCGGAGCAGATTAATTTTTATCTGTTCTACAAACAGATAGAGGGGACAGCCATGGGTTCACCACTTTCCCCACCCTTGGCCAATTTCTTTATGGAGACATTTGAAGAGAAAGCCTTAAACTCCGCCCCACAAAAACCCACTATTTGGCTTCGTTATGTGGATGATGTGTTTGCTATTTGGCCACATGGCTCAGACACACTCCACTCCTTCCTAACACACTTAAACAACCAACATCCCAGAGTTCAGTTCACCTTAGAAAAAGAGGAAAACAACAGCCTCCCCTTCCTAGACACTTTAATCACCCGCCAGCTTGATGGATCTTTGGTTTTCTCTGTTTACAGAAAACCCACCCACACTGGCAGATACATTCACCAGCAATCCCCCCCCCCCCTCACAACAATATGGGGTGATAAAAACACTATATAACAGGGCAAAATTAATCTGCTCAGATGACAAGGCCCTGACTATTGAACTAAACCACATCCTCAACACTTGCTTAGCCAATGGCTATAACCCCAAAAAATACTAAAACCTGTAAACCACAACCTCCCTCCCCCCCTCCACAATAAAGATTACACCAAGTCTATCACCATCTCCCACATCCAGGGCACCTCTGAAAAAATAACCAATATCCTCAAAAAATATGACCTTACTTCCTGTTACAGACCATATAAAAAGTTGGCATCCCTCATCCGCTCTACCAAAGACCAACCACTTCCCCTAGACCTACCTGGTGTATACCAGGTCCCTTGCAGCTGCAAATTGTCCTACTTTGGCCAAACAGGCAGAACAACTAATATCAGGATTTCAGAACACAAAGACTACATCCGGTTTCACCAGTACAGCCGCTCTGGGCTGCAGACCATGCCTTAGATACCCACCATAAAATTCATTGGAAAAAAACAAAAATAATTCATCGCAGCAAGTTTAAATACGAAAGATTATTCAAAGAATCTTCAGCAGCTCTAAAAAACGTTCCTAACCTCAAAAAATTTGGGTGCATGAAACTGCCCCAAATTTGGGAGACTTTCATTATGAGAACTTCAGCCCAACTGCCAAGACTACCAAATTAGCCCGCAAGAGGGCACCATTAGGACTTTAGGAACACTATTAGTTTCTTGCTTTCTTCCTCATTTGCTTTGTGTTAGTTCCTGAGTGCACATACCATATCTTTATGTTCCCGAAGATGGCAATGTGACATTGCCGAAATATAGAAGTTATTCATTAAAGTTACCTTTAATTAATATACTTTATATGCGTTGTTAATTCCGTAAACTAATTACCAGCTAATGAATCAATATGTAAGTTTTCCAGAAAGAATGATACAAGATTTTTGGATCTGTGGTCTGTTTTTGACGGAAAGAAGGATTTTTATAATGCTAATGAAGTGCACTTAAATGATTTTGGTGTTAGGTATCTAGAGAGTTTTGTTCACCAAGAGTGCTGAAGCAATAAGTCAGGAAAACTTAAGCAATTAGGATGGAAGCAGTGGAGTGTATGTGAAAGCACCCATCAAGTGAGTGAGTGTGAGAATAACAAAGTGCAAAATCCAGTTGCTCAAGCAAAAATATTGAATCGAGTAGTCAATTCAGGAAGAAAGGGCAATTGGAGTCATAAAGGAATGCTTCAGTTTCTATACACTAATGAAAAGGAGTTTTTAGCATTAATTACTGCAATCTCTCAAAAATTTATAAGCATTATTTATGACAGGAAGGGTGGTCAGCATGTTGCCTAGTTATGACTGTGGTGAGATGAGGTGGACAGCAAGGATTATGAATGATACACTGGCTGAAATGTGTGAGAAGATGGGAAAGGGCAGTTTGTTAATGTGTGGAATGAGTTTGAGGGACAAAGTGAACTGTATGGGAGCGACGGACTGCATTTGAGTGGTTATGGTGTGAGCCACTTGGAGAGACTGCTGCTAGAATGTAGAAAAGTGAGTAAAGTGAGAGGGAATGAATCAGATCAAGCGGGAAGTGATGTGGAATAGCAGGAGAGTAAGACAGGAGAGATTGAAGAGGTAGCTAGGAATGAGGAAGTGAGTGGTATGAGTATAGAAAATGAGAGAATGGGTGTGCAAGAGGAGCAGGGAAACGGGGAGGCAGGTGGATAGTGGAACACAGCGTGAGAAAGGATGCTCCGAGAGGAGGTGAAAGTATTTGTAGAGAAGAAAGGAATAGGATGACATGGGATCAAGAGGAAACAGTTAGAATTGAAAAGGGTTTTAAAATGAATAAGCAGAAAGGGAAACATAATAATAATGAATTTAGTTTAGTCCTTTGTCCAAGTGTGAGCAAACAAACTTTGCGCTACCTTTTAGTCCACCTTTGCTACGAGTTGCATGGTGTTGTACTACCTTACCCCAGTACTGAAGATATTTTCAGGTGCAAACTTGAATAAAGGGATTAAACTAAATTTTTTATAGTCTAACCAAGTGAAAAATAAACTTTCAACATCTTTCTCTAAATCCAGAGTAATTTAATAAAAAGGTGGCACATCTTTTCACAAATCCTATAGGTATGAATGACCTCGCCATTTTTTCTGCCTGGTATCTCCACTTCTGGGCCTGGCGCCCACTGAAGAGACTTCAATAAAGGTTGAAACAAGTCTGGGCAGTGGCCCTTCCCTTAATGCATAACATTATACATATCTGCAAGGACATGTGTTTTGCATTATGAGAGATACTGAGATAAAAGTGATGTTAGCTTGGTCCACCCTTTGCTATGAGTTACCCAGTGTTGTACTACCTTACCCCAGTCTTGAAGATATTTTCAAGTGCAAACTTTGTTTGCTCACACTTGGATAAAGGATTAAACTAAATTTATTATAGTCTAACCAAGTGAAAAATAAACTTTCAACAGAAAGGGAAATGGCCCCAGTCGAGCATGGAGAGATCACATCGAGTGGGTGGTATCAGTGGAACTAGCTGTAGATCCAGAAATGAGCTGTTGTGTTTGTATACAAATGCTTTGATTTTAAAAATTTTATGGAATTTACAACCGTGTTAAAAAAACCGTGTTTTTTAACACGGTTGTAAATTCCATAAAATTTTTAAAATGAATGCTGATCACTGTGTAACCCTAAAAGAAAGGTATACAAATGCTAGAAGTATAAGAAACAAGGCAGATGAAATGGTTGCATTAATTGTGTCTGTTCACACAAAGATTGTCAGAATAAGTGAGACATGGTTGCAAGAGGACGACATCCTGACAGGAATAGAGATGAAAGGGTATGATGTGGTTCGTGAGGATAGAAGAGGTAAAAAGGAAGGGGAGTGCTATTGATGATAGAGAAAGAGATATGTCCATATAAAGCAGAGATGCAAGAGAGAAATAGTGCCAGTGGTTTTGAGACAATATGCTGTGAGATAGAGGTCAATGGAATCATATACTTGGTTGGATGTTGTTATAGACAGGTAATGTGGATAGTGGTGATAATGAAATGTATAATCAAATTATCCAAGCAAATAAGAAAAGGGTGATCGTTATGGGCGATTTTTAATTATGGCAATATAGACTGGAATGATGAGATAGCAACTGGAAGTAAAGAAAATTAGTTTTTTGAGTTTTTGAAGGATAACTACCACAGACAGTATGTAACTGAGAGCACGTAAGGATTAAAGATCTTGGATTTGCTCATCTCATCAAAGAATGTAATTATAAATAAGGTGTCAAATCATCCACCGATTGGTGAGAGTGACCATAAGATGATTACCTGGGTGGTTGCCAGCAATGTGAGATCCTCTGTGAGAAAAGGGTATATGTGAAACTACAGGGGGGGGGGGGTATTATGAATAGCTCAGCAGACAGCTAGTGGGTGTAACATGGAACGAGGAGTTAGCTGGAAAAGAGATCAATGCAGCTTGGGGGATTTTCAAGAACTGTCTAGTAGATGCAATGTCTAAAAGTATTCCAAGGGTGAGAAGGTTAAATAAGGTAGGTGTGAGATGGACGAATAAAGAGATTAAGCATGCTATACAGAGAAAGAGGACATTGTGGAGGCAGCATAAGAGAAGTGGAAATAACCAATTGCATGAGGTCTACAAAGACCAGGCAAGGAGGGTTATTGGTTGGTGAGGGTAGCTAAAGAGAGGTATGAACAGCAGTTAACTAATGAAGCCAAAAAGAATCCTAAGGAGTTCTTTTGATATGTAGCCAGCAAAAGAAAGAATGATACTGATAGGAGAAAATGGTATAAAGACAGCTGTTGCAGAATGTGTGGTGGAGATACCTAATGAGCAGTTTCATAAAGGTCTTTCAATCTTGTGAATGTGATTACATGGAAAGATTGAGAGGATTAGATTATGGGGAGGAGAGACTGATTGTAGGTGAGAAAGAAGTGTATGGGAGTTGAGTAAACTAGATGTTAATAAGGCTGTGGGACTTGATAATATATCACACGTATTTTGAAGGAATGTGCCAGGGAGTTGACACCTGACGACATATTTTTTAATACGAGTCTTGCACTTGGTCGAGTTCCTAAGGAGTGGAAGGAGGACAAAATTATGCCACTTCATAAAGGAGGTGATCAAACAACTCAAGCATCAAACTACAGGCCTATCTATGTGTCAGGTGTTGTGGTTAAGTTGTTGGAGAAGCTTGTGAGAACTAGAATCCAGAGTTGGGTTGACAACAATGGTATTATCATTGATGGATAGCATGGATTTGCTAAAGGGCGGTCATGTTTTAGTAATCTACTTACTTATTACAATAAGTAAGTAGATTACTGCTTCCTTGAACAGAGGAGAAGGATACACAGTAATATACTTGGATTTTGCAAAGGCTTTTGATAGAGTACCTCATGGTAAGTTGACAGTCAAAGTAGAGCAGATGGGGTTGGATATTAGATTGGTGCATTCGATTGGAGACTGGTTATCTGATAGGTATCAACAAGTTGTGTATGGGGGTGTGATATCCAGGAAAAGGAAAGTCACTAGTGGAGTTTCTCAGGGGTCTGTTTTAGGTCCATTGTTGTTTAACTTATATATTAATGATATAGGTGAAGATTTGGATGGAGATATTCAGTTGTTTGCAGATGATGCAAAGTTGGGATGAACCATGAAGTGTAGTGAAAATGTTGTGGCCTTACAAGAAGACTTGAATAAATTGAGTGATTAAGCATGGAAATGGGGATGTGAGTTCAATTTTGCAAAATGTAAGGTTTTAAAATTTAGAAAAAAAAAAGATGGGATGCAGAATTTATGCTTGGCGAGAATATATTGTTTTAAGTAGAGGAAATAAGAGATCTGAGGGTGATAGTGGATAAGGATCTAAAATTTAGGGGACACATCGCCAAAATTGTGAAGACAACACAAAGGCTTCTGGGAATGATGTGGAGGACACTGACGTGTAGAAGTAGGGAGATTCTTGTTCCTTAGTATAAGGCTTTGATTAGACCACACATGGACTATTGTGCCCAGATTTGGTCACCGGGTTTTCAGAAGGATGAAGAGATGTTGGAAAGGGTCCAAAGGTGACTGACTAAGGTAGTTTCTGACCTCTGGAATGTCCAGTATGAGGAAAGATTGAGAAGATGCAATTTGCAGAGTCTAGTGGACAGGAGGAAGAGGGGGAGATATGATAGAGACCTACAAGTTGGTAATGGGTTGTTATTAGGATCAATGCTGGAGAAGTTCTACAGAAAATTGTGGGAGATCAGGGAGAACCAGAGGTCATTCCATGGAAACTCTATAAAGGTGTGAGTAGGGGAGTGAGAGGCAGGTTTTTCTCGTGCAGAGTTGTAAATGATTGAAAAGCCTTGCCCGAGTGTGGTGTCTGGAAGTAGTTTGAATGTTTTCAAAGCACGGTATGATGAGCTGCGTGTGTGTTATAAAAGGACCTGCCAGATGAATATTTGACTCCATGATGTTTTGGGGTAATAATAATAATAGTGATTAGTTAGTGAGACAGAGTTAACAGCAGATGATGTAGTTACAGGGATAGAATGTGAAAAGTTTAGTATTTTCAGGGAAGACAGGATGGGATAGGAGTTATAGCACATGAAATTTGCAGACAAAAAGAATAGGAGATGGTGAAAGTGGCTGTTCATTTCATACAGTCTGCTGTGAGATCAAAGCCAGTATGATAAAATATACGTTTGGCTGTTGCTATAGGCTAAGGGGGTCCAGGAATGATCTTGATGACATATATTGGCAAATTAGTTACAATGAGTCAGTTTGAGTGATTATTATGGAGGATTTCAACTATGGAGATATAGATCCGAAAGAAGAAAGATCATAATGCCAGGAAGGAAATGGAATTTATACACTTACTAAGAGAAAATTACATGATGTAGCATGTGACTGAAGGGACTTGGGATGTGAGAGTATGACCTGGTCATAGGATAGGAAGAGCTATCCATAACCAATGTGAGACCATGTTGCCTCCAAATAGTGCAAAGTGACTATGCAGTATTGACTTGGGAGATTATAAAACATGAGGAAAATTCTGTCAAGAAGGGGTTTATGTGGAATTACATGACAAGTGATTATCACAAGCTTAGGCAGAAGCTTGAATCAGCGCCATAAAACTGTGCAAGGAAAGTATATTAGTAGTGAACATGAGATAGTTAAGGGTCATCTAGAGGAAGCAACATTAAACTATATACCTAAGGTAAGGAAAGTTAATCAAGCAGAAATTAGTTGAATGAGTAATATCACTAAGCATGAGCTGAAGAAGAAGAAAATGCTGTGGAGGGTACATAAAGAGAAAGGTGACTAGCAATCTCATGAACAGTAGAAAGGTCAGGCAAGAAAGGTGACCAGAACATAGTAAGGAAGGCAAAATCCGATTACCAGAAAAATCTACTTAAGCAGTCCAAAGGAAATCTCACAGAGTTCTTTTGTTATGTGGCAAATAAGAGGAAGAACGAGTATGGAACATTAACCTTAATGAGTGCTGATGGTAATGAGGTGACAGAAGCAGATAAAACAGTTGAGTTAACGAGTGACCACTTTGTAAGGGTATATCATCCAAGTGAGGGTACTGTATTGACATATGTGACAGAGACTGATGTGGAAACAGAAGTAGATGAATCAGAGTTTCTTGGAATATTGTAGAATCTCAATGTAAATAAACCTCTGGGACTAGATGGAATATCAGTTTGTGCTTTGTAAGAATTTACAAGGGAACTAGCAATGCCTCTAATTAGACTCTTTAATTTAAGTCTCAGCTCTGGCAGTGTTCCAGAGAGCAGAAAGAGGAGAAATTAATTCCTTTGCAAAAGGAAGGGTCGAAGATTGCAATAGCAAATTATAGACCAATCAGTATCTCAGTAGTGGTGATAAAAGTATTGGAAAAATGGTCAAAAAGAGATTTAAAAATTGGAGGATAAGAATATGAGGAGCACCATGACTTTGTTAAGTGTTGGTCATTCCATAATAATTTGCTAACTTTTTACAATAGAATGACAGCTGAATTGGCTAAAGGAAATGATTCTGCTGGATTTTGCAAATGCACTTGACAAAATATTACATGGAATTCTGTAATGCACATCATAACAAATGGGGATGGATATCACACTGATTATGGGGATACAAGGTTGGCTGATGAACAGATACCATAAAAGTAGTATATGGAGGAGCAAAGCCTAGGAGAAAGCAGGTGACTAGTTGTGTGCTGCAATGTTCAGTGATACGACTGCTACTGTTTAATTTGTATGTAAATGATATAAGAAATAAGCTGAAAAGAAATATTCAGTTGTTTACTGATGATGTGTGAAATTAACTAGAGTTGTAGTCAATCAAGGCAATGTGGAAAGCTTGCCAAATTATTTAAATGGGCAAAAGATGAAAAGTAGCAAATTATAGACCAATCAGTATCTCAGGAGTGGTGATAAAAGTACTAGAAAAATGGTCAAAAAGAGAATTAAGAATTGAAGGATAAGAACATGAGGAGCACCATGACTTTGTTAAGTGTTGGTCATTCCTTAATAATTTGCTAACTTTTTATAATAGGGTGACAGCTGAATTGGCAGAAGAATAGATATACCAAATATTTTACTAATGCAATATTGAATACATACAAAGATAATGAAATAAAAATAAAAATAAATGAAAAAATGTCTGAAAAACAATCTATAAACCAGGGAGTAAGACAGGGATGCCCTCTGTCTCCAATGCTTTTCAATATTTACATTAATGAAATATTAATGGGTTGCGTAAGGGTCAAAGCTGTATAACTGAGAGGAGACCTCCACATTGCCTTTAAAGGAATGCGGAGAACCAACCAGGGCTTCTGACCTAATGTACAATCCTCACCTTCTCGTGGTGCACCCTGTTGGGTATCTACCTGGATACTGAACGAACAAGGATGAGCTGGTAATTTAGGATTTAGCCAACCAAATTGTATTCTTACTGGTTAAACCAAAATAAAAATAAAAAAAATGATGGTACAACTTGACAGAATTTCATGCCGGCTGGGGCGTCGCCTGGTTAAACAAGGCCCCCGTTGTTTTTGCCAGGGAACCAGGGTGAACAGCGAAAAGCCAGCGACTGGAACAAATCTGAAAACACACCCAAACACAACATCACCAGAGTTAAAGATCGGTACTATAAACATAAGAAGCCTGAATGGCAAAGAAATAGAGCTAGCTGAGGAATTAGATAAGTACCAGATCGACATAATAGGGGTGACTGAAACAAAAAAGACAAAAACTGGTGAGATCTTTATGAGCAATAAATACAAAATGTTATATTCAGGCAATGACAATCAATGAAAAGAAGGTGTAGTCATAGTATTCAACACAAAATACGAGGCTAATCTTCTTGAATGGCAGGCAGTCTCAAGTAGAGTAATGTGGGCAAATATGAGAATGGGGAACTGGACAATGAGACTTATTTGTGCCTATGGTCCCACAGAAGGTTCTACTAAGGCAGAAGTGGAGGAATTTTTTGAGGCTTTAGAAAAAGCACCTGACACAATGAAAAAGGAAAAGTTGGTCCTTGTTGGGGATCTAAATAGTAGAGTAGGAAATGATTGTGAGACATACAAAAATATTTTGGGAAAATTTGGAGAAAAGAGCAAAGATAACAATAATGGCAAATATATGTGTTGGATTTCTGCTCAGGACATGGACTGGTCATTACTAACACCATGTTCCAACATAAAAATGTGCACAAATTCATATAGAGAGAAGACGCAAGGAATAAGAAAAGTCTCATTGACTATGTTATTGTTAATAGTGATGTTTTTTATCTGGTGCAGGACACCAGAGTGTACAGAGGATTTGAAATTGGAAGTGATCACTATTTAGTCTTGGGCAAAATAAAATTGAATTTCATATTGAAAAGAATAACATGTAAGAAAGTTCTAAAGCGCATAAAAGTTGAGCAGCTCTCAGATGTGAACTGTAGACTAAAATACACAAACATTATTGAAGAAAAAATGAAAGAGTTTCAGAACAGGAATCAAACCTTGGAGATTCAGTGGCAGGCCTTGAAAAATGCCATGATTGATTCAGCTAGAGAGGCATGTGGTGAAGTTGTCCGCAAGAATAGAAAAATTAGAACTCCATGGTGGACACAGGAAGTTAAAGAGGCAGTGAAGATAAAGATGAAAGCATATCAAAAGTTCCTGGCAAATAAGTCGGCTTGTGCTCTTAGAGAATACAGAGGTAAATGTAAGAAAGAAGAACTCTGTGTAAAACTAGCTAAACAAAAGTCATGGGAGGACTTTGGCAAGAACATAGAAAATAAATATCAAAAAGGTGGTAAGATATTCTGGAGGTTGTTGAAGAAGCTTAGAATGGAGGAAAGAATAGAGATGATAAAGGTGACATGAAAACAGGAGAAAAAGATATCCTTGAAGTATGGAGTAATTACTTTGACTGCTAAAAGAAACAAGCAGTGATGATATCACAGTGGTAAAAAATACTGACCATGCATGCAGTCAGGAATACATATCCATACTTGAAGTAGAAAAAGCCATCAAAGGCTTGAAATGTGTAAAGGCAGCAGGAGTAGATGATATTTGACCAGAAATGCTGAAGTATGGTGGTATAAAAGTCTTCCAGTGGCTGCACTGCATAGTTCAGAAAGCCTGGACAGAGGGACGAATTCCCGATGATTGCAGTAGAGCTCTCATAGTACCCATATATAAAAAGGGAAATAAAACTGAATGTGAGAATTACAGAGGTATTTCCCTACTTAGTGTTCCTGGCAAGATCTATGCAAGTATACTTGAGAAACGGTTGAGAAGAATTGTGGAAGAAAAGCTTGGTGAAGAACAAGCTGGATTCAGGCCAAATAGAGGCTGTCAGGATCAGATCTTCACTTTACAACAAATAGTTGAGAAAGCATGGGAATATAACAAAGATCTGTATTTAAGTTTTGTTGATTTGGAAAAGGCATATGACAAGGTGCCAAGAGAAAAGCTATTCAATACGTTACAGTTATATGGTGTCAATGGGGCATTATATCAAGCAATGCTTAGTCTTTATTTGAGTTGTTCAGCATTTAGAATTGAAGGAAGTACAGGAAGATGGTGTTAGACAAGGATGTACATTATCATCTCTGTTATTCATTATCTATATGGATCACATTATGAAGGAAAGTGGTATTAAACATGATATCAAAATTGGAGATGTTAATGTCAGCTCTTTGCTTAATGCAGATGATGTTATACTTCTAAATAAATCCACTTCAAGTCTGCAAGATTCTCAGATTAAATTGAATAACTGTTGTAATAGATATAGTATATAGGTCAGCAATAAAAAGACAAAGACAATGAAAATAGGCAGACTCATTAAAAATGTCAACTGTGTTGTGAATGGAGAACCTGTGGAACAAGTAAAACATTTCAGCTACTTAGGCACGCTTTTTACTGAAGATGGTAAAATTAAATATAGAAACAAACAACAGAATCAGCAAAGCTGGTATGGTGGGAAGTCAACTGAATAAATTCATATGGAATAAGAGAGAAATTAGTCAGAACACTCAATTAGCTATACAAGACAGTGTTCAAACCATTTTTAACTTATGGATCTGAGAGCTGCATCAGAAGTAAAACACTTGACCAAAGACTAGAGACCACAGATATGAGAGTCCTGAGAAAGATTAGAGGCGTGAACAGATGGCATCAATGGCAATATCATATTAAAAATGAGAATATTAGGAAAGAACTTGACAATGTTAGCATCCAGGAATGCGTTAGCAGAGCTAATCTCAGGTGATATGGTCACTTAAACAGAATGGGCGAAGAAAGATTAGCAAAACAAGTGTTCTCTGCCAGGTTGGCAGATAAACGACCCAGAGGAAGACCAAGATACAGGTGGATTGATATGGTAAAAAGTGCCTTAGACGATAGAAATATAAGATCTGATAATGTTGGAGTCTTGACAAGTAACAGAATGATTTGGAGGAAAATTGTAGATAGGAAGTTAGTAATGATGTAATTTTTTTCATGTAGTACTATCATATGCTGTACACCTGTTGAGGGTACATGTCAGAAATTTGATGATGATGAAATATTAACACAGTGGAACATCTTGGACGATCCAGGTATAGAAATTTCCTGGAATAACAAAATAAACATGCTATTATTTGCAGATGATCAGGTAATAATATCAGATAAGGAAGACAATTTACAAAGAGCAATATTTAATTTAAACATTATAGTAGAATAGTTCGGAATGAATATTCCATAGATAAAGCTAAAACAATGGCATTTTGTGGACAAACTCCAGTTAGAAGTAAAATAGCTATTAATAATAAAATAATAGAACAGATAAATACTTTCAGTTATCTTGGATGTGAAACATCATATGAAGGAGAAAAAGACAAAATTAAAAATTTCAAAATTTTTACAAATTATATGCCTGATAAATAGAACAATCAACCCAAATATAGTACAAAAAGAAACACGCCTGAAAATATACAATACTTTAACAGTGCCCACATTATTATATGGCAGTGAAATTTGGGCAATAAACAAACAAGATAAACAAAGAATAAAAACAAGTGAAATGAGATTTATGAGAAGAACTGCAAACATTATTAGACCAAAAAAGGAATGAAGACATTTTGAAAGAAATAAAAACAAAATCAATAGAAGAAAAACTAAACAATTATGGTCTATACCCATAATTAGCATTATTATTATGATGATGATGATGAAGATAATGGGTGTCAATTTTATATGGAGAAATGCAAAGTTATGCATTTTAGGATAAATAAATTACAAGCTGAGTACCAAATTGATGAACTGTACTCCAGGAAATAGATGAAGCTAGAGATTTGGTGGTGGTGGTGGTAGACAGAGAATTCAAGTTTAGAGGACATATTGTTAAATTAACCCATACGATTACTTGGCTGTTGAAGAACACACTAACAAGTAACAATAACTAAGTTGTTATTCCTCTTTATAAAGCTTTGATGCACCGACATCTGGATTACCTCAGTTTATTGGGGATAAAGAAGTAGTGGAGAGAATTCAGAGGTTAGTGACAAGATGGTGAATGGTCTGTGATATGTTTAATGTTTCCTATGAGGATAGATTGAGGCAGTGTGGATTGCAGAAGTTGGTTGAGAGGAGAAAAGAAGGAATATGATAGAAACATTTAAATTACTTGAAAGGTTTTATTGGATTGATGTAGGAGAAATGTTTCAGCACTTGGCTAGAGGGGACATAACAAGAGGTTATCTCTGGAAGTTGAATAAATGTGTGGTTGGCAAGGGTGTGAGAACTGGATTTTTTTCCTTGAGAGTTGTGAATGAGTGGAATGGGTTGCCAGAGTCAGATGTGAGTGCTTTGCCTATTGGATTCAAGGAGAGGTACGATAGGGCGTGTGGATAGATTGGGTCTCCTGCAATGAGTCTTCAGACTCCATGGAGGTGCACATAAATAATAATAAGAAGATAGGAAAGAATATTTTAGAAAGATTTTCTTAATGATACATGACTTTGATACTTATCGTCCCCACTCACATGATTCAACTTCTAGGCAAATTAATAACGTCGATAAATTAGTTGATAATATCTTCATTTGGGATGAGGAATTAAAGAAAAAACTAAACAATTTTCATGCTCTTCCACCTAAATTATGTGGATATCCTAAGATTCATATACCAGGTATACCATTAAGACCAGTAGCAGATTGTATTGGCTTTCTTGCATATAAAGTTTCCAATACTTATTCATGTTATCTTCATTTACTGGAAAATCTACTTCTTACATCAAGATCTCTGCATATTTTAAAACAAAAGTTTGTAACCTACAGTCAGAACCTTCAAATACTTCATTTAGATTTGATATAGTATTATCCCTTTTCAAAAAAATTCCTTTGGTAGATACTATTAATTAACTAAACAAGATTTTCTCTCTGATATCAACAAACATTTTGATTTTGTAATCCATACTGGTTATTTCAGTGTACAAGGAAAATCTTATCAACAAGTTGAAGGAACTGGTAGTCCTGTTTCTTTTACTCTTGCCAAACACAAAGCATTTTGAAGATCGTCTACTTAAAGACATTTCTGCTAACCTGCAGTATGGTAAAGATATACAGATTATATATTTGCAATATGGAAAGGTTCATCATCAGATTTAAAACTATTCATTTCAAAAATAAATATGATTCATCCAAGAATTCAGTTTACTTTAGAAAAAGAGAAAACAATCAACTAGCGTTTTTAGATATTTTAATTCTTCATCAACTAGGTGGTAGTTTGCAGTTTTTTGTTTTTAGAAAAGACACTCATAATTGATTGTTATATCCATTCTCATCATAATCCTAGTCAAACATTTGGAACTATAGAAACCTTATTACACCATGCTCATAAGATTTGTTCTACTGAAAACCTTTTACAGCAAGAATTGAATTATATCAACTCTGTTTTTATGAAAAATGGCTTTAATAAATCTTTATTAGAAACCTTTAGACCAGTGCTTCCCAAACTGTGGGCCGCAGCCCCCTTAGGAACCATCAGTTTTGTTGAGGGGGCTGTGAAATAATGAAAACAAATTTTAAATGTTTTAAGACTAAGTGTGCCATGTCAAATGTGCATGTAATATGTAAAAATGTAATATTTTCATTTGATTTTTGTAATATTCACTGTGTATGTTTTATATTGAATATAAATACAATAAATATTATAATGATATATGTCTGTATTACGACTTTTTTTCCAATGGGGCCTTGAAATATTTTAATTTTTCCAAAGGGGCCTTTACATCCATAAGTTTGGGAAGCACTGCTTTAAACAATCAGTCTCTAGATATCCTGAATATATATCACTTGGATTCTACTCCCACATATTAAAGGGATTTCTGACTGTATAGCCAATGTTCTAAAACCTTTTAATATTGCAGTATCTTTTCATATCACGTAAGAAAGATTTCCCCCTTCCTTTCTTCACTTAAAGACTTAACATTCCATGTGTTTACCAGATCTCATGCTCCTGTGGACAGTCTGGCAGATCTCAGGCCCGGCTGGTGGTGTGTGCGAAGTATGCAATATACACAGGTGCCGCAGAAGAAAAGGCACCTAAAAGTTGTCAAAAAATATGAGATAAGAGTTAAAATGAACAACGAATGGTACAAAATGGTACATATAATTATGAATGTACGCCGTCTTACATTCAGACCCCTTTAGATCTTCCCAGAAATAAACAAATAAATTCTGAAATTGTATCCTGGACCCGATTATATCACTGTAACTTTTGATTAAAATCTACGAAAATATACCTAAAATAGTTCTTCTTTATTTTTTGATGTATCATAAATCAACTTATGATTAATTGTTGAGTTCTGTGTAAAAAAAATTTGTATAAACAAATGAAAATTTGTTTTTCATTTCCTGTTCATTTTATTCACACTTTATTCTTTATTATTTTATTACTTTATTCTTCACACTTTACAAAAAAGAAAAACCTTTTTGTAAAGGTGCCAAACATTAATCACACACACAAGAAAAAGACTAGGTGCCAGCACTGGCAGATCTGCAGTCCTCTGTCGTGAAGACCATAAATCTTATATCCAGTATCTTGAACCTGAACAGTCTGGCCTAGCAGAACATGCCATCTCAAATAACATAGAATTTTTTGGAAGAAAACTAAACTTTTACATAAAAGTAGATTTCTTATAGAGCAGTTATATAAGGAGAGTTGTGATGCCTTTCTACATGGACTCAACTTCAACTTTTTGGTAAGACATTGTAATATCATTTCTACACAAATTCCTCATTATTATATCATTGTGGATTTTTTTATAATAATTGGGAATTTAATGACCATCTATTATCCTAGAAATACAATTTTATTAATACAGACCAGTTTACAATAAAACTTATATTAAAACCTACCAGTTTCGCCAGCAAACTGTCTGGCTTTTTCAAGGCGTTTACAGAGATATGAAAACTAGTAAATGCAAAATGAAAAAGCCAGACAGTTTGCTGGCGAAACTGGTGGGTTTTAATATAAGTTTTATTGTAAACTGGTCTGTATTAATAAAATTGTATTTCTATTATAAAACGACCAAATATGTATAATTTAAATCATCTATTATCCTTTTGACACACTGTAGTGGTGTTTTATGAATTTGTTGTTTTACTGTAATTTCAATTTGTGTTCCATTGTGTTATTGTATATTGAAGATACTTAGGCAAAACTTTTACAGCTAATAAATTTATGTCAGGTAAGTGAAAATGTTAATGCCCAAATTAATGTTGAACATGAATCAAGAAAACAAAGTAGATCTCAATAAGAAAATAACAAACTTCATGTTATCCTTCACAGAACAAAGTAAGAAATCAAAGAGTTGCAGAAGCGGCAAGAGATTGCCAGATTAAGCATTGTAAAAAACAAGGATGGTAACCAGTAGTGTTCCCCAGGATTCTGTCCTTAGTGTTTAACTTGTTTGTAAATGATATATAGGATGTTGAATAACTGTAGATCTTCAGCTGTTTGCTGATGATGCAAATTTGGGGAGATTTATAAGTAGCACTGTTGATGTTAATTCCTTTCAGTCAGATTTAAAATGCTCTAGACATTTTGCTTGGACAAAGGAGTGGAGTTGTAGTTTTAATATTAATAAATGCAAGATATTACATTGTGGAGTGCAGAAATATAAGGCTGTATACCACATTGACAGTGCTGTACTGCAGGAAGTGGATGAAATTCAAGATTTGGGAGTGATGGTTGGCAGTCGACTAAAGTTTTTAGAGGGCATATTGCAAGTATTGCAAAGAGTGCACATCATAGTGATACTATGATAACAAGTATTCTAACATGTACAGATAATGATGTGCGACTGTATAATGCTCTAGTCAGATCACATTTAGATTATTGCAATCAGATTTTGTCACCTGGTTTCAATGTGATTTGTAAACATTGGAGAGTGTCCAGATAGGACTAAGCCAACATCAGGACTCTGGAATAATGGCTATGGAGAGAGGTTGAAGAAATGAGGATCACAGAGTTTGGTGAGTAGTAGGAAAAGAGCTGAAATAATAGAGACTTTGAAAGTTTATTTTTCACTTGGTTAGAATATAATAAATTTAGTTTAATCCTTTATCCAAGTGCAAGCAAACAAAGTTTGCGCCTGAAAGTATCTTCAGGACTGGGGTAAGGTGGTACAACACCAGGCGACTCCTTGCAAAGGTGGAGCAAGCTACCAACACTCCTATCTCAGTATCTCCCATAATGCAAAACACATCTCCCTGCAGATATGTCTAGTGTTATGCATTAAGGGAAGGGCCACAACCCAGACTAGTTTCGACCTTTATTGAGGTCTCTTCAGTGGGAACCAGGCCCAAGTGGAGATACCAGGCAGAAGCATTAGCAGGTCATCTCTACCTATAGGAGTCTATAGTGGGCCTGGCTCCCACTGAAGAGACCTCAATAAAGGTCGAAACTAGTCTGGGTTGTGGCCCTTCCCTTAATGCATAACATTAGACATATCCACAGGGAGATGTGTTTTGCATTATGGGGGATACTGAGATAGGAGTGTTGGTAGCTTGCTCCACCTTTGCAAGGAGTGCCCTGGTGTTGTACCACCTTACCCCAGTCCTGAAGATACTTTCAGGTGCAAACTTTGTTTGCTCACACTTGGATAAAGGATTAAACTAAATTTATGAAATAATAGAGACGTTTAAGTTAGCGATGATTATATGAGTTTAATTGAGGGGATTATAACAAAGAGTAGAAGGTGAAAGAAGAAGAACCAGAGGCCATCAATAGAAGTTATGTAACAGTGTGATAAAGAGGGGAATGACATCAGTTACCAATCCTCACTTTAATCCATTTACATTATCTTACTATAATCATTCTTCTTCACACTTTCCACATATCAAAAAAAAAAAAAAATCTACTGAGATTTTTCTTAGCAATTTCTGCTCATACTAAACTTTTACTGTCTTTACCACTCCCGGCCTGCTCTTTATACTCTTCGTGCAACTGATTATTACCATTATTCATCTTGTGCTTCCGCAATTTGCTTTCTTCTTCTTTTTCTTCTATATTTCATACTTATTCCCTCATTCATGCATTTTATGAGTGAATGGAGCTGAAAAGTTCTGATAAACACCTAGAACAAAAATGATATTAAAGCCACTGATATATAACCACAAGAAAGAGCAGATCTTAAAACCCTTTAACTCCATGTTTCATCACACTGTAATAATTTGTTCTTTTCTTTTAGGATATATAAGAAGACATGTTAGATGTTCTGAAGAAATTCAAAGACACAGAGGTGTGAGCCATCATCATCTTTTTCATGATGAAAGAAATGTTTTATTAATATTATTTATTATTATTATTATTCAGGCCTCCAAGGAGTCAAAAGACTCATCGAGGGAGGTCCTTCCTAAGACATAAAGTCTGTCAAGACTCATCGAGGGGAGTTCCCCCCCCGAGAAACACAAAGTCTATCATACCGCGCTTTAAACTCACTGACCGTTCTCGCTCCCACCAATCCATCAGGCAATGCATTCCACGGCTCAACCACCCTCCACACAAAGAAACCACTCCTTACCCTCTTGCTCAAAGTTTCCTTTCGTAACTTCCAGGGATGGCCTCTTCTCATCACTCCTTCCTGCTGTTCAACCAAGCGAAAGAATTCCCCAGTGTCAACCCTGTAACCACCTCTCAACAGTTTAAAAGTCTCAATCATATCACTTCTCCTTCTTCTATCCACCAAACTCTGCAGTCCACATTCTCTCAGCCGATCGTCATAACTATCCTTATACAGTCCTGAAATCATCTTTGTCATCCGTCTTTGTATCCTTTCCACAGTTAATTTATCCCCTTCAAATCCTGGGGACCAGATCTGAGAACAATAGTCCAAGTGTGGTCTGATCAGTTTGTGATTGATATTCACCAAACTTTGTGTGAGACTTTAAGGGACTGTGCCCCAGCATATCCAACAGTTGCCAGATGGGTGACAAGTTTAAAACTGGGCATCCTGAGATGGCAGATGTCCCCAGGCCAGGAAGAAATCAGGTGAAAAATGTTTGGCTTGTATCATGACAATTGATGAAACATGACTTCACCACTTTGACCTAGAGACCAAACAACAGTCAATGGAGTGGAGACACAAAGGTTCTCCATCCCCAAAGAAGTTCTGAATCCAAAAGTCAGCAGGGAAGGTTCTTGCCATTGTCTTTTGGGGATATGGATGGTGTAATCTTTATCCCACAAAAAAAGGTGAAACTGTTACAGCAGCAGTTTATTCAACAGCTCTGAAGGAACTAAAGGAAGTACTGAAAGAAAAACCATTGTTGTGACTGAGCAGAGGTGTGTTGCTTTTGTAGTACAATGCACCTACTCATGAAACCCAACAGACAAGGCAAAACTTGGGCTATCAATGTCTTCCTCACCCATCCTATTCATCAGACCTGGTCCCATCTCAAATTCAAAGAAATACTTGAAAGGAACAAAATTTACCACATATGATGAAGTCATATTTGCAACTGAAGTTTGGCTTGTGCAACAAAGAAACGCTTTTTTCTTAGAGAATTGCAAATGATGCAATAGCAATACAACAAGTGTATAACACTTCATGGGGAATATGTAATATAATGTGTAAGTTACATGGTTCTACCTCAATTCCTTCGTTATGATTATCACAACTTTTCAGCACAAACTTGTATACCTAGACCTTTTGACCTTTGGAATACAGTCACAAATTGATACTGTTAAATATTTCTTTGTCACATCCCAAGCAGCATTTATTTCCTTTCTGCTCACCTTCTTATTCTATGCTATAGCTCAAAGATGTCTCCTAAGCTTGTCATAATAATCAGCCTTGTAATTCCACATACACTAGTGGTCAAAATTGTGGTAACCTTTTGGAAAAAGTGTATTTTTGAGGTTTGATGGCTCATTTTTTTTGGTGTAATACAATAAAAGTATATATCAATGGAAAGATAATTTAATCAAGAATGTAATGCAATAACTTTTATGAAGGACTTTTTATTAGAACAGCAGTTATAAAGTAGAAAAGTGAAACACATAGAAAAAATGAGATTATTATTATTATTTGACACCTCCAGGGAGTCCAAAGACTCATCGAGGGAGAGTGTGCCAACAGCATCGAACGATTGGCCCCCTTCCAACTACTAACTGAGATATACAAAAATTCTCACAATGTGAGTTAATACTTAGTTGGGTAACATGTAGAAAGTTTTTTAACTTGGGTATACTATGTTAAAGATACCAAGCAATTTTATAAGCTAGGTTTTCCTTTTTTCCCAAGTAAGCAAACAGACAAGTAACTCAAGTTTGCACCTGAACGTAGTTCAAGTCTGAAGCAACTCGTGGTAAAGGTGGAGTAAGCTCCGATCACTTTCCTTAGTATATCCCCTTATGAAGATGTATGATGCTATGCATTAAAGGCAAGGGCCACTACCCAGACCGGTTTCAACCTTTATTGAGGTCTCATCAGTGGGAAGCAGACCAAAAAATGCCAAGGTTGAAGTAATGCAGAGCTTATAAATTTTACCTAAACAAGTTGCCACAAGGTGCTTTGACCTTATTAAATAAAAATCTCAGGAAGAGAGTAAGATGTAGAAAGTTTTTTAACTTGGGTATATTTAACTTGGTATCTTTAACTATGTTAAAGATACCAAGCAATTTTATAAGCTAGGTTTTAATCCTTTTTTCCCAAGTAAGCAAACAGGCAAGTAAGCCTAGTTTGCACCTCAATGTAGTTCAAGTCTGAGGCAACTCATGGTAAAGGTGGAGTAAGATCCAATCACTATCCTTAGTATTTCTCCCTAATGCAAAGCACATTCCCTTACAGACATGTATGATGCTATGCATTAAAGGCAAGGGCCACTACCCAGACCGGTTTCAACCTTTATTGAGGTCTCTTCAGTGGGAGGCAGACCAAAAAATGACAAGGTTGAAGTAATGCAGAGCTTATAAATGATATTTTTATTTAATCAGGTCAAAGCATCTTGTGGCAACTTGTTTAAGTGAAATTTATAAGCTCTGCATTACTTCAACCTTGGCATTTTATGGTCTGGCTCCCACTGAAGAGACCACAATCTTGGCACAATCTTGCCCTCCTTCCACTCTTATAATCCCATTAATCATGCAAATTCTGCCCACGCCTTTTGATGTCATGCAATCCTAGATCAAAATACTAAGTAGGTGTTTCACGGTAATGCAATCAGGATGCAAATCTTCTCTGATTCTTCTCCTTATGTATTTTATGCCATCACTACCAAACAGGGAGATTTTGGTCTCATCACTCCAAATAACACTGTCCCATTGTTCCGCTGTCCAGTTAAATGTGTTTTAGCCCAGTTTAATCTTTTCAACCTTTGTTTGAGAGATAAAAATGGCTTTTTTCTTGGAATTCTAGCATTTAAACCAAATTCCTGCAGTCTGCGCTGAACAGTCCTTGCATTCAACTTCACATTGTATTGAGTCATTTCATCTTGTATACATCCAGATGATTTTCTTCTGTCATGTAGGCACAGTCTCTCAATTCTTCTATCATCGCTTGCTGTTGTGCACCTTTTTTTTCTGCCTTTACCAGTCTAGTTTTGTAGTGACTGAGTCTCCTTATACCGCTTCAAAAATTTAGAAATGCTACCTTTGGTTAAGTTTCCACTAATTTTTTTTCTAATTTCTTCATAACTGTAGACTTGTTCACTTAATAGTACTATTTTACATTATTTTCTGGGGGATCAGTCAACTCTTTGTGCCATTTCTTTAATTGTTTTACATTTTACAAGCTCACTAAATGAAAGAACACACACACACACAAAAAAAAAAAACTCAACTTGATAGCAATCATATAACACACTGACAAGTGTCCTCCTCTCAGCTCCAATACATGACACCAATAGCTGTAGCTGAATCCTACTGTGACCTTATTGGCTCATTGCCAAAACAAGATGACACCTGATTGGCTCTCTAAACACTCATGCTCATTGGCTACATTCAAACTACATTGAAGAAAAGCTACTTCATATCAACTCAAGCAAGTTGAGCTTCTTTTTTCTGGTTATTTGGCTATAACTTTTCGTAGAATAAATACAGATAATCGAACAATCTTTGTTGCATTACTTTCTTGATTAAATTATCTTTCCATTGATATATAATTTTATGGTATTACACAAAAAAAAAAAAGTGGTGTTATGAGCCATCAAAAAACCTCAAAAATACACTTTTTCCAAACTGTTACCACAGTTTTGGCCACTAGTGTATATAAACTTTCCTCACAGAAGTCTTTACAAGGCTGGTCACAATCCAGATGATCACATCATCATTGTTCTCATCAACTGGATTAAATTGAAAAACCCCACTCACAAGTACATCCTCTTATGAAATGATCAAATCTAAAACTATAGATCTTTGTGTGCCCTCCTTTGCATTCCTCCTTCACTAACCCAAGTTACTTACATATTTCTTCACCACCTCCCCCCACATACTCTGGTATATAGCAAACTTCAACTAAATATTCCATCCTGCCAACCTCCACCTCACACCACACTACCTCAAAACTGTTTTCAGCCTGGTTAGCTGAGTGGTTAGTGTATCTGCACACCAGTCAAAAAACTGCGGGTTTGAATCCTGCCATTGGCATGGATGTTTGTGGGTGATGGGTAGTAGGTGGCATTTGGTGTAGATGTTTCAGTTCGCTGTAGTTAGTGGAGAGACTGGTGGAGACAGAGTCTCCACCACTATTGCAGAGAGTCCCTATTGCTGAATTCTCATTCAGTTTGTACAACAGTTCTAATCATTCATTCTATATATTATTATTATTATTATTATTTGTAGTAGTATTACAAGCTCCATAGAATCAGGGTAAGGAATAGATAAATTAATTCTTAATATGATTATTCAAAAATATTCAACAATTGGCACAAGTCATCAGGATTTGAATATAAAAATATTTCTACAAAAGACTAGTTTTTTTTTGCTTTATGGTGAATGAGCAGAATGGGCTAAGTACACTTTGAATGAAAGTTAGTGTTGGGAGGTGTTTTAAAAATCTCACATAAATGCTTTACTTGTTATGTTTGTTATATTGTTATACTATACTTGTACATATACTTGTATATACAAGTATACTTGTGTATAATTGTTATATTTTACAGTATTGGTACTGAAAAGACAGAAGTGCTTGGCAGTGGAAACAGTAGCAGTGTGAGAGAGGAAGAGAGAACAGGAATACAAGAGGAACAGGGAAATGGGGGTAACTTGGGACAGGGAGATATGACATAGGGAGAGAGGATGTTGAAAGTGGCAGTGAATGTGTGTATGAAGATGGAGTATATTACAAAGAGGATGAAGAAGTTTGGACTGAGCAGATATATGTGGTAAGAGTGATAAAGGTGATTGGGCAGGTGTAGTGGGGAAATCACAATCAACACATGGCTTGGATAGGACTGGCTATGGACCTAAAAATGAACTGCTATGTTTGTTTACAAATGACAGAAGTATCAGAAATAAAGCAGATGAAAGAGTTTCAATGATTAATTTATTAGCCCCAAAATCACTGGAATAAGTGAAACATGATTGAATGAAGATGATATCGGAACGGGAATAGCAATGGAAGGATACAGTATTTTTCATGGGGATAGAAAGGGAAAGAAGGGAAGGGGAGTGTTACTGGTGATAGCAAGGGAATTAAATCCACATAAGGTAGACAGGAAAGGGTGAAATAGTGTTAATGGTTGTGAGGCAGTGTGGTATAATGTGGAGGTTGAGAGGAAGACATATTTAGTTGGATGTTGCTATAGGCCTGGGAATGTGGAAGGCAGTGATGAAGAAATGTGTAAACAACTTGGATTAGTGAATAAAGGAAGGGTAATTATTATGGGTGTTTTAATTATGGTGGTATAGATTGAAATGAAGAGACAGCATTTAGAAATAGGAAAATGAATTTCTAGAGTTCTTGAGAGATAACTATCTCAGGCAACACGTAAAGAATGGCAAGTGAGGATCAAGAGTTATAGATCTCATCATTTCACCAGAGGATGTAATTGTTAGAGGAGTTTCACACTTTCCTCCAGTTGGTGAAATTGATCATGAAATAATCACCTGTGTTGTGGCTAGTCATATGTAGACTTTTGTGAGGAAAGGATATATGTGGAATTATAAGGTTGGTGATTATAACAAGCTTAGGGGACAGCTTGGAGCTATAACATTGAATGAGGAATACAGCAGTAAGGAAATAAATGCTGCATGGGAACTGGCAAAAAAATAATAACAGTATCAGTGTGCAAATGTATTCCAAAGGCCAAAAGGCTGAATAAAGTAGGTGAAAAAATGGATGAATGTGGAGCTTAAGCATGAAATCTGGAAAAAGAAAGTACTTTGGAGGAAGTACAAGATGAATAATGGTAATAATCAGTCACATGAAGAGTATAAAGAACAAGACAGGAGAATGACTCAGTTAGTATGGAAAATAAAAGTAGATTATGAGCAGAAATTGGCAAATCGGGCAAAGAAAAACCATAGAGAGTTTTTTACATATATGACAATCTAACAGATAAGCTTAGATTTTTTGACAGTTATTATTATTATTACCCAAGACCTCATGGAGTCAAAGACTCATCTAGGAGATCCTTTTATCAGACACACACCTCATCATACCATGCCTTGAAGACATTCAAACTCCTTGCAGACATCACACTCTCAGGCAAGGCATTCCAATCATTTACAACTCTGCACAAAAAAAAACTGTCTCTCACTCCCCTACTCACACCCTCTTTATACAGTTTCCAGGGATGACCTCTGGTTCTCCCCCGATCTCCCACTATTTTCTGTAGAACACTGATCCTATAACAACCCTTTACCAACTTGTAGGTCTCTATCAGATCTCCCCTCTTCCTCCTGTCCACCAGACTCTGCAAATTACATCTTCTCAATCTTTCATCATACTCTACATTTCCAGAGGTCAGAAACAACCTTAGTCAGTCGCCTTGGACCCTTTACAACATCTCTTCATCCTTCTGAAAACCAGGTGACCAAATCTAGGCACAATAGTCCATGTGTGGCCTAAAACCTTAGTCAGTCGCCTTGGACCCTTTACAACATCTCTTCATCCTTCTGAAAACCAGGTGACCAAATCTAGGCACAATAGTCCATGTGTGGCCTAATCAAAGCCTTATGCAACAGAACAAGAATCTCCTTACTTCCACATGTCAATGTCCGCCGCATCATTCCCAGAAGTCTTTGTGTTGTCTTCACAATTTTGGCTGTGTCTGTCCTACATTTCAGGTCCTTTCCACTATCACCCCCAGATCTCTTATTTCTTCCACCTGCAACAATTTTTCCTCACCGAGCATAAATTCTGCATCCTATCTTTGTTTTCCAAATTTTAAAACTTTACATTTTGCAACATTAAACTCACATCCCCATTTCCATTCCCAATCTCTCAATTTATTCAAGTCTTCTAGTAAGGCCACAACATCTTCACTACTCTTCATGGTCCCAACGTTGCATCATCTACAAACAACTCAATATCTTCATTCAAATCTTCACCTATATCATTAATATATGTTACACAGTAACGGCCCCAAAACAGACCCCTGAGTCACTCCACTGATGACTTTCCTTTTCCTGGATATAGCTCCCTCATACACAACTTGTTGATACCTATAAGACAGCCAGTCTCCAATCCAATGCACTAATCTAATATCCAACCCACATCTGCTCTAGTTTGACTATCTATCATGAGGTACTCTATCAAAAGCCTTTGCGAAATCTAAATATATTACTGTGTATCCTTCTCCTCTGTCCAGGGAAGCAGTCACTTTATTGTAATAAGTAAGTAGATTAATAAAACATGACCTCCCTTTAGCAAATTCATGCTGTCCATCAAAGATAATACCATTATTGTCAACCCAACTCTGGATCCTAGTTCTCACAAGCTTCTCCAACAACTTAACCACAACTCCTGACACACAGATAGGCCTATAATTTGATGCTTGAGTTCGATCACCTCCTTTGTGAAGTGACACAATCTTGCCCTCCTTCCACTCCTTAGGAACTCAACCAAGTGCAAGACTCGTATTAAAAGAATATGTCAAGGCAGGTGTCAACTCCCTGGCACATTCCTTCAAAATATGTGGTGATATATTATCAAGTCCCACAGCCTTATTAACATCTAGTTTACTCAACTCCCCATACACCTCTTGCTCACTTACAGTCAGTCTCTCCTCCCCATCATCTACTGCTCTCAATCTCTCCATGAAGTCACATTCACAAGATTGAAAGACTTTTATGAACTGCTCATTAAGTATCTCCACCACACATTCCGCAACAGCTGTCTTTATACCCTTTTCTCCAATCACTGTCATCCTTCCATAATCATTCTTTATTTTGCTGGTTACATACCGAAAGAACTCCTTAGGATTCTTTCAGTATGTAGGATTCTTTCGGATTCTTTTTGGCTTCATTAGTTAACTGCTGTTCATATCTCTCTTTAACTACCCTCACCAACCAATTCACTCACCTTGCCTGGTCTTTGTAGACCTCATGGAATTGGTTATTTCCACTTCTCTTATGCTGCTTCCACAATGCCCTCTTTCTCTGTATTATATACTTAATCTCTTTATTCATCCATCTCACACCTACATTATTTAACCTTATCATCCTTGGAATACTTTTAGACATTGCATCTACTAGACAGTTTTTGAAAATACCCCAAGGTGCATTGATCTCTTTTCCAGCTAACTCCTCGTTCCATGTTACACCCACAAGCTGTCTCCTGAGCTCTTCATAATCCCCCCCCCCCTTGTAGTTTCACATATACTCTTTTCTCACAGAGGTCCTCACACTGATGGCAACTGCCCAGCTAATCACCTCATGGTCACTCTCACCAATTGGTGGATGATTTGACACCTCATGTATAATTACATCCTCTGATGAGATGACCAAATCCAAGACCCTCAATCCTCGCGTGTCCTCTATTACATACTGTCTGAAGTAGTTATCCCTCAAAAACTCAAGAAACTCATTCTCTTTACTTTAAGTTGCTATCTCATCATTCCAGTCTATATTGCCATAATTAATTAAAATCACCCATAATTAAAATTGTTCATTATTCATGACTTAATTTTTTAATGGTATTAACAACACCAAACAATTTAATCAAAAGATGTTTTATTAACTGCTTATTTTGCTAAATTTTAAATCAGCATCATCAGAGCACAACACACTTGTCCACACAGCAATGAGCAAGTAAAACAATAAAATTACACTGTACAAAAGATCTAAAGTTCTATTTATGGTGCCCTCAAATGTTGAAAAAAAAATCATTACATGTGTAGTTGCTCTTAGGATGATAGTCTCCCAAATTTTTGGGAAATTAATAAAACCATACTTCCTTAGGTTAGGAAAATTCTTCAAAGCCATTGCTATTTTTTATGTTCTTCCAGGCAGATGTTAACTGATCTTCCTGTTTGTCCATAGTAGGCTAAGTCACAGGGAACTTCATACATTCCAAGGTGTGCTAAAGGGTTAAGTTTATCCTTAGGCAAGCTGATCAGAGTTGTAGTTTTACATGCGGGTTGAAAGTGGTGCGAAGCCCATGTTTCATCAGCACTTTGGCTATCTTTTCTGATGTACCTCTGACATAGGGAATAGAGATGGTCATGTTGCGTTCCTGTGTACTAGGGAGGGCTATATAAGTATTTCATCTATTTTGTAGGGATTGTAGCTGTTGGCTGAGAACTATGGTGCAGATATTTGACTCCTATGGTCAGAGCTGTATCGCTAGAACAAATGGCTGTGGCTCCATGTGTGAGTGTTTTTAAAATGCCATACCATTGGACTGGATGATGATGTGATTGTTTATGCAGGTATCTTCCTGTGTGTATTGGCTTTCTGTAAATGGAAAAAGACCGTGATCCATCTGAAAGGTGGGTGACTAATGTGTCAAGAAATGGTAAACAGTTATTAGTCTTAGATTCTATGAAGTCAACACCTCAAAATCCACTTCACGGTAGAAAAAGAATCATAAACTTTTATGAACTTCGAATGAATTTCTTTTGGCGTTAAACCTTCTTTTACAAAGAATTTTATAACCGCACAATACTCAATTTTATCCATTTCAAGGGATACAGACAACAATTTGGCTTCAGTCAGCTGCATAAAACAAACTACTTGATAGAATGATTTGAAATTTAACATGGATGCTTATGACAGATGTACCAACTTAGAAAAAAAATCTTGCCGATAATGTTGCCATTTATCATCAAGGCCGAGAAATTTTAAGACCACTCTCGTAAAATTGTTATATGATATTCCAGGACTGACTTTAATATAGAGGTTGGATATAAGTGGGGAATAACATAATTGGAGCAATCAAGCTTTAAAATATAAAAATGGGACTGTGTAGTCAACATGATCTAAATCACACACACTTTTCCATATTTTCAAGTATTGAATAAATCATAATTATTGCTTTCATGTGGAATTTTATAAAGTGCTTTCCCACTCTCTCTCATTCCATCATTCCTATTTTCTTTCTCACCTTGCCTGCTTCTCACATAACAAACATTTCAAAATGTACTTACCAAGTACTATCACATTAACTTTTGCATTATCAGAACCATTGATATTAGTGGCGGTCAGCAAAAGACTACCACTATCTCCTCTTTCTGCTTTCTTGACATTTAGTTTAGTTCTATAATCCTCAAACACTAGTGTCCACCTAAGATTGTTTTCCACTGATTTGCCCTCAAGAGTCCATTTTTTGGTAGGAGGTGGTTCCCCAGTAACTGGAACATCCAATTCAAAACTTTTGCCAGCTTTAATTCTTATGTTATGCATGGCATTTCGGTCAATTCTTGGTGATACTAAACAGAAAAAATAATACATTAAAGTAGGAAATTAAAATAGACATTTTAAGAAACAAGCCACATAATGCTAAAGATTATGGTAGCAGATACATATTCAAAATCATCAGAGAAATAAAAATAAACTCTATAAAATTCTATTTAGATTATTTTTTGGTGTGAATTCTATTTTTATTAATGTTTTTTTTAATTTTTGAAATAATTCTAATATTAACTTTTTTAAATTAAATATTTATTATAATAATTATATGAAGAGCCAAAGGCTTCAATTCGGCGACATAACTTATTTAAGTTAAAGGGATATTACATCCCATATTGTTTCTTAGCCGAATAAGAAACTCAAAGAGTTTCATGCAGAATATAGAAACTATATAAAGTTTGGCGATTCCAAGCGTAAGCAAATACCTAGATATTGCATAAAATCTGTATAAAAGTAGGTAGACCTAGTTTTATTATTAACTTCTCATCAGTGAGTAGGTAGACCTAGTTTTATTATTAACTAAGTCTACCTACTCACTGATGAGACATCAATAAAGGTTGAAATCGGTCAGGGTAGTGACCTTCTCTCATAACGTAGAACAATAATACAGCTGCTAGGAGCTAAGTTCACATTATGGGTAAATATCAAGAATAGTGATCAGAGCTTGCTCCACCTTTGATATGAGTTGCCTCAGCTTGCACTACCTAAAGGGTCAGTTGCTGCAGTATTCAGGTATTTGCTTATGCTTGGAATCGCCAAACTTTATATAGTTTCTATATTTGGCATAAAACTCTTTGAGTTTCTTATTCGGCTAAGAAACAATATGGGATATTTATTATAGCTATTTTTAATATAAAGATTTAACATAAAGTATAAGCAATAACATTTGTATATGATTCTTTAATAAATTTAGTTTAATCCTTTATCCAAGTGTGAGCAAACAAAGTTTGCACCTGAAAGTATCTTCAGGACTGGGTTAAGGTGGTACAATACCAGGGCAACTCGTTGCAAAGGTGGAGAGGTATTTCTAGCCTAGCTCCCACTGATGAGACTTATTCGCCAAGACGTGAAAGAGAGCTCCAGTTCCAGTTCGAAGAAGAAAGAGCCTGTGCCTACCAGTCCAAAAGAGGATCCAGTTCCTGCGGCCCGAAGAGAGAGCTCCATGCTCAGATTCCTCTGTAGAACCCAAGCTTTGGTAAGACCTCTTTCTCTTTTTTTTTCTCCTTATCTGTTGTTTTGCCCACATTTTCTAGTCTCGCTTTGTTTGCCACGAGGAACGCCCTGCGTTCCTCGACTTTGCCCTCCCTTACATCCCCTCTCTACAATTGGTAGTCAGGAATTTCTGTAACTATGTCGCATTTTTTGCCTAGAACTAAGACGCTCGGTATCGAGCTCACGAAGCCTGTAGATCAGCGGACGTTAGCGGGAGCTCTAATCGAGACAGTAGGGGCTGAAAATATATACGGATTCATACCATACGGGAATAATAGATTTCAAGTAGTGGTCAAAAATGACCTAACAAAAAATAAATTACTAGAGGGTTTTATTTGTTGTGGACAAACAATCAGACCATTCCTCGTAGGAAGCCTACGCAAAACGCTAAAAATAACCAGGTTTCCACTAGAATACCTAGAGAATGAACCTGAAGTCAAGAAATTCTTCAGTCAATGGGGCGAAATCCAAGAGATTAAAGCACTTGAGCACGCCGACTATAAAGGATGGAAAACAGGAGACGTTGAAATCCAGATTGACATGAAAAAAGAAGTCCCCAATTTTATTTTTTTGGGGGGAACAAGGGTAATGGTGAACTACCCAGGTGTGAAAAAAAGGTGCTTTAGATGTAACTCTGAGGAACACCTTGGGGCAGATTGCCCTCGAATACAATGCAGAAATTGCAAATCGTCAAAGCATAAAATAGAAAGCTTACAGAACCCTTAAGTGTGGGGTTCTGACCCACAAAGTGGACACATGTCCGAACAAGACACACTCAGAAGTAATAGGAGGGATCATAACTCCGATTAGGGCTATGCCCATCGGGAACCCTGAGAAAGTATCAAGGAGCAATTTTCTGGAGCTCTGCCAACAGGCTGAAAAGGAAGCAGCAACGGAAACGAAAACCCCAAAGATACCCAAGGCAAGCTGCCACACACAGAACATCGCTAGCATCAATGTGGCAAACCATGAAGCTCGCAGGAAAGAGGAAGAGGTCACACCCAGCGCCCCAACATAGCGCACAAGAGAAACGGAATCACAGGAAAAGAAAAAAGCAAAACAAAGCAGCATGATATCATCGGAGGACGAAACAGAGTACAGAGAGACCACAGGTCAACGTTGAACAATAGGCCCAAAGCCCCTCGACAATGACGTTACAATGTTAGAGAGTACCCCCAGTAATGGATCAATTGGCACAACCCCAAGTCCACAAAATGGATTCTGACAAAGACAGGGACTCTACAGACAGGCTCGTCATTGTCTCAGATGCTCAAAGTGCAACCAGCTCCGACGAGGAACCAGAACCGGCTTTCATAAAACAGACACCAGATAACACCCCCCCCTCATTCTAACACCACAATGGAAGTTAAAATCGCAACTTTAAACACTAACGGACTACGCAACCCCTTTGCGCAAAGCACTGTCTGGAGGCTAATGTTAACACACAAAATTAATATCCTGCTGATACAAGAAACCCATTTCTATAAGCATTGGGACGTGGAGAACTTCTCAAGAAACTATCCGGTCACCAGCTACTGGTGCTTTGGGGACGCTCACTCGCGAGGGGTGGGGATACTAATTTGCCTCCCCAATCGCGGGGGGGTTCTTCAACGTCCAAAAAGACGCCACAGGACGCCTAGTAACGGTGAACTGGAAGTATGATGGCCGTACCATCCGACTTGCTGCAGTTTACGCCCCGAACAGTCCATACCACAGAATTGGTTTCTTCTCTGCCCTTGAAAATATCTCCTGGGAGCAGAACACCTAATAGTTGCAGGAGGCTGGAACTGTGTGGAAGACACACGTCTAGACAAAATAGGCGGGAACGCAAACACCGGAACTGGCGGCACTGCCACTTTAAATCGATGCTGTATAAATTTTGACCTCGTCGATATCTGGAGGCGGAATAACCCTGCCAAAGTAGAAACTACGTGGGGCCATGGCCAGATATCGACAAGACTAGACATGGTGTACGTGTCCCAAAACTTGGAACAATATGTTCAGAGGATACGTCACACCGCAGTGCATTACTTGACAACCGACCACAAGATGGTCATACTAAAAATCATGCTCCCAGAGGTGATGGAAACAGCCAGAGGCCTTGGAGGCTCCCTCCCACCTTCCCCAGTCTTTTCAGCGACCAGCTACAGAACCTCTGTGACAGATGGACAAACACCAACTGGGACTGGGAAAACTGGCTGACCTTCAAGAGGCAGGCTAGGGAACTGTTCCAAAAATGCGGACGCAAAAGGGCCTACCAACAATGCAAACGGCTGAGGGATCTCTACAGGGAACTCGGCTGGTACCGGACAAACGAACGGAGCGGAGTTCCCTGTGGAGATCTCATCAGACAAGTAGAAATAGAACTGCAGCAAGAGCCGCAGAGTAGAGTCGAGGACCTCGACTTTCGAACGAGACTCTATCTCAGACATTTCGAAACACCTTCTGCCGCATTCTACAATCAACAATGGGTGGCGGCTAATGATGAGAAAACGATTCATCAGATCGAGGAGAAGGGCCAGATTTTACGCTCAACCCACGAAATACTCCGTCACTTTCATTAGCAGTATATCGGTATCTTCTCTGACTGGCAGGGCACGGATGACTTCAGTGAGTGGGACGCAACACGTTTTCCCGATCATCTTAGTGCCCTGCAGGACAGGTCGATAACTGCAGCCGAATTAAAGGCCACATGCAGAATGATGAAAACAAAGAAGACCCCAGGGCCAGACGGACTGGGGATAGAATTCTATAGATCTATCTGGGAATTTGCATTGGCAGCATTAATAAGCATCTTTAACGAATTCCTCACTTCGGGAAACATCCCCGAGGAATTCGTTAAGAGCCACACCATCTTTATCCCCAAGAAAGACCGAGATCGGACTTTGTCGAATAACTGGCGTCCAATCTCCCTAACCAACGTAGACTACAAGATTTTTGCAAAAATTATCTGCACGCGCCTTAAGGGCAGTATCGAAAAAATAATAACAAGCTCACAGGTCTACGGGATCCCTGGTAGATCTATGGAATTCAATCTCTTTTTGTTAAGAGACTTGATCAAACTGGCCAAAGAGAAAAAATACCCCCTGGCACTTCTCTCCACCGACTGGAGAAAGTGTTTGACAGCGTCAACCACAGGTACTTGCAGAACATCCTACAAAAAAACAGGCGTGGGCCCGAGACTTTGGCGTACAATTAAAAACATGTATGAGGAAGTCACGACCCAACTATCTATTAATGGGTTTCTAACAGAACCAGTCCGCATAAAGAGAGGGGTTAGGCAAGGCTGCCCGCTAAGCCCCCTCCTCTTCTCCCTAGTATTAGAACCCCTAATCAAAAGAATTGATAACACCCCCGCAATTAACGGTATTCCACTGCCCCAAGGCTCCAGACAATGCAAAATAGTGGCATATGCGGACGATGTAGTGGCTACACTCAGAGACTCTGAGTCCATCTATATCTATCTGCACACGCTGCAAAAATTCAGCATAGTCAGTGGTCTTCACGTTAACGCACAAAAAACCAAAATCAAAAGTTTCGGAAATTTCCATAGCACTGGACTTCCCTACAGTTTAACACTACAGACACAGCCCCTAACTATACTAGGCATGTCCTTTTCAGACACCCTAGCACTACCAATCCAAAAATTGCAGGAGACAAGCAGGGAAAGGATAAGGCTGTTCAAACCAACCTTCTTCTCCTTTTATGGCAGAGCGACAGTAATAAAAACAATCGTCACCCCAATGCTGATGCACACTGTCAATATCACAGGCATCACACTGGCACAAGAAAATAAGTTATCAAAAGAACTCCTGGATTTCTTCTGGAATGGGAGAAAACGCGAAGTAAAGAAAGAATACCTACAACTCAAACAGGAAGAAGGGGGTTACGCTCTGCCCGATCACAAAAGTTTGCTACAAGCAAACACGTTCAAAACCATACGGAAGGCCTTAAACTCCAACCACATTTCTGGTCTACTAATTAGATATTTTATAGGACTTTTCCTCCCCCTCTTTGGGATCACGGACTATGCTGGACCCCGCGCAAGGGGAGTGCCCAAGTGGTACCATACAGTAGTGAAATCAAACACAACACTCAGAGACAGTGGAATAGCAATCCTCACACACAAACCCAAAGCAGTATACTGGGATTTCTTCCATTTTTCCAGGCGTGATACACCCAATCTTAGTACAAATAATGAAATTCTCTTCAGAAACATCAAAAATAGCTGGGGACAGCCTTTTCATCGGGATCTAGCCTGGAGAATAGCCTACGGGTGGCTCCCGGTGAAACAGGTGAATTCCCACTATGTACCTAGCCCATGCGACCCATTCTGCGATGTCTGCCGGGACGTGGAAACGGTGGACCACTTCTTTTATTTTTGCGCACCAGCCCAACGCATCTGGCGGAGACTCAGCACAGCATTGGGAATCCCATGCTGACAGTAGAAGAGGTCGTACGACTACAATTCCCACCACCAGTCCAAAAAACCCAAAAGTTCGCTATCTTCCTAATCAATGTACTAAATATCACATCTGGAAAGTACGGAAAAAATCCCAGGTACGAGACGCAAATTTAATGTATGCAAGAATAAGAAAAGGTTTCTTTTTCTACTTACCCAAATTTCTTGCACAAGAAAGGCACTTACTAGGAGACTTTAAATTTGTGAATCAATTCTGCAAACCACCAACAATATGCTTTCTTATACAGGGACGCATCAAGCCCTGTATATCTCTTTAGAACCCCAAAACCCCCCATCCCCCCCCATCCCCCCCCCCCATCCCAGGAAAAAGAATAACCACTCTGTCTCCCCTAGCCACAAAGCTTTCGCTGGCATGGTTTCTTCACTCCAAACAAGAGGGGGAGAGCTGAGAACCCAGGCGGCGAAGGCTTACTGCGAGGCGGTGCCGCTCCTCGTGAGCGTCATCTCCCGGGCCAGTCTCTTTCCCATTCTAAGTCCCAGTGGTACCAGGTATACAAGTTCCTCAGTAAGTTCCTATTCATTCCTACTTACCAGACCTTAAGTCCTGTTATTTTAGATTTAAAATAAATATTTAAATAAGTCCTATTATTTACATCTTGTCTTTTAAAAAAAAAAAAAAATTATTTACCTGGAATAAAAATAAGGATATTATATCTAGTAACATAAAAAGAACCTCCATTAACACTGGAGTAAATCATTACTTTAGATAAAATAATATGTGAACATAGACAAAAGTCCATGTTGAACCTTTTTCTGAACAGATAAATTGAGATTATATGTTACAGACCAATTAGCCAATAAGGCTAAACAGGTTGACTGAGGCCTCTTTTTACCTCCTACTATCCTACTCTATCATATATCATATATCATACTCCTCTTTTACTGTCTGCTGATCCTCAGCATGCTTTATTCTCCAAAGGCCAATGATGAGAGACATGAACTCCCATTCTACCTCAATAAAGGTCGAAACTAGTCTGGGTAGTGGCCCTTCCCTTAATGCATAACATTAGACATATCCACAAGGAGATGTGTTTTGCATTATAGGAGATACTGAGATAGGAGAGTTGGTAGCTTGCTCCACCTTTGCAATGAGTTGCCCTGGTATTGTACCACCTTAACCCAGTCCTGAAGTTACTTTCAGGCGCAAACTTTGTTTGCTCCCACTTGAATAAAGGATTAAACTAAATTTATTATAAATTTATTATATTCTAACCAAGTGAAAAATAAACTTTCAATATATGATTCTTTCTTTTAAGGTTACACAGTGATCAGCATTCATATTTACGAATTTAGGGACACAACACACACCTGTTGAAATGATTATTTTACTTATTATTAATAAAATAAAGGTAAAGGTATTCTATAAAGATAAATTAAATCTACACTGTTAATTAATCTTTTCTTTAGCCTAAACTCTAGTGATAAAAAAAAATAAAATAAAATAAAAAAATATAAAATAAAATAAAATAACATAAAAAATAAATAAATAAAATAATTAATAAATAAAATAAATAAAAAACTACAATAAACTCTGCTAAAGTCCTCCTGTACTAAGATTCTTCTGGATTTGTACAGTTCAGATTGTTATACTACGATTTTCTTCTGGACTTGTACAATAGCAACGTGAACTAAGGAAATCGTAGTTTAATAATCTGAACTGTACAAATCCAAAAGATTCTTAGTACAGCAGGACTTTATCAGAGTTTATTGTAGTTTTTTATTTATTTTATTAGTTAATTATTTTATTTCTTTTTATTTATTTAATATTTTAAAATATTTTATATTTATTTTATTTTATTATTTTTTTTTATCACTAGAGGTCAGGCTAAGAAAAATATTAATTAATGGCGTAGATTTAATTTACCTTTATAGAGTGCAAGAGCATGTAGATTGGTTTCCTATATACATGTACCTTTCTGAGGATGACCTCAATACAGGGGTCAAAACGTCAAGTGTTATTTTATTAATTATTAATTATTATTATTTTTATTATCCAGGCCTCCGTGGAGTCAAAAGACTCATCATGGGAGATAATTTCTAGGAAACACAAAGTTTATCATACCACTCCTTGAACCCACTGACCGTTCCTGCTCCAACCACTCTCTCAGGCAATGCATTCCAAGGTTCAACCACCCTCCATGCAAAGAAACCACTCCTCACTCTCTTGCTTACAGCTGCCTTTCGTAACTTCCAGGGATGGGATCCTTGTCATCGCTCCTTCCTACCGTTCCACCAAGCGAAAAAACTCTCCAATATCTACCCTGTAACTGCCTCTCAACAGTTTAAAAGTCTCAATCATATCACCTCTCCTGTTTCTATCCATATAACTCTGCAGTTCACATTCCCTCAGCCAATCCTCATAACCAACATTATATAGTTCTGAAACCATCTTTGTTATCTGCCTCTGTACCCTTTCAACAGTAATTTATTCCCTTCAACTCCTGGGGAACAAATTTGAAAACAGTAGTCCAAGTGTGGTCTGATCAGGATCTTATACAAAGGAATGATGACTTTTTTTTTATCTCTGCAGGTCAGCATCCTTCTTATTATTGCAGCAATCCTCTGTATTACCTTCACCACCTTTGCAATATGTCCCCTGAATTTCAGGTTTCTCTCAATCATCAACTGCAGATCTCCTGTCTCCCCTACTTCTTCCAGTATAGCTCCTCTAATAGAGTATGCAGCATCCCATCGATGTGTCCCAAACCTCAAGACCTTACATTTTGCTGCATTAAATCAAAACCCCCATTCATTTCCCCATCTGTCTAGCTTATTCAAATCCTCTTGAAGGGCTACCACATCTGTACTATTAATAATAACCCTTCCCAACTTCACATCATCTGCAAACAACTGATATCCTCCTGCAATTTATTGATAATGTCATTGATATAAAGGTTAAACAATATAGGTCCCAGTACTGAGCACTGTGGGACCCCCACTTGTAATCCTCTGCCTCCTTGAAACTGCCCCACCATGCACAAGTCTCTGATACCTATCAGTCAGCCAATCCTGAATCCATTTGACTAACCCGACATTTAAACCCATAAGCTGCAACTTAAATATCAGCTTATCATGTGGCACCCTGTCAAATGCCTTTGCTAAATCCAAGAAAATGCTATTGCCCTATTAACATAAAATTTATTTATTTCCAAATACCTCCTGCTCACAATTAAGCTATTCTCTCCTATGTCCTCATAATTCACCGTGATCAGGATGAAACATACTTATAAATTGATCACTGAATACCTCAACAATGTCTTCTGCAGCAGTTACGATTCTACTACTTTCATCCCTTAACTTCATCTTTCCATGATCATTCTTCCTTCTACTTGCCACATATCTAAAAAACTCTGTAGCGTTTTTCTTAGCCTGATTTGCCAATTTCTGCACATACTCTACTTTTGTTTACTTGTTTTTCCTTACTAACTGAGTCAATCTCCTGGCTTGGTCTTTATATTCTTCATGTGACTGATTAACATTATTAATCTTGTACTTCCTCCAAAGTACTTTCTTTTCCCATATTTCATGCTTAAGCTCCACATTCATCCATTTTACACCAACACTCATATATTGATGCTGTTATGTATTTCTTTGTAAGTTCCCATGCAGCATTTATTTCCTTACCGCTCAATTCTTCGTTCCATGTTACAGCTTGAAGTTGTCTCCTAATCTTGTCATAATCACCAGCCTTATAATTCCACATATATCCTTTCCTTGCAAAAGCCTGCATATGACTAGCCACTAATACCACTGTTGTCAACCCAATTCTAGATTCTGGTACTCTCTAGTCTCTCCAACACATTAACAGCAACATCTTACACACAGATTGGCCTACAATTTGATGCTTGAGTTTTGTCACCTCCATTATGAAGTGGTACAATCTTGCCTTCCTTCCACTACTTTGGAACTTAACCAATGTAAGATTCATAGTAAACAAACATGTCGAGGCAGATCTCAACTTTCTAGCAAATTCCTTCAAAATATGTGGTGATATGTCAAGTCCCAGAGCCTTATTAATATCAAGTTTGCTTAATGCCTGAGATAACCCTACCTCACTCAGTCAGTCTCTCCTCCTCATAGAAGTCACTGGGTATAGCATTTTTCGTCAGGATAGGAGGGGAAAGCGTGGTGGTGTACTGCTTATGATAAGTGATGACCTATGTCCTCTAAGAGTGTAGGCTTTGGAAGGAAGTGAGACAAATGATTTTGAGAGCATATGGTGTGAGGTAGAGGTAGGCAAGCCAGGATATTTAGTGGGGTGTTGTTACAGACCCAGGAACTCAGAGGATGTGGACCAGGAGATGTTTAGACAGCTAAGTTTGGCAAGTACAAGAAGAATGATTGTTATGGGAGATTTTAACTACAGTAGTATAAATTGGAGAGAGGAAGATGCATGTAGCAATAGGGGAATGGAATTTCTAGAATTCTTAGGCAACATGTGCATGAATGCAAGAGGTTCAAGAGTTTTGGATTTGGTTATAGCATCAGAAGAGTTGATAATAACTGAGATGACATACATCTCTCCCACCAGTTGGAGAGAGTGACCATATGGTTTTGACTTGAAAAATGAATAGACATGCAGGAGTATCAAAGAGACGGGAACATATGTGGAATTATAATGCAGTTGATTATAATAGTCTTAGACATCAACTTCGGGAAGTTTCATGGAGGGAGAAATTGAAAGGCTGGGATATCATTAGTGTGTGGGAAATTATGAAAGAATATTTGTTAGCAGCAATGGTAAGTTGTATACCACGAGTGAAGAAGAGGACACAATTGGGAGTAAAGTGGATGACAAACATTATTAAACAGGAATTGCATGTGAAAAAGAGGCTATGGAAGAGATATAAGGAGACAGGTGAAGAGATGATGCATGAAGAATATAAGACACAGGCCAGAAGAGTGACTAGTGTGTTAAGGAGAGCAAAACTGGAATATGAGAGGAGATTGGCCCTAAGATCCAAAGAAAATCCTAGGGAATTTTTTAGCTATGTGGCCAGTAGGAGGAGAAATGACTGTGGAAGAGTGATATTGTGGGATAAAAATGGGAATAGAGTGATTGATGCAGAAGACATAGTGGAATTGTTCAATGAACACTTTATTGGAGTATTTCATCTTAGAGGAGTCAGTTTTAATGCTTGAGGAATAGGGCAGGTTCAAGGTTTAGAGTTACAGGAGGAGAGTGTGTTTCAGATACTGAGTACTCTGGATGTCAGTAAAGCTTTGTGACTAGATGGTATTTCACCACGCATTTTGAGAGAATGTGCTAGGGAACTGACAGTGCCTTTAACCTGGCTTTTCAATGAAAGTCTGGATGTGGGAAATGTGCCCAGGGGATGAAAGGAAGGTAAGATAGTGCCATTGCATAAGGGTGGTAACAGACTGTAAGTGTCTAATTATAGGCCAGTTTGTGTGTCATCAGTAGTTGTTAAGATCTTGGAGAAAGTAGTGAGGGGACCGTATACAGCATTGGGCAGATGAGAGTAATGTTATCCGTGAGAGTCAACATGGATTTGTGAAAGGGCACTCTTGTTTTAGCAATATGATAGCATTTTATATAAAGTTACAAGAACATTAGATGAGGGAAAGTCATATACTGCAATTTTCTTTGACTTGGCAAAGGCATTTGACAAGGTGCCACATGATAAGCTGATATTTAAGTTGCAGCATCTTAACATTTCAAAGAAGTAGACAAAGAAGAAACACAACAGAAGCATTGAAGATAGGAACCATCAATAAAAGGAGTATTAATGGAAAGGATATAGAACTTACAGAAAAAATGGAAAAGTACCACCTAAACATAAATGGCATTACTGAGACAAAAACAGGTGAGATCTTACTAAATAATAAGTATAAGATGATATTTTCAGGCAATAATGATCAAGGAAAGGAAGGAGTAGTGATAGCATTCAACACCAAACATGAAAATAAACTTCTTGATTGGAAGGCAGTTTCAAGTAGAGTTATGTGGGCAAACATCAAAAAAGGAAAATAGACAATGCAACTTATTTGTGCCTATGGTCTCACAGAAGGTTCACTTTTTCAAAATTCCTCCACTTCTATTAAGGAAGAAGTGGAGGAATTTTTTTGAGACAGCTGACATAAAGAAAATGGAAAAAGTGGTCCTTGTTGAAGATCTGAACAGTAGAGAAATCTAGATTTCAGGAATGCTATTGCCGTTCCTTATGTTAGAGGCATTTCTGAAAAAATAAGCAGAACACTACACAAATACAACATTAAAACCACCTTTAAACCCCCAAACAAGTTAAGACACCTACTCAGTTCTTCTAAAGATCCTCTTCCACACCTAGCCCACCCAGGAGTATACAAAATACAATGCACATGTAACATACCATACATAGGGAAAACAGGGCGAACTATCCCAATCAGACAAGATGAACACAAACGACACATTAAATACCTCCATTTTGGGAAAACCGGCCTTTCTGACCATGCACTCCAAACATACCACAGAATTGATTGGAAAAATATCAAGTCCTTACACCGCACCAAAACTTAGTTTGAGAGAAAATTTAAAGAGTCATTTGAAATGCTCAAACATAACCCAAATCTCAACAAAAATGATGGTCTAACCATTTCAAGAATGTGGAGGACCCATCTACAACCTGTATAACAACCTAAACTATCCATAGAAAACTCCCACTACAAGAAGACAACCTGGTGAAGTGCTTGTAACATTCAACAGCAAGTGAAAGAAATCAAATCAGAACTGTACAAATCCAGAAGAATATTAATACTTGAGGACTTTAGCAGTTTACTGTAGTTGTATTTATTTTTATTTAATCATTTTTTTATTTTATTTTATTTATTTATTTATTTATTATTATTTTATTTTATTATTTATTTATTTTATTATTATTATTTTTTTTATCACTAGAGGTCAGGCTAGGGAAAAGGATTAATTAACTACGTAGATTTAGTTTACTGGTATACAGGGCTAGAGCATGTAGCTTGGTTCCTTATACACTTGTATCCTTCTGATGATGACCTCGATACAGGGGTCAAAATGTCAAGTTTATTTTATTAGTTATTAATAAAATAATCTGTTCAACATGTGTGTTTTTGTGTCCCTAAATTTATAAATATAAAATTGAAAGTGACCATTACTTAGTACTAAGCAGGACAAAAATGGATAACACATTGAAAAGAACAGTACATAAGAAATTTTCAAAACAGAATTAAAGTTGAGCAACTTTTACAAGTAAACTGTAGGCTCGATAATACAAATGTGATTATATAAAAAATGAAACAAATTGAAAAGAAGAACTAAACCTTGGAGTCTCAGTGGCAAACTCTAAAGAAGATATTGGCTAATTCAGCTAGGGAGGTATGTGTTGAAGTTGTCTGCAAGGATAGAAAAATAGGAACACCATGGTAGAACAAAAAGTTAAAGAATCAGTCCTGGAAAAGAAGAAAACATACCAAAAGTTCCTAGCAAATAAGCTGGCAGATGCCCTAAAACGATACAGAAAAAAATGTAAGAGAGCTAAGCTATGTGTAAAAGTATTCCAGGTAAGATTTATGCAAGCATACTTGAAAAGTGGTTGAGAAAGATTGTGGAAGAGAAACTTGAAGAAGAACAAGCGGTTCAGGCCAAATAGAGATTATCAAGATCAGATTTCACTTTAAGATAAATAGTTAAGAAATCATGGAAATATGACAGGGATCCACACCCTCTGTCCAAAAAGAAACCGAACTTTTGATAGAAAATAAAACACAGTCCAATTATAATTATTCAAATCATTTATTTCAATTAATCTACTCTCCATCAGCTTCGATACAGTGTGTAGTATGGTCGATTAATTTGTTCAGTGAGTTTTTTATATTGGTTTATGGGATATTGTTGAGGGTCGTGGTTACTGCCACTTGAACGTTTTCAATGGTGTATTTATATTGAGTATTTTCCCCTTTTACTTTTGTTACCAGCATAGTTTTGGTTTTTTTTGAAGTTGAAATTAAGTCCATATTTTCCAATTAGTTTCAGCATCTCTTCTGGTAGGTTTTGAAGATCTTTTTTATTTTCAGCAAGCAGTACTGTATCATCTACATATCTTAAGTAGTTCATATTTCTGCCTCCTATGCTGAATACTTTAAATTCTTCTAATTGCTTGAAGATATTTTCAGTATCAAGGTTAAACAATATAGGAGAAAGAACGCAACCTTGTCTAACACCCTTCTTTACTGGAAATTCCTCCAAGGTTTCTCCTGATATTTTTATTGAGGCAGTTTGCTCCCAATATACACACTCTGTCCAAAACAAAATCAAACTTTTGATAGAAACTAAAACACAGGCCAATTATAATTATTCAAATCATTTATTTCAATCAATATACTCTCCCTCAGCTTTGATACAGCATTTGGCATGGTCAATTAATTTGTTAAATGAGTTTTTTATATCGGTTTTTGGGATATTGTTGAGGGTCATTGGTTACTGCCGCTTAAACATTTTTAATGGTGTCGTATTGCTTTCCTTTCATCGGCAAATGAAGTCAGGGGATGAGAAAGAAGTCACAGAGTGCTAATTCAGGTGAATATGGCAAGTGATCCAACACAAAAACTTGGTTTTTGGTCAAAAATTGTCTCACAATGTTCAAACGATGAGATGGTGCATTATCGTGCAAAAGTGACCAGCTGCCTGCATCATGATATTTATGCCGTACGCAACAAATTCTCGCTATCAATTGCTTTAAAATTTCAAGATAAAACTCACCATCGACCGTTTGTCCAGGCAGAATGAATTCTTTGTGGATAATGCCTTTGGAATCATAGAAACAAATCAGCATTGACTTTACTTTTGACTTCCAAGCAACTTTTTTTTTGGATGCCTCTCTTCTGGTGGTCTCCACTCAGCACTCTGGCGCTTTGTTTTAGGCTCATACTCAAAACACCACATTTCATCACCAATAACAATGGTTTCAAAAACGTTTGAGTCCTTATCCTTACGAGCGATTTTAATGAGGTCCTTGCAGTTTTCAATTCAATACATTTTTTGGTCATCGGTCAACTTGTGCTTAACAAATTGCGAATTCAATTTATGAAGGCCCAAACTCTCGGTCAAAATGTTGTGCACAGTTGATTTTGGAATCCTAAATTCATCTTCAATCAATCTCACAGATGATTTCAGGTTTTCTTTCATGAAATCATGCCCTTTTTGGATGTTAACATCACTCAGTCCAGTTTTTGGATGGGCCCACTTTTCGTCATCCTCAAGCATCTCACGACCACTTCGAAATCGCTTAAACCATTCGTAAACTTGAGTATGGGCTAAGCATTCCTCAACGTGCAATGAACAGCATGGGTTTACTAAAGGAAGGTCATATTTTAGCAATTTGCTCACATTCTGTAAGGGGAAGGGATACATTATGATATTTTTGGGATTATGATACTTTTGGATTTTGCTCAGGCTTTTGCAGAATACAACATTGAAGACTTTTGCATAAATTGGAGAATATGGGATTGGATTATAAACTATTGATATGGATAACAGGATGGCTGACTAAAAAATATCAAAAAGTTGTATATAGGGGGATTGAATCTGCAAGGTTCAAGTAACCAGTGGTGTGCCTCGAGATCAGTCCTTGGTTCATTGTTATGCAGTCTGTACATTAATAACATTGGGAAGGATTTGACATGATATACAGTGATTTGCTCAAGATGAAAGATAGGTAGGGTAATTAGGAGTGCTGCTGATAAATTTTCATAAATCATTATGCAAGTACATCTCAGTAGTTGTATTATGATTTGAATATGCTGGAATTGTAGTATGTGAAAATGACTGTCATTTCAATGTCAATAAATGTAAGGTCATGCACTATCCATTGCACTCTCTCCACTGTATGGTGTGATTAGATATCCAATGTCATATTATATTGGTGGGATTATGTTTGAAGAAACCGATGAGGCTAGGGATCTTGGAGTTTAGTAGGCAGAAAGGTCAAGTTCAAGGGTCATATAGCAAAAAATATAAATACAACTCAAAGAATAATGGCAACGGTGAAATGAACCTTGACATGTAAAGATAAGGAAGTCATTTTACCTCTTTACAAGGCCTTGGTATTACCTCACTTACAATATTGCACACAGGTCTGGTCTCCCGATTTCCAAGGAGATTCTGATACAGTGGAGAGAGAGAGAGAGAGAGAGAGAGAGAGAGAGAGAGAGAGAGAGTGTAAAGAATAATATAAAAAATTATATCAGAATTGTGGAATACTCATTATGAAGACAGATTGAGAATTTGAAGGCTGCAGACACTAGCAAACAGGAGAAAGAAGGGTGATATGATTGAGACTTACAAATTTCTAAAAGGGTTATCCAGAATTTTGGTAGATGGAATTTTTCATTTTATGGAGGGTGGAGAAAGGACACAAGAATGAATGTTGTCAAGAAGGCGATTAAGGCTAGATTTTTCTCTCATAGAGTAGTACAGGATTGGGATAGATTGCCTTTGGATGTCGTGTATGCAAGTAGTGCGAATGAATTCAAGAACAGGTATGACAGCTAGCGTGAATAGTATAGTCACCCTCACATCAACTTTACGCTAGAAAAAGAATCTCCACAGGGTATCTCCTTTCTGGATTCAGAGAAAAGAAGACGATTCCATCGCCCCGTCTATCTATCGCAAGCCTACATTTTCAGGTCGTGGCATTCACAATTCTTCCGCTCATCATCCATCTCAGAAATTTATCATCATTAAATCACTAGGTTCCAGAGCACACAAATTCTGCTCCTCTGAAGATTCTCTAAACCAAGAACTAGAAATAATCAAAAATACAGCTATACTAAATGGATATAATCTTAAAACAACTCAAAAAATCATCAGTCACCTTCCCACACATCAATCCCAACATGAAGTCTATAGGATTCCCATGCCTTACGTCAAAGGCATCTCTGAACATCTTTCAAAAATTATGAAGAAATACAATTTTGCCACTACTTACAAACCTATCAACCAAATCTATAACTAGTTATCTTCTCCTAAGGACAAACTGTCACCTCGGATGTTACCTGGCATTTATGAGATCCCATGCTCCTGCAAATTGTCTTACTTTGGTCAGACAGGTAGATCTATTCAGAAACGCATCTCGGAACATCAAGACCACATTCGTCTTTTCAAACAGCAGAAATCTGGTCTCTCCCAACACGGAGTTGAAAATCCAAACCATAGGATCCATTGGGAGAAGTCGAAACTTTTACATCTTTATATAAATATGAACAGTTATATAAAGAAAGTGCTGAAGCCCTACTGCACAAACCAACTTTAAAACGCAACGACGTTCTCACTATTCCTAAAGTATGGGAAATTGTCATACAAAATTGTGTAAAATAATTTTTATACACACACAAACACACACACACACACACACACACACACACACACACACACACACACACATATATATATATATATTTTTTTTTTCAGTTATATTTAATTTACTTCTAAACACGTTACTGCACACATATTGAGATTCCATTGTAATTATGCGCCCTAACTGTATGTTATTCCTAGTATTGCTTGAACTACTGTTCTGATGATGTCCCAAGATGATACTTGGGGTGAAATATTTAAGAATTAAATAGTCATTACTGTGGTTAGTTAGTACGTGTGTTTTTTAGTAGTAATAATAATAATAAAAATAATAATCTTTGTTCACCTCTTATTCTTTGCTTCATTTTTATGAAAAATTTAATTAAATAAATAATATAATAAACATAAATCAAACTAATAACAAAATATGCATTTTTGAAAATTATGGAGACAACTACCGTGTTTGAATAAAACCTTTAGTTTAATATAACTAAAATCTACATTTGATATTTCGACCTTTATGTCAAGGTCATCTTCTGGAGCATAAAACTATACACAGGAAACAAGCTACACTACAATCAAACTGGTTTGTTAAAGATACTGACCAACCACTACAACAATTGTTGGCCTAACCTCCGGTGAAAAAAAAAAATTATACATCAACGCTAGTGTGTTGATGTATAATTAGTGTTATCTGTTGGTTGTAGAAATACATTGGGCGGAACAACAAGTATCTACCTATATACATATATTAACATCATGATTATACTTGTACATTCCGCCCAGTTGGTATGGAATGGTTTCTAATACCAGCTGAAGATTGGATAGAGCACTGATTTATGCTGGATCTTATATATTAGGTAGGCTGAATGTGTGCCATCCAGATCCTTGGAATTTTCATGCCATCTTTGTTGTTGATATTTGGGTGGTTTATCAGGATTTCGCAGGCTTCCTTAAATTTCCTTTCAAACCAGGTTTTTGTGTGGTGTAAAGAGTGGGTGCTTTTCCAGTTGATTTGGTGTAAGGTATTGAGCGCATGGTCTGAGAGGCCTCCTTCACCATAACGGTTATATTTAATGTGTCTAATGTGTTCTTTCTTGCGTATAGGGATTGTCCGTCTGTTTCACCAATGTACGGTAAGTTACAGGTGCAGCAGATGCAAAAGACTCCAAGATGTGCTAATGGGAGGAGAGGATCCTTAGAGGAGTTGAATAAGGTTTTAAGTTTAGTGGGTGGTTTAAAGGTGGCATTGAGGTTATTATGTTGTAGGATTCTGTTGATTTTTTCTGATAACCTTTTAATGTATGGGATGGCTATGGTTTTAATGTAATCTAGATTCGTTTTTGTTGTTGTTTTATGGAGTTTTTTATTAATAGTATTTTTTTTATAGCCATTATTTATGAATGTGTTGCTGATGATTTTTAGTTTTCTTGTTTCAGGGCTTGCTGGTTAGAGCAGATTGTTGTAGCTCTGTTTTTAAGGGTGTTAATGACTCTATATTTTTGTGATGAGTGGTGGTATGAATTAGCATGTATGTATTGGCCAGTGTGTGTGTCGGTTTTTGGTAGACCATGAAGGGATAGACTACCTGAAGGAAGACGTGTGACTAGTGTGTCTAGAAACGGGAGCGAATTTTGATTTTCGATTTCGATGGTAAATTGTATGCATTCGTGTTGTTTGTTCAGGTGGCTAAGAAATGTGTTTAGCGTTTGTCGCCCGTGCAGCCAGATCGCGAACACGTCATCAATGTATCTAAGCCAGACTGTCGATTTTAGTGTGGCGGAATAAAGAGACCTTTGCTCAAAGGCTTCCATGTAGAAGTTAGCGATTGGGGGGGGGGGGGGATAGTGGTGAGCCCATGGCTGTACCTTCTTTTTGTAGGTAAAATTTGTTTTGCCACACGAAGTAACTGGACATTAGTACACGGGCAAAGAGGGCCGTAATGTCGGGCGGGAAATTGTTCTGTAGTAGGAGAATTGTCATTGATGGGGACATTAGTAAAAAGAGCAGAAAAGTTGAAACTGACTAATAAGTCGTCTTTGTTGAGTGTTATGTTTTTAGTTTTGTTTATAAAGTGTTGTGTGTTTTTTTTATGTAGGAGGGGGGGAATGACCTAATAAACTCCTTGAGTGTTGCTGCTAATTTCTTGGCTAATTGGGCCTGTCAATTCCTTCCACGATTGGTCGATGGGGACATTTTGTTTGTGTATTTTCGGGACACCATATTTTCTGGGTCGGCAGGCACAGTGGGGTTTGAGTTTTTTAACACGTTCATTGCCAATCACGCGATATCGCGTGATACGAGTTCTCACCGAGCGGCCGATCACGCGTTATGCTGTTGACGTCGCTAACTAAATAAAAATATAAAAAAAATTTGGCCACCACACGAAATTCCAATTTTCAGCTTGGCAATGAAAGTGTTAACTGTGTCTGGTGGCCAAGAAGGACGGACTTGAGTAGTTTCTCTGATTTATCCTTTATCCCTTTTGTTGGGTTATAATTTACCAGCTTATATGTGCTGTTATCAGCAACTAGTTGAATCATTTGAAGTATATATGTTGACCTGTCGAGGACGACAGTGGCATTGCCTTTATCTGATTTTGTTATTGTTAGGTTTTGTTTGGCAATGCCACTCGTCCTTGACAGGTCAACATACGTACTTCAAATGAATCAACTAGTAGCCGATAACAACACAGATAAGCTGCTAAATTTTAACCCAACAAAAAGGATAAAGGATAAAACAGAGAAACTACTCAAGTCCATCACTTCTTGGCCACTAGACACGGTTAAAGAACTCAAACCCCACTATGCCACCCCCCAGAATATATGTGGTCCCAAAAACACATAAACAAAATGTCCCTCTTCAACCAATCGTGGAAGGAATAGAGAGTCCCAATTACCACTTAGCCAAGAAATTAGCGGCAACACTCAAGGAGTTGGTAGGTCATTCCCCCTTCTACATAAAAAACACACAACACTTTATAAACAAAATTAAAAACATAACACCCAACAAAGACGACTTATTAGTCAGTTTCAACATTTCTGCACTTTTCACTAATGTCACCATCAGTGACACATAATAAATTTAGTTTAATCCTTTATCCAAGTGTGAGCAAACAAAGTTTGCGCCTGAAAGTATCTTCAGGACTGGGTTAAGGTGGTACACACCAGGGCAACTCGTTGCAAAGGTGGAGCAAGCTACCAACACTCCTATCCTAGTATCTCCTATAATGCAAAACACATCTCCTTGCGGATATGTCTATTGTTATGCATTAAGGGAAGGGCCACTACCCAGACCGGTTTCGACCTTTATTGAGGTCTCTTCAGTGGGAGCCAGGCCCAAGTCGAGATATCAGGCAGAAGCATTTGCAGGTCATCTCCACTTTCAACATCAGTGACACAATTCTCCTACTACAGAACAAATTCCCGCCCGACATTACGGCACTCTTTGCCCACGTACTAAAGTCCGGTTACTTCATGTGGCAAAACAAATTTTACCTACAGAAAGAAGGTACAGCCATGGGCTCACCACTATTCCCCCCCCCCATCATTAACTTCTACATGGAAACCTTTGAGCAAAGGGCTCTTGATTCCACCACGCTAAGACCGATACTCTGGCTTAGATACGTTGATGACGTGTTTGCGATCTGGCCGCACGGGCAACAAATGCTAAACACATTCCTTAGCCACCTGAACAAACAACACAAACGCATACAATTTATCATCGGAATCGACAATCAAAATTCGCACCCGTTTCTAGACACACTAGTCACACGTCTTCCTTCAGGTAGTCTATCCTTCACGGTCTACCGAAAACCGACACACACTGGCCAATACATGCATGCTAATTCATACCACCACCCATCACAAAAATATGGAGTCATTAACACCCTTAAAAGCAGAGCTACAACAATCTGCTCTAATTAGCAAGCCCTGAAACAAGAACTAAAAATCATCAGCAACACATTCATAAATAATGGCCATAACAAAAATACTATTAATAAAATACTCCATAAAACAACAACAAAAACGATTACAGTAAAACCATAGCCATCCCATACATTAAAGGGTTATCAGAAAAAATCAACAGAATCCTACAACATTATAACCTCAATACCACCTTTAAACCACCCACTAAACTTAAAACCACATTCAACTCCTCTAAGGATCCTCTCCTCCAGTTAGCTCATCCTCGAGTCTATTGCTTCCACTGCAACTGTAACTTACCGTACATTGGTGAAACAGGACAGACAATCCTTATATGCAAGAAAGAACACATTAGACACATTAAATATAACCATTATGGTGAAGCAGGCCTCTCAGCCCACACACTCAACACCTTACACCAAATCAACTGGAAAAGCACCCACTCTTTACACCACACAAAAACCTGGTTTGAAAGGAAATTTAAGGAAGCCTGTGAAATCCTGATAAACCACCCAAATATCAACAACAAAGATGGCATGAAAATTCCAAGGATCTGGATGGCACACATTCAGCCTACCTAATATATAAGATCCAGCATAAATCAGTGCTCTAGCCAATCTTCAGCTGGTATTAGAAACCATTCCATACCAACTGGGAAGAATGTACAAGCATAATCATGATGTTAATATATGTATATAGATAGATACTTCTTGCGCCCAATGTATTTCTACAACCAACATATAACACTAATAATAGGACTCTGGTGTTGATGTATAATTTTTTTTTTTTTCTCACTAGAAGCGAGGCCAACAATTGTTGTAGTGGTTGGTCAGTATCTTTAACAAACCAGTTTGATTGTAGTGTAGCTTGTTTCCTGTATATAGTTTTATACTCCAAAAGATGACCTTGACATAAAGGTTGAAACGTCGAATGTAGATTTTAGTTATATTAAACTAAAGATTTTATTCAAAGACGTTGTTGTCTCCATAATTTTCAAAAATGCATTCGGATCACCGTGTAAACTTAAAAGAAAGGAATAACAAAATATATTCATGCATTATAGAAAATGGAAAATATGTAGCACTTCAGTTGTTAATGTTTTTACACAATTATAATATACTGGAATGTTGTGATTAACAAAAATAAGATTAACCTGAGAACTAAAATAATCTGTTAACAACTAATACTTACAGTTTTTATATTTTGCTACATGTGGTCCACTGCTTTCACTCGGCTCACCAGCACCTCCTTTGTTGACAGCCTTCACTCGAAATTCATACTGATTACCCTCAATTAAATTCAGCACTGTTGCCTTAGTCTGTTCAGGAGATACAGTCATAACCTGTACCCAGTCAGGGCTATAAAAGAAAAAAATATTGCATAAATGTATTCAAATCCTGATCTCTGTACTTCAATACATGTACATGTGTGTGTGTGTGTTATATATATATATAACACACACACATACACATGTACATGTATTATATATATATATATATATATATATATATATATATACACATGTTATATATATATAACAGAGTTGGGTTGACAACAATGGTATAATCTTTGATGGACAGCATGGATTTGCTAAAGGGAGGTCGTGTTTTAGTAATCTACTTACTTATTACAATAAAGTGACTGCTTCCTTGGACAGAGGAGAAGGATACACAGTAATATACTTGGATTTTGCAAAAGCTTTTGATAGAGTACCTCATGATAAGTTGACAGTCAAACTAGAGCAGATGGGGTTGGATATTAGATTAGTGCATTGGATTGGAGACTGGCTATCTGATAGGTATCAACAAGTTGTGTATGGGGGTGCAATATTCAGGAAAAGGAAAGTCACTAGTGGAGTGCCTCAGGGATCTGTTTTAGGGCCATTACTATTTAACTTGTATATTAATGATATTGGCGAAGATTTGGATGGAGATATTCAGTTGTTTGCAGATGATGCAAAGTTGGGACGAACCATAAAGAGTAGTGAAGATGTTGTGGCCTTGCAAGAAGACTTGAATAAATTGAGTGATTGGGCAAGCAAATGGGGATGCGAGTTCAATGTTGCAAAATGTAAGGTTTTAAAATTTGGAAAACAAAGATGGGATGCAGAATTTATGCTTGGTGAGAATATATTGTTGGAAGTAGAGGAAATAAGAGATCTGGGAGTGATAGTGGATAAGGATCTAAAATTTAGGGGACACATCGCCAAAATTGTGAAGACAACACAAAGACTTCTGGGAATGATGAGGAAGACACTGACATGTAGAAGTAGGGAGATTCTTGTTCCATTGTATAAGGCTTTGATTAGGCCACACATGGACTATTGTGCCCAGATTTGGTCACCTGGTTTTCAGAAGGATGAAGAGATGTTGGAAAGGGTGCAAAGGCGACTGACTAAGGTAGTTTCTGACCTCTGGAATGTCGAGTATGAGGAAAGATTGAAAAGATGTAATTTGCAGAGTCTAGTCGAGAGAAGGAAGAGGGGAGATATGATAGAGACCTACAAGTTGGTAAGGGGTTGTTATAGGATCAATGGTGGAGAAGTTCTACAGAGAATAGTGGGAGATCAGGGGAGAACCAGAGGTCATACCTGGAAACTGTATAAAGAGGGTGTGAGTAGGGGAGTGAGAGGCAGGTTTTTTTCGTGCAGAGTTGTGAATGATTGGAATGCCTTGCCTGAGAGTGTGGTGTCTGCAAGGAGTTTGGATGTGTTTAAGACCCGGTATGATGAGATGTGTGTGAGATAAAAGGACCTCCTAGATGAGTCTTTGACTCCATGAGGTCTTGTTTTAATAATAATAATAATAATAATAATATATATACATATATATGATAAATATATTTTAAAAAATTGAATGACTAGAAACCAAGAAAAATGAAAACAAAGTTTATTAGCACAACTAGTTTCAGCTTGTATGAGCCTATTTCAGGTGCACATTAAAAAATAAATAACCTGTAACTGTAAACATCACGGAAAGTTAGTGTGTATATTTCAATGTTGAAACGTTGAAGTTTGTGCATTCAAAACTATTCTCTTATTATCTTTGTTGTTGGGCATATGCATGTGTATAGCATCTCGCGAAGGCCAGTATTTGATCGTAGCACAATGACACTCTGAAAGGTTGTAATTCAGGTTGTTGTTGAGATGTATGGGGTTGAGAATGATTTCTTTTGATTCTATTATCGTCCTTTCTAATTCATAATAGCAATAGAAAATATTATTAGACTTGTCCCAAGAACAGAACATGACTAGACAAAGCACTGGCTCGTGTTCTCCTGTAATTGATGTCTCTCTTATGTTTTTCAATGTGTAACTTGATCGATTTCTCTGTTTGGCCAAAGTAAGGTATATCACAGTTGCACCAAATCTGGTAAACACCAGGATATTTAAGGTTGTGATGTCTAGGTTTCGGATGGCTCACTAAGGAGCAGATTTTTGGAAGAGGAGTAAATAAAGTTCTTATGTTGTATTTCCTAAGAACCTTGGCCAATTTGGGTGAGACAGAGATTATGTATGGCATAGAAATTTTACCTTTCATCCTATTGGTCTCTTAATTATGGCAAGCGGGTGGGTTAATAGGAATCTGTCAACTGTTTTTTGAGAATAACGATTTAGTTGAATAGTAGACCTGAGAAAATCGAGTTCATTATTAAGTTCTATCTCATCATCAAGAAGAGAGTGAGCACAATGTCCTAGTGTAGCAATGATTCCAAACTTTTGAGAGGATAATGATGGGATTGATCATGGAGATAGTTGTTGGTGTGGGTAGCTGGTTTGGGTTTCTAGTCATTTAATTTTTCAAAAAATGTATATCAGCCGAGTAAATCAATCTTCCTACATCTCTAGTCCTTATGATGAGGCAACTCACAATAATATCAGGATTTCCAGAAAACCTTGAAGAGGATAGGCCTGAACATCAACAGGTTAGTGTTTCTGAAACAATGTAAATTCCATGCCATCTTTCCTAAGTTTATCTCCTTTAAAGAAAACATTAAAACCAAAGGGGCTGGAAGGATTTATCATTGAGAAAAGTTAGATCTTCTTGCCGAGAGAATATTTGATACTAAACACACTCTGGCTTTTTTATTTAATAAAAAAAAAATAATAAAAAAACACGTTATCTCAAAAAATTTAACAATATCTAGATAGTGACAGTTGGATCTTCTTAAAGTGAGAAGTGAATCTTAAGCAGCCAGAATTAAAAATGACAATAAATTGAAACTTATTAGAAAATTCTAAACCCTTAAACAAATACAAAGAAATTTAACTTATCTGAAACCACACTTCCATCTCGACAAAGTTGTTATTAACAAATCAAGCTATAATCTTTCCAATGCAGAGAAAAGTGTCCTCAGTAAAGGCCTAAATTTTGTTTTATCTCCTAGATCTATTCAAAAAGAATTATTACTTACAAAGATCAAAAAAGGTACCTCCTTTCTTCCTACCCAAGAGGCAAACCTACTCTGTATTGAATCCATTTTGACCATCAATAACGCCAAACCCATACAGACAATATCTCTTCATCAGAACGACAGGCTATTAAAAAGTTGCAAAACAACAAAATATAATTATTCTTCCAGCAGATAAAGGCAACACCACAGATGTTCATAACATTGATAAATATCATAACAAGAAGATGGAATTGTTACGGAGTGACATTTACTTGATCCTCGAGAGTGATCCCACCAATGAACTCCACAACCGGACAAACAATCTACTGAGAACTACCTAGAAACATACGCCTTTCTCTTCATTCTCTCCATCTGCTTTTATTCCAGGATTATATGGACTATCTAAAATTCATAAGGAAAACACCCCACTTCGACCTATCGTAGAGGGAATTGACTCTCCAACATATAACCTTTCAAAATATCTAGCTAAATCTTTCAAGTGTTTCTCTGGTAAGTCATCATCTTTTATTTAAAACTCCGCAGATTTTCTCAGCAGAAAACTCTGCTGACATCCAGACCCATGTGCTGCAACTTAAATATCAGCTTATCATGGGCACCCTGTCAAACGCCTTTGCAAAATCCAAAAAAATGGCAGTATATGCCTTTCCCTCATCAACTGCTCCTCTTATCGCTTTATAAAAGTTAATCCTATTACTAAAGCAAGAGCACCCTTTAACAAATCCATGTTGATTCTCACAGATAACATTACCCTCATCTGCCCAATGCTGTATATAGTCCCTCACTAATTTCCCGGTTGATGCTATCAGTGCCACCAATTCATTTCCTTTATTTCGGATACTGGCATTAGTATAGAGCATAAAAATGTCACTGCTTATATACCTATCATTGTCACTGTCCCCTCTCAACTCCCCTGGGCTCAACGTTACCTGATGTCGTACCCTTTCCCCCAGGCACCCATTCCCACAAGAGGCCACCCCTGCTACCATCCACCCTGGGAATTCTAGTTTCCCTGCATTGACACACTGACTTGTTCAGAAAACATCAATCTTTCCAGATGCCTTAATACTTCCTCATTCAAATGCATGCAGTCTCTAGCATACAGTTCCCTTCTGTCATCATACACCCTCCATGCACCCACATATTACAATCATCTCTTCTCACACGTTCTGGCTATTATGCAATTCAGTATTGCTGCTCTTCTGCTCAGCTCGTCACTATTATACTGACACTTTATATGTGATGCTTTGCAGTGAAGGAAAGAGCAATAATCAGAATCAGTAGTAGTTGTAGGCAAAAATCACTCAAATGGTGAAAAAAAGGAATATGAATAGGAATTTGAGGGAATTGTTATAGGAGACAAAGGATAATAGTGTTGTTTGGAAAGTCATTAGCATGTTGTCAAGATATGATAACAGTGAGTTCAGAAGGAAGGCAGAGATAATGAATAGCAAGATGGCTGATTTGTCTGAGGGTGTTCAGTTTGTAAATCTATGGATGAATCTGAAGAGAAATTATTATTATTATTATTATTTGCAGAAAGGGATAGGTGAGCTAAAAGAGGGAGGTGGAATATCTTGTGAACGAGATGAGAAGTATGAAAGATGAGATTAGGAGAATAGAAGAGAGGTATGCAAGGCGAATCAGAGTAGGAGTGAGAGAAAGTTTTGGGAATGATAGAAGAGGAGAGAGGGAATGAGAGAGAGGTTTGGAAATGATAGAATAGGAGAGTATAGAAACAGTAGAAGACAGGGAATGAGAGAAAAGTATGGGAATGATAGAAGAGGAGCGAATGGGAACAGTAGAAGAGAGGGAATGAGAGAGAGAGTTATGGGAATGATAGAAGAGGAGAGAATGGAAATAGTAAGAGAGAGAAAATGGTAAGAGGTGTAATGTACGGTGACTCAATGATCTGTGGTGTGCAAGATGGGATGCGTGAGGAGTGTTTGCCTGGAGGAACAATAGAAAGTGTGGCTATGGCAATTAAGAAGGGTGAAAGGGTGGATGAGATGATTGCGATGGTAAGAATAAATGACTTGAGAGGTATGGGAGTGGTTTCTTTGTATGGAGGGTGGTTGAACTGTGGAATACATTGCCTGATAGATGTCTGTATGCAGGATGAAAAACCCGAGTTTCCAGGAGAAAAAACCTTGGTACCTCTGTATGAGATCGGCTAACTCACCTTCAACTGAAAAAGTCCATATAAAGATTCTTCCGTCACAACGGGAATTGAACTCGGGCCTTTTCCAATCGAAGGGCACAATATACCATCGTTCTTCCAATTGTGTTACAGAGGCACACTTAAGAAGTTGAAAAAGTTTAAGGTTGATGGATTCTATTTGAATGGTTTTGTGTTGATCATTTAGCAAATTATTATGTGCAGAAAATGCACCAAATCAAAAGTTAATGTAGCTAATGATCAATGGGAGTTTCGAAGCAGGACTGCATAGTGAAACAGGTTGTAGGAGAGGAGAAAGATGGATACAATGTTGAAAAAGTGATTATGCCAGGAAAAGTGATAGAAAATGATGGCCTCAAAGCACATCAGGTATGGTATACTTATGGAAATCTAAGAAGTATTTAAAATAATGGAGCTCAATTTGTTTCATTGATTGAGTCAGTATGCCAAAAGATAATTAGTGTGTAAGTGAAACTTGGTTGCCAGAGGATAATGATTAGCAATAGAAATGGAATGATATACAATTTTCCAGAAGGATAAGGTGAAAAGAGACAAGGCAGTGATGTTAATAATAGTGGAAGAATTATGTTCACCAAGAGAGGGATCTGAAAATGTCAGTACATCAAAAAAATTTAAATCTGTGTAGTATAAATTTGAAATTAAAAGACTAGTATTGCTAATGTGATGGTGTTATAGTACAATGAATGCAGAGAATACTGACAGTGAAATGTTTAGACAAACTGGTTGGGCATGTAAAAAGAAGGTAAAGCGACTGATTAAGGTAATTTCTGATCAATGGAATGTTGAATATGAGGAAAGGTTGAGAAGATGCAATTTACAGAGTCTAGTGGATAGAAGGAAGGGGGGGGGAGATATGATAGAGACCTACAGGTTAGTAAGGGGTTGTTGTAGGATTAATGGGGGAGGAGTTTTACAGAAAATGGAGGAAGATCAGGGGAGAACCAGAGGTCATCTCTGGAAGCTGTATAAGGAGAGTATTAGCTGTATAAGGTGTGAGCAGGGGAGTGAGAAGCAGGTTTTTTACATGCTAAGTTGTGAATGATTGTAATACCTTGCCTGAGAGGATGGTGTCTGCAGAGAATGAGTATGTTTAAGGTGTGGTATGATGAGCTGTGTGTATGACAAAAGGACCTGACCTCCTAGATGAGTCTTTGACACCATATGGTCTTGGAATGATAATAATAATAATAATAACAATAATAATATATTAAAATAAATCATGATGGCATGAAAGAGTTAACAAAAGATGAGCGAGTGGCGTTGTATGGCGACTCCATTATTAAAGGTGTGCTAGAGGATAAAACGCACAAGGTATGTTTTCCAGGCAGGAGTGATTGAGGCATTGAATATGAGGCTGGAACGAGCAAAAGAGTTAATTGTATTAATTGGTACAAATGATTTGAGAGAGAACAAAGAGCATGTCAAAATGAATGTCAGGAGACTGCTTGGAAAGATAAAGGAGAATAGTGTGACAGGAAGGGTAGTCAGTGTGTTGCCTAGGTATGATTGTGGTGAAATGAGGCAGAGAGCAAGGATTATGAATGATATTCTGGCTGAAATGTGTGAGGAGATGGGAGTACAGTTTGTTAATGTGTGGAATGAGTTTGAGGGACGAAGTAAGCTGTATGGGAGCGATGGACTGCATTTGAGTGGTTATGGTGTGAGTCGCTTGGAGAGACTGCTGCTGGAAAGTGGAGAAGTGAATAGAGAGAATGAATCAGATCGAGAGGGGAGTGATGTGGAAGAGCAGGAGAGTAAGACAGGATAGATAGAAGAAGTGGAAATGAATGGGGAAGTGAGTGGCATGAGTATAGAAAATGAGAGAATGGGTGTGCAAGAGGAGCAGGGAAACGGGGAGGCTCAGGGTGGACAGGGATACACAGCGTGAGAAAGGTGGATGCTCCAAGAGGAGGTTAGAGCATGTGTAGGCAGGAAAGTAATGGGATGAACAGGGATCAAAAGGAAACAGATGGAATTGCAAAGAGTTCTAAAATGAAGAAGCAGAAAGGGAAATGGCCCCAGTCCAGCATGGAGAGATCACATCGAGTGAGTGGTATCAGTGGAACTAGCTGTAGATCCAGAAATGAGTTGTTGTGTTTGTATACCAATGCTAGAAGTATAAGAAACAAGGTGGATGAAATGGTTGCACTAATTGCGTCTGTGCACCCAGAGATTGTCGGAATAAGTGAGACAGGGTTAGATGAGGATGACAGCCTGACAGGAATAGAGATGGAAAGGTATGATGTGTTTCGTGAGGATAGAAGGGGTAAAAAGGGAGGGGGAGTGCTATTGATGATAGAGAAAGAGTTATGTCCATACAATGTAGAGATGCAAGAGGGAAATAGGGCCAATGGTTTTGAGGCAGTATGGTGTGAGATAGAGGTGAATAGAATCAAATACTTGATGGAATGTTGTTATAGACCTGGTAGTGGATGGTGGTGATAGTGAAATGTATAGTCAAATAAGCCAAGCAAATAAGAAAAGGGTGATCACTATGGGTGATTTTAATTATGGCAATATAGACTGGAATGAAGAGATAGCAATTGGAAGTAAAGAAAATGAGTTTCTTGAGTTTTTGAGGGATAACTACCTCAGACAGTATGTAACAGAGGGCAAAAGAGGATTAAGGGTCTTGGATTTCGTCATCTCATCGGAGGATGTAATTATCAATGAGGTATCAAATCATCCACCAATTGGTGAAAGTGACCATGAGGTGATTACTTGGGTGGTTGCCAGCAGTGCAAGGACCCCTGTGAAAAAAGGGTATATGTGAAACTACAAGGGGGGTGATTATGAAGAGCTCAGGAGACAGCTTGCAAGGGTAGCATGGAATGAGGAGTTAGCTGGAAAAGAGATCAATGCAGCTTGGGGGATTTTCAAAAAATATTTAGTAGATGCAATGTCAAAATGTATACCATGGGTGAGAAGGTTAAATAAGGTAGGTGTGAGATGGATCAATAAAGAGATTAAACATGCAATACAGAGAAAAAGGGCATTGTGGAGGCAGCATAAGAGAAGTGGAAGTAACCAATTTAATGAGGTCTACAAAGACCAGGCAAGGAGGGTGACTTGGTTGGTGAGAGTAGCTAAAGAGAGGTATGAACAGCAGTTAGCTAATGAAGCTAAAAAGAATCCTAGGGAGTTCTTTTGATATGTAGCCAGCAAAAGAAAGAATGATTATGGAAGGATGACATTGATTGGAGGATATGGTATAAAGACAGCTGTTGCAGAATGTGTGGTGGAGATACTTATTGAGCAGTTCATAAAGATCTTTCAATCTTGTGAATGTGACTTCATGGAGAGATTAGGAGCAGTTGATGATGGGGAGGAGAGACTGACTGTAACTGAGCAAGAGGTGTTTGGGGAGTTGAGTAAACTAGATGTAAATAAGGCTGTGGGACTTGATAATATATCACCGTGTATTCCGAAGGAATGTGCCAGGCAGTTGACACCTGCCTTGACATATTTTTTTTAATACGAGTCTTGCACTTGATCAAGGTCCTAAGGAGTGGAAGGAGGACAAGATTGTGCCACTTCATAAAGGAGGTGATCGAACAACTCAAGCATCAAATTATAGGCCTATCTGTGTGTCAGGTGTTTGTGGTTAACCTTCCTACCGGCTAGGACGTCTATAGACGTCCAACTAAATCTGGATAAGATTCAGCCCACCTGTTTAAAGAACCTGGATAAGAAGTGCAATTTGACTGTCATGTCCATTAGAAGGTGTGATAAACCCTCATGCTGAAGAGAAAGGTTAATCGGATTATCTCCCGTTCGTAGCTGCCTCTCAGTTGCCTATAACAAGAAACGGACTTTCTTGTTCCATGCTGGTGAACTGGATTTTAGTTATATATGATAGACTAAAAATAGAGAAATTATTTATATTTTTGTTTTCTCTTTTTATTGTACAATACAGTTTTAATTTCTGGACAAAATAAAGGTCTTGCATAATTTCTTCACTTAACCAATTTAATTTTTTATTTTTTTGCGCTAATTTTTTTCTAATCGCTACTAGACAAAAGATTTTTCTTTGTTCTCGAAGAAATTAATTCACGATAATTATTTGGAATATTCTTTTAAAAAAGAAAAGAAAACCGGCTGCCGACGTTCCCAGTTATGATTTAAATTTATATTTTCTGCATAATTCAGATATTTTATTCTCCAATTTTTAAAGTAAGCGATACATTTGCTTATTTTTATCATTCAAAATATGTATATCAAATGTGAAATTTCATTTCCATATTTTTACAATAGAATTGAACCCTATTTCACCTCTGATAGTTTAAACCCCCCCCCCCCCCCATTGCATTACTATCACACACCCGAAAACTGTTATGAAACATAGGTACAGTTTTTATTTAATTCGTTATTTTTCTCTAGTAATTGTTCCACATAACTTTAATTTTTCGATACTGAAACTATGTGGTGATTATTATAAATTAGCAAATTATAAATCAGACAATATACATATTTCCTGATTATTATAAATCAGGAAATTATGTGATATTCGGATATAGGTGAAATTAATATTTAAAATCACTGTCATCCTTCAAATGCAATATCAGAATAAAGAAAGTGAAAAACCCGAAGTTTCGAAATACATTTCGAAAGCCCGCTCTCGAAATGTATTGGTCTACAAACTGGATTCTGAACACGCCAATGTTTCGTGATGTTATGACTGAAAAACAATTCAGTCTCATCATGAAGTATTTGCATTTTCAGAATAATGAGGAATACGATCAGGCAACACATCCTTGCCCAGTCCTCAACAAAATTTATGATTTTCTGATGAAAATCCGTCAAAAATGTAGATCACTCTACATTCCTGAGAGAGACTTGAGTATCAATGAAAGCCTTATGCCATTCAAAGGTAGACTGAAATGTAAGCAGTATATTCCCAAAAAGAAAGCGAAGTATGGAGTAAAATTTTTTATGCTTTGCGAATCGGAAAGTGGATATCTTTGGGATATCAAACTTTATACGGGAAAGCAAACTGTAATCGAGCACGATAAATATTCGGATCTCCCCTTGTCGATGCGTGCAGTAATGCAGTTACTAGACCCTTTACTGGGGAAAGGTTACTGCATTATAATGGATAATTACTATATATGTGTCCTGAACTCGCTGATTTGCTTTTACAGCATCTTACAGATAGTTATGGTACTATAAATGCAAAAAGGCGAGATATGCCTCCAGATCTGGCTTCAGGAAAGCTATCGAAGGGGGAAATCCGAACTTATCAGCGAGGGAAAGTCTTTGCACTACGTTCGAAAGACAAAAAAGATGTTTTTCTGCTATCTTCTCTGCACAATCCATCAGCGGAATCCGTGGAGAAGCATGGTTTGAAGAAAGAAAAACCCATTGCTGTGTGTGCATACAACGACACTATGGGTTGAGTCGACAGGTGCGATCAGCAGCTATCATTCTACTCTGTAAAGAGGAAACAGCATAAAAAATATTACAAAAAAGTGTTTGGACATGTTATTTGAATTTTGAAGTGTTTGGATTTTGTTATTTGGAACAGTTTCCTCCTGTACAAGAAAAAATGTTTGTCTACCATAACATATCTAGAATACAGAATAGAAATTGCGAAAGCATTGCTGCATGCACATGCACCTTCTTCAGCAAGCAGAAAAACAGGAAATCCTGCCAGACATCTGAGGTTGAACGCTGCTAACTCCAACCATTATCCCGAATATCTACCACCAACGGCTAATAAAAAAAAACCTCCACGCAAATATTATGTATGTAATAAAAAAAATATCAGAAAGGAAACAAAATTCTGGTGCCCTGAGTGTAAAACTGCTTTGTGTGTTTACCCTTGCTTCAAGGTGTTCCACGCTGTTCAAGAATTTTAAATTCTGAACAGTATGAAATAAAAAATGTTTGTTTTCAAGGCCATCAAAACAGTCCTTTTCAGGACTACAAATATTGATAGAGGGATACCCGAATGCACTGTTTCTTTTTCATCTTGAAGGCTAATTTTTAAGTTCTTTTTATGACACAGAGAAACTGGAAGGAGTATTCCAGGTAAAGTATTTCATCAAAAACAATAAAAAATAATGAAATAAAATCTACCCTATATATATATAAAATGATAAGCTTTTTTATGTCATGTTTATCGAAACTTTTGAAACTCAGGGGCTATCCTGAGTGTCGAGTCTTCAAAATTCGAGTCATCAGAATTCAGGGGCTGAACCACCTTTCGAGTTATCACAATTGAAGGGGAACTGGTCTACCATACTGGAACACGGGGGGTTGGGCATAGCCCCCCTAGTTAATAAATGAAATATATAAATAATAACGGGAACATTTTCACCTTGCCAACACTCAACATTGATGTGATATTGGTTCCAAATTTCTTGTTTCAGATATATATATATATATATATATATATATATTACAAAGTTTTGTAATAAAAATTTCTGCTACAATGAAGTTTGGCAAAATCAACAATATTATTACCACCTTATTTCTGTTTCTCGTGTGGGAGAAACGCGGTAAAATATCACTCTTATAATTATATGAGATGTTATAATGGCAAAAAATAGTAAGAAAAAAGTCATTTGCAGTTTCTCTTCAAAACACAAAGAAAGAACATTGTAAATTCAGCCAGTGGAAACGAAAATACTACATATTTTTCTCCTGTTATCTGATTTTTTTTCTTATAGTTCAAAGAAGAAATCAATGCATATAACATGAAGTCTGCAGGAGGGAAAAAAATCTGGAAATTTGTTATATTATAACGAATAGAGAAATCATGTCAGAAAAATTATTCACGTATGATTCTAATCTCAGCAGACATAACATTTTCTTCTAGATTAGATATCTAAAGTAACTGAACCTTTGCTACTATTTTACTAAAATGAATGGGTATGTTCCCCAAGTGATTTACGTTTGTAACAGCTGTCTTGTGAACGATTTATGAAATAAATTATCTGAAATATCCGCAGATTGCTTAGGTCTATATCCCCCCCCCCAAAAAGGAGATTATGAAACGCATATGCACCTTTTCTTTGAAAATAATTCAAATCCTCTTTTTCAAGATAATTGTATGATTTAATTTCTAATTTTTGATAATAAAAGTGAAACTGATCATTATAAATTAAGCAATTATTTTGGCATAAATAATGTATAAGCATGTAAACGAAATATCAGTATTTCTGTTAGAATATAGGTAATCAACAATCGAAAAGGAAACAAGACATTCTTGACATATTCTGCACTACAGCCTGGGGCACTTTATTGTTCTCCCCTTTCTTCTCAATAGCACTGAGAGTAATAAGCCTTCAACTTTTCCTCCAGCTAAGAGGATATTACCAAGTATTTAGAAGACGTAGATTATTTCAGAAATAGATTCCAGCAGCAGAAAAAGTAATATTTAGATTTTTTTAAAAGAAAAACAACCACAAATAATACTACTGAACTTTCTTTTGTGTGGTATGCATATAAACAATTTTGCATGGTGAAAATATAGCATATTATTTCTAAAATTTCACATAATTTCAGCGGACAGTAGAACAGCTGGTTTTAGATTGCAAATAAATAGAACAGAATTAGAAGTTTCACAATACAATCTGATTGCCATATATCTTTTGTCAAAATGGTAAAATGAAGTAATTGATTTTGAATGCTGTCTAGAAAAGCTTTCAAACCAGTGAGTTCTAGGAGAGGATAAGGAGGGGGGGGGGAAAGCATTAGAAAATCTTCAAAATGAAAAAGGATTTTGAATCATTCCATATATGATATTTTTCACATTATATTTTTAACATATCTACGAGGATGTGCACTAGATATTATCGTAATATGCATAATACAAATAAATAAATAACGAAGGCGAAGAATCACTGCTAAAATATCATTGGATATAAATTTTTGATACCAAAAAGACACACAACTGGAAACCGAGTAATGCAATTTAGCATTTTAACATTTTTTTTTTATTTTGTCTTTATGAATAACAAAAAATCGTTTCTAAAACTGAAATGTGATGATCCATATAATGCTATTTCGCTAGAAACGAAAGAAAAAGGACATATTTATTTCAATAAATATTGTTTAAAAATATAAATATTTCACATAATATTTTCAAAGCAAAACATTTGAAAATTCTGAAATTCGAAAAAAAATTATTCAATTATTATACGTAAAGTGAAAGATCAATCAGTGCAACTCTTCCGGTGCACTGATTTGTAGAATTACCAAGTATTTATAAAACGTAGAATATTTCAGAAATAGCTTCCAGCAGCAGAAGAAGTAATATTTAGATTTTTTTAAAAGAAAAACAACCACAAATAATACTACTGAACTTTCTTTTGTGTGGTATGCATATAAACAATTTTGCATGGTGAAAATATAGCATATTATTTCTAAAATTTCACATAATTTCAGCAGGCAGTAGAACAGCTGGTTTCAGATTGCAAATAAATAGAACAGATTTACAAGCTTCACGATACAATCTGATTGCCGTATATCTTTTGTCAAAATAGTAAAATTAAGTAATTGATTTTGAATGCTGTCTAGAAAAGCTTTCAAACCTGTATTGAAATTTAGAGTAGTTATGCACTTCAGTTCCAGGAGAGAATAAGGAGGGGCGGGGGGAAGCATTAGAAAATCTTCAAAATGAGCAAAAATGTTGAATCATTCCGTATATGATATTTTCCACATTATATTTTCAACATATCTACGAGGTTATGCACTAGATATTATCGTAATATGCATAATACAAATAAATAAATAAATGACGAAGGGGAAGAATCGCTGCTAAAATATCACTGAATATAGATTTTTGATACCAAAAAGACACAATCGGAAACCGAGTGAGGCAATTTAGCATTTTAACATTTTTTTTTTATTTTGTCTTTATGAATAACAAAAAATCGTTTCTAAATCTGAAATGTGATGATCCATATAATGCTATTTCGCTAGAAACGAAAGAAAAAGGACATATTTATTTCAATAAATATTATTTAAAAATATAAATATTTGACATAATATTTTTTGAAAATATTATGTCAAATATTTCAAAGCAAACATTTGAAAATTTTAAAATTCGAAAAAAAATTATTCAATTATTATACGTAAAGTGAAAGAACAATCAGTGCATCTCTTCCGGTGCACTGATTTGTAGAATAAAATACACCAAATTCACTATCACTAAATAGATTCATTACAAAGCTGATCAGTGGGCATTTCAGGATTGATTTTTTTTTAGCATATGTGAAATTGGTTTCAATTTTTGGGAAGAGACACAATAAATCATTTTAGAGGCAAGAAAGGTCAACTAACTTAGGACAGTAAATGAAATTCTAAGCAACACAATAGACGTAAAGACAGGGGGAGGGGACACAAAGGTCGAGCAGCAACAGTTAATCCACTAATGCTATAGAATAGCCGTAACGAGATTAACGGCAGAGGAAGGTAATGGCATGATAAAAGGTAGAATGCCGACGAAGTTTTGATCCATGAAAAAAGCTAGGGAGTGTTGAATATTTCATCCACACCGGCCGGTTGGGAGGTTAAGTTGTTGGAGAAGCTTGTGAGAACTAGAATCCAGAGTTGGGTTGACAACGATGGTATTATCTTTGATGAACAGCATGGATTTGCTAAAGGGAGGTCATGTTTTAGTAATCTACTTACTTATTACAATAAAGTGACTGCTTCCTTGAACAGAGGAGAAGGATACACAGTAATATACTTGGATTTTGCAAAGGCTTTTGATAGAGTACCTCATAGTAAGTTGACAGTCAAAGTAGAGCAGATAGGGTTGGATATTAGATTATTGCATTGGATTGGAGACTGACTATCTGATAGGTATCAAGAAGTTGTGTATGGGAGTGCAATATCCAGGAAAAGGAAAGTCACTAGTGGAGTACCTCAGGGATCTGTTTTAGGGCCATTACTATTTAACTTGTATATTAATGATATTGGCAAAGATTTGGATGGAGATATTCAGTTGTTTGCAGATGATGCAAAGTTGGGACGTACCATAAAGAGTAGTGAAGATGTTGTGGCCTTGCAAGAAGTGGCGATGTGAGTTCAATGTTGCAAAATGTAAGGTTTTAAAATTGGGAAAACAAAGATGGGATGCAGAATTTATGCTTGGTGAGAATATATTGTTGGAAGTAGAGGAAATAAGAGATCTGGGGGTGATAGTGGATAAGGATCTAAAATTTAGGGGACACATCGTCAAAATTGTGAAGGCAACACAAAGACTTCTGGGAATGATGCGGAGGACACTGACGTGTAGAAGTAGGGAGATTCTTGTTCCATTGTATGAGGCTTTGATTAGGCCACACATGGACTATTGTGCCCAGATTTGGTCACCTGGTTTTCAGAAGGATGAAGAGATGTTGGTAAGGGTCCAAAGGTGACGGACTAAGGTAGTTTCTGACCTCTGGAATGTCGAGTATGAGGAAAGATTGAAATGATGTAATTTGCAGAGTCTAGTGGAGAGAAAGAAGAGGGGAGATATGATAGAGACCTACAAGTTGGTAAGGGGTAGTTATAGGATCAATGGTGGAGAAGTTCTATAGAGAATAGTGGGAGATCAGGGGGGAACCAGAGGTCATCCCTGGAAACTGTATAAAGAGGGTGTGAGTAGGGGAGTGAGAGGCAGGTTTTTTTCGTGCAGAGTTGTGAGTGATTGGAATGCCTTGCCTGAGAGTGTGGTGTCTGCAAGGAGTTTGAATGTGTTTAAGACGCGGTATGATGAGATGTGTGTGAGATAAAACGACCTCCTAGATGAGTCTTTGACTCCATGAGGTCTTGTTTAATAATAATAATAATCACCATGCGTATCGAGGATTTAGGCCTAGCATGGCCTGTTCCAGCCTTAGAAGTCATCGTTGAACTGTTTAAGAGGACGTCCTGGTTTTCTTTTCCCTAATGGCTTGTACTTTAAGGCTTGTTTTGATAATCTTTCTCTTTTCATTCTTTGAAAGTTTTCCATCCATTTAGGCTTATATTTTTTAATTTTTTCTATTACTGGTTCTTGGTTTAATTCTTTCATAATTTCGTCATTTCTTTTGTGATCAAATAGGGTATACTTTGCAGTTTTTCTCATAAACTTCATTTTTCTGCTGTTAATAATCTTTGTCTTTTTGTTTTATTGTCCGGATTTCGCTTCCATACATGAAGACTGGTAGGGCTAATGTATTGTATATTTTTAGTCTGGTTTGTTTTTGAACTAGGTTTGGTTTAAATATAGAGTTAATTACACATGTAATTTTTAAATATTTTTCAATTTTTATGTTTATATCTTTTTCATTTTCATATGTGATCATACATCCTAGGTAGTTAAATGAATTCACCTGTTCTAAGATCTTGTTATCTATTACTATTTTAGTTCTTGCTGGATCTTGTCCTTTAAAGGCCATAGTTTTTGATTTTTCTGTCTATATTATCATACCATAATCTTTGGCTGTCTCATTTAGATCTAAAATAGCTTTCTGTAGGTTATCTTCAGAATTTGTAATTATTATTTGGTTGTCGGCAAAAAGGAGAGTGTTTAAGTTCACTGTAGGAGAAAGTTTAATTCCTTGATGTGAATTTTTATTCCATTTTATTATTATTTCATTTAAGTAGATATTAAAAAGAGTTGCTGAGAGGGAACATCCCTGTCAGACCCTTTGGTTTATCTCTCTTGTATATAACAGCTTGTGATTTAATCTTATTTGTATTTGATTATTTTCATATATATTTGTGATAGCTTTTAGGATATTATATGGTATAATGTCTTTCTTCTAATATGTTAAATAATATGTTTCTTTTAACTTTGTCAAATGCTTTTTCAAAGTCAATAAATGTAATATGTGTTTCTAAATTGTATTCTCTTCTTTTCTCTATTATTAATTTTAGGCAAAAGGCCGGGTCTATACATGATTGTCCTTTTCTAAATCCATTCTGTACTTCTAAAATAAAGTTTTCGGAATATTTCATTAGTTTGCTATTTAAGATTCTGCTATATATTTTGTAACAGGAATTTAGTATACTGATACCTCTATAGTTTTTAGGGTCATCTCTATTACCTTTTTTAAAGATAGGAATCACAATTGCTTTTTTCCATTCTATTTGGGGGATACCAGTTGAATAAATTTTATTTAAAAATAATAAGAGTCTTTCTTTGAATCTTGTTTGTTCTTGTGTATTTATATAGTTCTGAACCTAGCTTATCTTCTCCAGGTGATTTTCCATTTCTTGTTTCTTTCAGGCTGATTTCTAATTCTTCTTTAGTTATTTCCTTTTCATTTTCATTGATTCTTTGCCAGTTGTCTTTCTTAAAATATTTGTCTGTCCACAATTCTGTGTAATAGTTTAGAAATTCTTCTAATTTCAATTCAGTGTTTAATTTTATGTTTTCTTTGGTATCTGCATTTAAGTGTTTCAAAATCTTATATACATTGGGTCTTATTTTATATAAATCATGTTCTAAATTAGAAACAAATTTGTTCCATGATTCTCTATGTCTTTTTCTGACTTCTCTTTTAGCTATGGTTCTTATTCTTTTATATTCTATTTCATCTTCTAATCTTTTACTGCTTAACCATTTGTGATAGGCTTCTTTTTTCTTTTTGATTATTTCTTTGATTGTATCATCCCAAATCTTCAGTTTTTCCTTTTATTAAATTTTTTGGTCTTTCCTAAGTTTTCATTTGCTGCTGCATTTAGTATAATTTTTATATTAAGCCATTCTATTTCCATTTCTTCATTTTGTTTTATTTTATCTAGATATTGGTTAATTCTTTGTTCATATAGCTATTGTACATTTGTATCATTCTATAGTCTAGTTTTATAAACAAATGTTTCAATTTTTCTTTCTGTTCTTGTTACTTGTAGCCATTTAGGTGATAATCTTAATTTTATTTTAACAAGGAAGTGGTGACTGCTTATTTCATATCCTTTGTGAACTCTAACATCTAGTGAAAATTTTGATGTCTTTTCATTTAATATAAAATAATCTAATATTGATTTCCATCCTCTTGCTGCCCAAGTATATTTATGTATGTCTTTATGTTTATAGAAGGAATTCATTATTTTTAGGTTATTATAAACTACAAAGTCAATCAATTTTTTTACCATTCCTGTTTAGAGTGTGTTCTCCATGTATTCCTATGTTATTATTAATTTTCGTGTTTCCAATTCTTGCATTTAAGTCTCCTGCTAAAATTACGTAATAATTTTTATTTATTTTGTTATATATGTTTTGTAGCTGATTATAAAAGTCAATATTATCCTGTTCTCTTCCTTCTTCTGGGGCATATAAATCAATTATTGTTAAATAGCATCTATCTATTTTTCTTCTAGCTTCTATTATTCTTTCATTCCATAATTTATAATGTTTTAACTGTTTTGAAAAGGAGTTATGAATCCCAATCATGACTCCTGCTTGTGCTCTCTAGTCTCTGTCGACTCCACTGTATATCACATTAAAATTTTCGGTTCTCATCATTCCTTTTAATTTCTTTTCTGTTTCAGTGATTACTGCTATTTTAAAATTCCTTTCATTTAATAGTTGGTCTAATTCTATTTCTTTATATGCTATTCCTCTTGCATTCCACTTTGCTATGTGTATTATATTTTCTCGTTTCCATTTTTGTTTTACTTTTTCCATTCCAGGGCCATTTACCATAGATTCAATCCGATTATGTTTTTCTGTTAGCTTACAAGTAGAATTATGTTCTCCATGTCAGGGGACTAGCCTGACGATGGAATAGTTCAGTGGTAGGGCTGCTACCATAAGGCTTCTGAACTAACCTTCCGAATTTAAACCCACAGAAGGAATAGGATATATTGAAGGCGGAAAGAGTAGATAAATATGTAATATAAAGTACATAAATAAATAAATATGTATATATATATATATATATATATATATATATATATATATTTTTTTTTTTTAAAGAAAAAAACAAATTTACTAAATTCTAATACTGCTGTTTTATCTATGTGATACTATATATACTTTGAAGAACATTTCATTCTTTCATATAAAAGATAATATTTACATAAACATGCCTTAGTTTATCTTTCTTTTCAATTATATAGCTTGTTAAGGGGGCACCACCATCACTTTCAGGAGGGGTCCATTTTAATTTAACAAAATCTTTATCATAGTCTTCAATCTCCGGTGTTCCAGGTTTTCCAGGTTGATCTACCAAAAAATAAAAAAAAATAAAATGCATACATGAAATGAAAATTAAACAAAAGTTTAATTTTTTTTTTTAATGATTTAAAGAAAACTATAAATAAATAATAGTATTGATGTTATTTTGAAGCATTTGTGGAGTCACTAAAATTGTCTGAAGAGATTCTGCATTTCATGCATTATAATATCTATGAAACATCCCTCAAATTCTTTCAGTCAGTGCATTCACCTAACTCTTCCATCACATTCACTTCATTTGCTACTTTGTATATAAAATTAACTATCTGCATATAAAATTAACTAACAATTTTTAAGGAAAGACAACATATACTATTATGTTAATTAAAAAACTTTAATTAATATTTCCTATATTTCGGTAATGTTACATTACCATCTTCAGAGAACATAAAATTAATGAAATGTGCACTCAGGCACTAACACTGAACAAATATGGCTGAAGACAACAACTGAAGTCAGTCCTAGAGTCCTGAAAGATGCCACTTAGTGGGCTAAATTGGGTAGTAGTCTTCACTGTTGGGCTGATGTTCTAAGAATGCAAGCTTCCCATATTTGGGGGGAGTCTCATGCATCCAAATTTGTTGAGGTTTAGGGAGTTTTTAGAGTAGGGGCTGATTCCAGGAATAATCTCTCATATTTATACTTGCTACGATGTGGTAAGGTAGCTTTCTTCCAGCGTATTTTGTGGCGGGTGTCCAAAGAATGGTCAGCAAATCCTGAGTGGCTGTATTGATGGAAACGGATATAATCCTTATGTTCAGATATCCTGATATTAGCTGTCATGCCTGTTTGGCCATAGTAAGACAGTTTGCAACTACAAGGGACCAAATGAAACCAAATATAAAAAATGAAAAAACTTTCTACAAGTAGCTCTAATCCAGAGTATTTTAATAAGCTGTGGTGCCTTTTTACTACTTGTAAAATTACTTGGTATCTTTAGCATATATTATACCCAAGGTAAAAAACTTTTCACATCTTTCTCTCATCCAGAGATTCTTAATAAGGTCAAAGCACCTTGTGGCAACTTGCATAGGTAAAATTGATAAGCTCTGTATTACTTAAACCTTGGCATTTCAGAGTCTGCCTACTCACTGATGAGACCTCAATAAAGGTTGAAACCAGTCTGAGTAGTGACCCCACCCATAATGTATGACATCATACATCTCCTAGGAGACGTGTTTTACATTTATGGGAAATACTAAGGAAAGCGATCAGAACTTAATCCATCTTTACCATGAGTTGCCTTGGTGTTGCAACACCACCATAAATCTTGAACCACGTTCGGGCACAAACTTGACTTACTTGGCTGTTTTGCTTACTTGGGAAAAAGGATTAAAACCAAGGTTATAAAATTACTTGGTATCTTTAACACACACACACACACACACATATATATATAATATATATATAACATAATTATGTGTGAGTGTGTGTGTGTGTGTGTGTGTGTGTGTGTGTGTGTGTGTGTGTGTGTGTGTGTGTGTGTGTGTGTGAGAGATAATCGGCTTTTACTCGGTTGTTGTGATACATTTTAAAAACATAGATTTAATGACTAAAAACCGAGATAACTGATAAAGATTTTAATCAAAATAATACGACTAGTTTCAGCTTATAACAGCCTTCCTCAGGTATTTATTCTTAAAGGACAAGAATAGTAATAAACATTGAAGTATCAAAACAAACTGGAAATTACAGGTAAAAATTGCCACACATAATCGATAATACATTGATAAAAGATCTCATGTAACTGCATTATCCAGTCATGTTCTTCTTTCAAATAATCCTAATTATGATCAACAAAGCCACTCCGTTTGCTGGGATAGATCAGAAAATATCTTTCGCTGTGATGATGAGTTTGAGAGGAAAATTGTAGAATCAAGAGAAATCCTGCTGAACCCTGTCCACTTAAACAACAACTTGAGTTATAACATCCCAGATAACCATGCTGCAGTTATTCAATATTGGCGTTCACATGAACCTGCACGCACACGCGCAATAAACAATGGCACGCCTGTTAGAACAACTTGAAAAAATACAACGTTTTTTATGTATCAATTATGTGTGGCAACGCTTACCTGTAATTTCCAGTTTGTTTTGATACTTCAATGTTTATTACTATTCTTGTCCTTTAAGAATACCTGAGGAAGGTTGTTATAAGCCGAAACTAGTCATATTATTCTTATTCAAATCTTTATCAGTTATCTCGGTTTTCAGTCATTCAATCTATGTTTTTAAAATATATATATATATTTATTTATTTATTTAGCATATGGCTCACACATGAAAAGTTACATTACATTAATCCTTAATATATATATGGACACAGTAATAGACACATGTACAATAAGAAGACATAATACAGTCATAAAAGAGACACTCAAAAATCAAGAATATGCTACAACTGAATGTCTAGGTTGATTATCCAGTCGACTGCACTTGGTGTAGCATGGATGAAGTCTGACAGGTTTCCACTGTATGCACGTAGGACACATTTTGCTATAATATGATTAATTGTCTGGCGGGGTGATCCACAGTCGCACCTGAGTGAGGCAATCATGCCTCATTTGTAAAGGTGGTCTGCACATCTGCCATGGTGGGTGCGGATTCGGTGAAGGGCAGACCAAGTTTTCCAAGGTAGGTCAAAACCCGAAGTTATCTGTGTTGGGTCCACTAATTCCTGGAAGATCCCTGTTGAAGTGTTACACCAGGACTCTTTCCACTTCTCCTTCATGTTGAAGCTTGTCTCTGCAAGATTTTTTGCTGTTAAGATTGGAGGGTGCCTTGACTTTAGCCTGCTTATTTCTAGGGGTGGGATGTCTTCATGGATTGGAAGATTTTGGATTTCCATGATTTTGATGTATTCATGTAGAAGAAAGTTGGATCTGCAGATGTATGGAGGCAGGATGTTGCTTAGCACTGGGAACCAGTAGGTTGGGGTTGATTTTACAGTTCCAGAAATAAGGCGCATAGTGGTGTTAAGCTGGGCATCAACTAAATACACATGGGCGCTGTTCAGCCATATGGGTGAGCAGTATTCAGCTAGAGAAAACGAGGCCAAGAGCAGTGCAGTGAAGCGTTGTTGCTGAGGCACCCCAAGTTGTTCCACATAGTTTTTGCAGTATATTATTGTATATATATATATATATATATAAAATCAGCATCCTAATATAAAATTCACAGTTGAACTTGAATATGATAATTCCCTACCATTCCTGGATATAAAACTTTCACACTGCTCTGGAAAATTTAGAATCTCAATGTATAGAAAACCTATGCAAACTAATAGATATCTTCAGTCAGTTCCCATCATTTTCCTCCACAAAAAATTGGAACTATCTGTACTTGGGACATAGAGCACGCTCTTTTCTGAATGACCCAGATGAACTTCAAAAAGAAATTAATTAACTCTCACATCTTTAGATAAAATGGATATTCTGATAAAACCATTAAAAAATTCCTTCCAAATCCTCCTAGCCACCGCACTGAAGAAATAACCAATAACTTTAAGGGTAACATCTCCATCCCATACATCAGTTCAGTTTCCAAAATATTAACTAAAGTTCTTAAGAAGTACAACATCAAGACCTTATTCACTACTCTTCCAAAAATCCGCTCACTAGTAAACCATCCAAAGCCTCATCATCATAATCTGAAATATCCTGGCTCATATAAGATATGGTGTGATTGTAATATCCCTTATTTTGGTCAAACAAATAAATCTATTGAATTACGTATGGAGGAACACAAGAGAAACATCTCTTACAAAAGAACACATGCCAGTGCTTTGTCTAGTCATGCACTATTCTCGAACAATCCTGATGATGAACACTAGGATCATTCAGTCTGCTGGGATAGATCCGAAAACATCTTTCATTGCCACGATGAGTTTGAAAGAAAAATTGTGGAGTCCAAAGAAATCATCCTTAATCGTGAATATTTAAATAACAATTTGAGTTACAACATCCCTGATAGCCACTCTGCTGTTGTTCAGTACTGGTGTTCATGAGAGTATGCAAGCACGCACTCAACAAACAATGCCACGTTTGAAAGAACGACTTAAATGTAAATACAACGTTTTTTCATGTCAATTATGTACTGCAATCAATTTTCCTGTGCTTCTCAGTTTTAAACTTCGGTGCTTTTATTGCTGTTTCCTATTTTTAGAAGACACCTGAAGAAGGTTGTCAAAAGTCGAAACTAGTAGTGTTTTATATCATGAAAGCCTTACAATTATTCTCGGTTTTAGTCATTAAATCTCTTTATAAAATATATATATATGACTTCTGCATCACTTCTACGTTGTTATCTCTATGGATCAGGTCTCACTGATATGGAAACTTGCTAGGAGCATTATTCTGTTTTGGTGATTTTTTGTCTCCATGATGGCCGAAATTCCTTAGTGTTTCCTCCTTGTTATCGTGGATGATCTCCCGCATGCATAATAAGTTGATATTTACTTTCTATTTTGCTGCAGTTGTGAGGTCACAGACTGGGAGCCTCGAGTATCTCACAGTCCTCTGGCTAAGGCCAAGGTCCGTTTTACTGCAGACTTGTTTCATTTTTGAACATTAATCTTCACTACTGGCGGCTCACTTTCAGTACAGGGTGGGAGAAACCTATTTTCCTAGCAGTTTTTCACCTCCTTTAATTTTGCTAGCTCAATATTTTGAACAGGATTCCTCTTAACAGGCACTTATAGTGGGGGATCTTTTTCTTTTTCGTGGTACTATCAGATGGACAGTGTGTGATACTTTGCCCACTCTAACATTTTCTTAGTGCACGAATTTTTGCTGGCACTAATTTCTAATTTAGTGTGGGATATTTGTAGACACTTCTAAATTGTGGAATTTCAATTTTACTTTTCTTCTTACAATTTCTGCAACTGCTAGTACAGAAAGACAACTCATTACAGGATTTACAACCTTTCATTCATTTCATTCAGATTTACAGATAGTCCCCATTCCACCCATAGAGAGGACTCTCAGCAAGATTATTAGATCAGAAGAGCTAAGACAAATTACTTAAGTATTAAAAAATATTAAAAGAAATAGTAGAAGCAGAAAACATTTTTTCCTACAATCTCTGGGGGGAGGGAATATGTAGTGGTCATAAAAGACAGGGAAACATGAGACAAGCTTTTAAAAGATTTCAATTTTGAAGGCAAATGAAAGTCTGGCTGCAGGAAAGGTGCCCATGGAATGGAAGGAAGGTAAGATAGTGCCATTGAATAAGGGCGGTAGCAGACTGGAAGTGTCTAATTACAGGCCAGTTTGTATGTCATCAGTAGTTAGTAAGATCTTGGAGAAAGTAGTGAGGGACCATATACAGCATTGGGCAGATAAGGGTAATGTTATCAGTGAGAGTCAACATGGATTTGTGAAGGGGCGCTCTTGTTTTATCAATATGCTTGCCTTTTATGATTACAAGATCATTAGATGAGGGAAAGGCATATACTGCCATTTTCCTAGAATTAGCAAAGGCATTTGACAGGGTGCCACATGATAAGCTGATATTTAAATTGCAGCACGTGGGTCTGGATGTAAGATTGGTCAACTGGATTCAGGATTGGCTGTCCGATAGGTATCAGAGAGTTGTGTATGGTGGAGCAATATCAAAGAGGCAGAAGGTTACAAGTGGGGTTCCACAGGGATCAGTACTGGACCTATATTGTTTAACCTTTATATCAATGACATTGTCTGTGGACTGCAAGGGGATATTCGGTTGTTTGCAGATGATGCTAAGCTGGAAAGGGTTATTAGTAATAGTGCAGATGTGGTAGCCCTGCAAGAGGATTTGAATAAGCTAGACATATGGGCAAATGATTGGGGGTTATCGGTTTAACCACCTTACCAGCCGTTATGGATCAAATACGCATCCGCATATGCTTCGTATCCATCATATATTTCATTGTTATAACAATGAAATTACAATTTTAATAAGCACTTCGCATCCATGATAAAGTGAACATCTATAGCCGTCTTGGCCGGTAGCGTGGTTAATGCAGCAAAATGTAAGGTCTTGAGTTTTGGGACACTGCATACTCTATTGGAGGAGCTATACTGGAGGAAGAAGGGAAGACAAGAGATCTGGGTTTGATGATTGATAGAAACCTGAAATTTAGGGAACATATTGCAAAGGTAGTGCAGGTAACTCAGAGGATTACTGCAATAATGAGAAGGACACTGACCTGCAGAGATAAAAAGGCTATCATTCCGTTGAATAAGTCTCTGATCAGACCAAACTTAGACTATTGTTCTCAGATCTGGTCTCCAGGATTTGAAGGGGATAAATTAACTGTGGAAAGGGTACAAAGGCAGATAACAAAGATGGTGTCGGGACTGTACAATGTTAGTTATGAGGATCGGCTGAGGAAGTGTTGACTGCAGTGTTTGGTGGATAGAAGGAGAGGTGATATGATTGAGATTAAACTGTTGAGACTGGAGAGTCTCAACGGTTGACACTGGAGAGTTGACACTGGAGAGTTCTTTCGCTTGGTTGAACAGCAGGAAGGAGTCATGACAAGGGGCCATCCCTGGAAGTTACAAAAGGAAACTGTGAGAAAGAGGATGAGGAATGGTTTCTTTGCATGGAGGGGGGGTTGAACCATGGAATGCATTGCCTGATGGGGTGGTGAGAGCGAGAACGGTCAATGCATTTAAGGAGTGGTATGATAGCCTTTGTGTTTCCTAGGAGTGACCTCCCTTGATGATCGATGAGTCTTGATAGACTTGTGTTTCTTAGAAATGACCTCCCTCGATGAGTCTTTTGACTCCATGGAGGCCTGAATAATAATAATAAAAAGGTAGCCAAATTAAAAGAATTAAAATAAAAAGATTTCCAATGGAATGTCTGGAAAATAACAATGACATACTGGTGCAAACATTTTTCAAATGGGGCAAGATAAAAAAGAGAATATCCTTAGTAAATGGTATTTGGGAGAAGTTCACATTTACTATGGAGATGAAGACACCTGTCCCTAATTTCACATACACTAGGTCCTCTCATGAGTCATGATAAACTACCCAAGCATACATAAAAGCAATACTTATACATGGTTCTATAGAACATCTTGGACATAGCTGTCCAAAATCAAAGTGCTTGAATTACCTTGAATTTGATCATATTTCATATTACTGCTAAAAACCATGTCAAAAATGTAGATAGTTCTGAACATCGTTTCACCTTTTGTCCATTAAGACTATTTTCAAAGTGAGTTGGTGCACCAACAGACAAGATCTTACTAAAACAATAACAAAAAACGAAAACAAGCATAGTAACTGCAGAGCAATTTTCAGTGCTTAAAGTTCAAACACCAAAAGAGTTTTTCTGTTAATATTGCTGGGGATGAGGACGAGGACTATTCACATTCCACTGAATTGATGGATTTAGAAGACCTATCTGCACAAATAGAAACAGGAAAATGGTAAGATCCAATCACAGGAAAAATCAAAGAATATACATAAAAACAATTTAACAGCCATTTCTACAGTAAGAACAAAAGTACAATAACCAGTACAAGAACAAAAGTACAATAACCAGCTTCTCAAAAATTAATGCAAACCATGAATTTGAGGCAAAATATATGAAATTGGAAAAAGACCTTCAAGATAATGGGTGCATGGCTTCTCCTCTACACATGGAAGTTGATTAAAAAAGTAGATATCAAAGACCTAGCTTCACAATAAGTTATGAAACCTCCTTTTAGCTATTGCCACATTAAACATATGAGAATTTCGTTGGCCAATAACACAGCAGGCTGTATGGGAAATTATACTCAGAAAAAATTCAAGAACAGGTACCTTCCCTATACTACTGGAATTTTGGAAGGCAACATCAAGCCAAATAGGAATTTTAATTCTCTCACCCACCCCCCCCACACACACACTAGGAATATTTCACAACATTCAAAAAATGCAGAAGGCTGAATACTCAATATAGAGTGGAATAAAATCCGACATTAATATATATGCCTCAGCTAGGAGAGTAGACAGATCAACATTATTTCAAACTATATATCCATACTTGAATGATGTCCACTATATCACACCTGTGGGCGACTGGAACTACATTGAAGATCTGCATTTAGATAAGATTGGAGGATACCATATACCAGGAAGAATAGGGTGCTCTTACCTTAAATGCTGTCTAAACAGAGTCCAATTAGCCTATGTTTGGAGCATTAATCATCCCAAAATCTGCATCTACGCTTGCATAAATGGAGGTGTCTGTACATGAACAGACATCATCTACGTCTCCTCATCACTGCTCAATGAAGTATTACAAATCAAGCATCAAAACATAAGTGTGCCAGATCATAAGCCAGAATTACTAAACATTCAGCCTATAATGAGCACTGAAATCAGCTCCTGACCTTGAAAGCTCTCACCCAGGCTTGTCTTGTCAACCTTTTCTGGCAAAATTCAAGCCTTTGTGACAAATGGAAAATGTTGCTTGGAACTGGCAATTGGGCCAGTTCCAGTTTATATTTATGGTTGTTCAAATAAACATAAATATAAAAATAACTGAATAGTCAAAATAACATGCATATCAGGAAAGGGTGAAGCTAAGAGTCTTGTACAAGGAAAGGAGCTGGTTCACAGCTAACTAATGCAATGATATAGATAAGGGGTGGGCAATCTTTTTAAGTGTGTATGCCAAAATTGCCAAATCTATGATGCAAATTTTTCTCACGTGCCAACCAAAATTTTGGGGAACATATTATTATTTGATGTCTATTAGGTATTGGGAGAACCTTTTCAAATAATTAAAAATCACACTAGAGCGGAAAATCAAAGAATATTGTAAGAGCGACTATTGTAAGTCATGTAAGAGTGAATGTAAAAATTAGTGACGGAATTTTTAATTAAAAGGCCTTCTAGCCTGTTGATAGCTTGGATATTTTTTATTTGCTTTTAAGTGTAAATTCTAGCTGCCATATACAGCCATCAACAAAAGAGTAAACAATAATTCTGAATTTTTCGTTTTTGTTTTTTTTATAAAGATCAATTAGACATAACTTTTTTTCAAGTGTTTCCAATATATTACAGTGCACAATCTCATAATCATTTTACTTGACTAAAGCAGAATAAAAGAAAATAAAATTAAAGAGATTCTTTTATTAATTCTTCATCCCTTAAGAGTAATACATAAAAATTACAGATAAAATAAAATATTATTTTACCTACATAAGATATTAAACAGAAGTTAATCCTTTAGCATTTTTTAGAAGAAAACTTCAAATCAAAACTAGAGAAAGAAAAATGGTGGAAGTTTTATTTATTTAGCATCAATGAGACTTATGCTGCTATATCACTGATTATAGATAATTTTATCAGGTTTATATTTTGTAACCTTTAGAGATATGCATGCCTATTAGTTTCATCTGTAAGGCAACTCCTATTATGACACTTAACAAAGTTCATCACTGAGAACAATGATTCACAAGAATATGTAGATGCAAAAATGGATAGTAATGCTGTTGCAAGGGTTTTTAAACCAACAAAATTTTCTCATCTCTAATCGCTCCTTTTCAATATTTTCCAAGTCATGTCAACTCTGAGGTCAACAAATTTCTGTCTCCATGAGCTACTTTGAAAATCAATCAACTGTATTTCAAAGTCCTCCATATTTATCCACAAAAACATCTGCAAGTTTAATTCATTCAGTTTTATAGTGTCTGGAAACTTAATGGATTTTGCAGTCTCTTCTAATTCTCTGAACTTTACAAATCTTAGAGGGAGAACTACTCAACAGTTGACACAATGATGTTTAAAAATAGCTTTTGAAGATATTGGCAGTCTGTTTTGTCATCCTTTTGGAGATCAGCTTTATTTACACATTTATCAAAAATATATATATATATATATAAATAAAAATAAAAACATATAAGAGCATTTCTCTAATAAAACTGAGCTCAAGTATCAACTTACCAAATGGATTTTTGGCTAAAATAGCTTTATCTGCTTCAAGAGGTTCAGATTCACCTTGTCTATTTGCTGCCCTCACCCTGAATTTGTACTGTTTACCTGGCTGAAGGCCTTTAACCTATTTTTTTTTTTGAGGAAACAGAGTATTCAGAGACATGCTTATTATGATAAAAAAAATGATTCAGAAGATGGATAAGTTATCATTTTATATATATTCAACAGAAATAAAACAATGCTATGTATTGTTTAATTTTACAGATAATACTCAGAATTATCTGTAAATAGATTTGATCATATCATATCAGAATATTGTCATTAAATATTCCTTTTAAGATGCTTATTTTAACTAAAAAATATAATAGGAAAATTTTTTCTCATTACAGTGAATATCAAAGAAAATTTCCTCTAGGAATTAAACAGAAATCATTTGAAAAAGTTTCAAAATACCTTTCAAAAAGGTATTTTTTTTTGTATGATATATTATTATTATTATTATTATTATTCAAGCCTCCACGGAGTCAAAAGACTCACTCATCGTGGGAGGTCCTTCCGAAGAACATAAAGTCTGTCAAGACTCATGAGAAAATGAACAATACTTCAAGAATTATTACAAAGAGTGCATCAATATTACCATGTCATTAAAGGAGCAAGTCAAGTGCCCATATCATGCACAATTTTTTTTGTAATATATACAAAAGAAGCGACATAATTTCAGCAATAGTTCAATCTTTGATTTATTGCCAATAAAGCGAAAAATTATAGAATGCTATCTAGCAGTCCAGAAAGGAATAAAATATTACTATTACTCAAAGGAATTTCCATGGAGTGCAAAGACTCATTAGTGGAGGCTCATCCTGTCTACACAATAAGTAGCACACCTCTCCAGACTCTGGCAACACATTTCCTGCATTCATCACTGTCCAAGCAAAACAACTAGTCTCGATGTTCCTTTTAACTACACACACACACACACACAATTTCTAGGAATGACAATGTTATTTTTGACAACACCTGCACTCAATTTCTAGGAATAACTTCTAGTTCTGTACCTCTAGCCAAATGATGAAAAATTTACTCTACATTAATCCTATAAAACCCTTTTTGTAACTACTATACACACTGCTATAATTTCTCCTTTTTCTGTCTGTCTACCAATTACTGCAACCCACAAACACTTTCAGTCTATCCTTGTAGGGAGCAATCCACAGAACAATCACCATCTTAGTTTGTTAGTTGATTAGGACTTTACTGGTGCAAGAACAGCAAAGGTCATACAGCATGAAACCAAAGGTTAGAGCTGCACTAAAGGTACTAAGAAGCAGTAATAAACAGATAAAAAAAGGAAATATCATGTTATGTAAAAACACCAAATGTTAAACAATTTAGTAAAGCAAAGTTGTATCTATACATAAATATTATTTATAGTCATATTGTGTTTGTAGAAATCAATTCTTTTTTAAAAAGTTAAAAACTTCATTCAGTTTATATGAGTTTCATAATATCTGTATAAGTGTACATTACTCAGTCAATGCAGTAAAAAAACTTGCAGGTGTAGCATGGATGAGAAGTTGAGGGGAAAGAAGATAGATGCTACTTGGGTGATATTTAAGAACCATCTAGTAGTAGAAGCAATTACGGTTAAATAAGGTGTGTGTGAAATGCATGAATGAAATGGACAAGCAATACAGATAAAAAAAGGCATTACAGGGCAAGTGTAGTGGGAAAATCACAACGAACCAGTGGCTTGAGTAGGACTGGTTATAGACCTATAATTGAACTGCTGTGTTTTTGTTTACAAATGCCAGAAGTATCAGAAATAAGGGGGATGAAATGGTTTCAGTGACTCAGTTTATTCACCCCAAAATCATTGGAATAAGTGAAACTTGGTTTGAACAAAGATGATATTGTAAAGAGAATAGAAATAGAAGGACACAGTATTTTTTGCAAGGATAGAAAGGGCAAGAAGGAAGGGGAAGTGCTGCTGATGATAGAAGGGGAATTAAGTCCATACAAGGTAGCCATGAAAGAAGGAAACAGTGGCACTGTTTATAAGGCAGTAGTGTAAAGTAAGTTGACAGGAAGACATATTTAGCTGGATGTTACTATAGGCCTGGGAATGTGGAGGGTGGTGATGAAGAATATGTATAAACAAATTAGATTAGTGAACAAAGGAAGGGTAGTTATTATGGACAATTTTAATTAAGGCAGTATAGTTTTGAATGAAGAAATAGCATTTGAGAATAAGGAAAATTCATTTCTTCAGTTCTTAAGAGATAACTATCTCAGGCAGGATGTAATGAAGGGCAAGCAAGGATTGAGAGTTTTAGATTTGATCATATCATCAGAGAATGTAATTGTGAGTGGGATTTCACACTTTTGTCCAGTCAGAGTGATCATGAAATGATCACATGAACTTGTGGCTAGCCATATGGGGCTAATGCGAGGAAAAGATATATGTGGAATTATAAGGCAGGTGATTATGACGAACTTAAGAGACAGCTTGGAGTTATAGCATGGAACGAGGAGTTAAGTGATAAGGAAATGGTGCTTGGGAGCTAACAAAGAACTACATAAAAGCATCAATGTGTGTGAATGTATTAAGAAGGCCAAAATGCTGAATAAGGTAGGTTTAAAATGGATGAATGAGGGGGGAATTGGCTGTAGCATTGGCAAGCTTGTTTAATAAGAGTCTTACAACAGCACAGGTTCCAAGGGAGAGGAAAGAAGGTGAAATTGTTCCACTGCATAAAGGTGGTGATAAGGCTGTGGCTTCAAATTATATGCCAATCTGTATATCTGGTGAAGGTACTACTATTAGAGAGATTGGTAAGAAGTAGGATACAGAATTGGGTTGAAAACAGCTTAGGGTTATCAGCATGGGCTTGTTAAGGGGAGATCATGTCTTAATAACTTACTTATGTACTATAACAAGGTGACAAATATATTGGACAGGGGAGATATATACAGTGGTGTATTGGATTTTGCAAAAGCTTTCAATAGGCTCCCACACAACAAATTAATAAATAAATTGAAACACATGGTATTCGATAACAAACTTCTCAGTTGGATCAATGACTAGTTGTCAGATAGTGTATCAGAAAGTTGTATAAAGGGGAGCAGTATCCCATATGACAGGGGTGTTCAACCCGTCGATCACAGAGCGATTTTTGGTCAATCTCTTATGTATTCCTCCTTACTTACAAATTTAATTAAAACTGAAAACATAATATTTTATTTATCATTATTTTGTATTCTTTTTAATTCACTTTAAGTGTATTACTATTGTTTATTTATTTTTCATTAAAATTGTCAAATCAGTAATTTTCTTAAAAGTCCAGGTAAATGAATTAATTTGGATCAGTGGAAGTCAAACAGCGAGCTGAGTGAATATGATTATAAGCAAAGTGTAAAAACTCGATTGTAGCTTAAATATTAAATATTGCAAAGCACATTACATCAATTTTTTACTTAGGTTAAGTCCCACGTGAATATTGTAAAAAAATAAACTTTGTTTGTCTCGGTATAGTTTGTATTACATGTTTTTGTAAATAACTCTTTTGAAGCTAACTGTATATACTGCTTTAATAAGAAAGATTGTTATTGAAACTTGCATGTATGAGAAAGGCTTGCAGGCTCTAAGTGTAAACATCTCCGAAGTCAGTCAGAAAGAGTTCAAACAACCTTCCGATGGCCGGCAACTTACAATCAAAAGAAAGCTGAAGAGAAAAAAAGGCATGCCAAACGACTCATATCGATTTTTAGGGGGTTGCCAAACTTCATGCAAGGTCTCAGAGGAGGCCTAATAAAAGGGACTGAAGCAAGCAGAAGGGGTCCCGGTTTCAGAATTGCTGTCAGAGAGGAGGCCGCCCGGTCCAGAGTCACCATCAGAGAGACTGCCCAGATGGATCCACGTTGCTTGAGAGGGGAGTTTCCCGCTTCCAGAAAGGAGCTTCTCAGTTCGAGACGTTGCTAGAGAGAGACTACTAGGCCGCAGACAAGGTTTCAAATTGTCAAAAGGAAGAGTTCCAATTGCCGGAGAAAAGTTTCCAGGTCAGGTTAATGTCATACATTCACCAGTGTGTTGCGCTTTCATTACAATTTGATGAATCAAATGACTTCACTGATATTGCTCAGTTAATGGTATTTATTCACATGGTATTTCAAGATTATTCAAGTAAAGAAAAACTTTTGAAAATTATATCATTATTGGGAAGGACTAGGGGAGAAGACATTTTTTCAGCATTTGATGAATTTGTGAAACAACACAAACTCCCACTTTTTAAACTTGTGTCTATTACTACTGATGGTGCTCCTGCAATGATAGGTAAAAAATCAGGCTTCATTTCATTATGTAAAAACGATGACAAATATCCAGATTTTTTAACGTACCACCGTATTATTCACCAACAAGTACTGTATAGTAAAAGATTAAACATAAAAGATGTTTTGGATATTACATTTAAAATTGTAAATTCTGTTCGAGGAAAAGCCCTACCACGGCGGTTATTTAAATTACAGGCAGATGATGATAGGGAAGTTCTGTTGTACAATAATGTTTGCTGGCTCAGCAGAATTCAATTTTTAGAAAGATTTCTTGTATTAATTAATGATATAAAAATTTTTCTTGATGAAAAAGGAGATATTTATCCAGAATTGGGTGATAAAAGATGGTTGTTACACTTATCATTTTTAGTAGATTTCTGTTCGAAATTAAGCAATTTAAATTTAGAGTTACAAGGTAGAGATAAACATTTAAATGACATGTTAAGTTCAATAAAAACTTTCCAACAATACTTACTTTTATTAAAGAAAAATATAAATGACCATGAATTTAGACATTTAATAAATATGGGAGATATTTATTAAATTTTTTGAACAAAATCAAGAAATGCTTCACTAAGATTTAAAAGAATTTATTCATGAAATAGAATTAATTGAGGAAGAAATAAATTCAATATTTAAAGATTTTAATAAAACTGAAATGATTGTATCTTTTATAAATAATCCATTTCAAGAAAACTTGAACATCACAGAAATTTCAAATAAAATTAGTCGGCTGTTTGATATAAACCAAGCTGAAGTAGAACTTGAGATAATAAACATCCAGAATAGTTTGCATTTAAAATCAATAAAAAAAGCATTTCTTGATTTTGTTCAAAAAATTGAATAAATATCTCCCATATTTATTAAATGTCTAAATTCATGGTCATTTATATTTTTCTTTAATAAAAGTAAGTATTGTTGGAAAGTTTTTATTGAACTTAACATGTCAATTAGAGTCAGTGTGTCCCAGGGAGGATCATAGCAGGGGTGGCCTCTTGTGGGAATGGATACTTGGGAGAAGGGAGACAATGTCAGGTAACACTGAGCCCAGTGGAGTCTAGAAGGGATAATGCTGGGTATAGAAACAATGGCATTTATATGCTTTATACCAATGCCAGGAGTATCCGGAATAAGGGAGAGGAATTGGTGGCGCAGATAGCATCAGCCTGGCCAAAAATTATTGCGATCACTGAGACGTGGTTGACAGAAGGGGATATAACAACAGGAATAGAAGTCGCTGGGTATAGCATTTTTCGTCAGGATAGGAGGGAAAAGCGTGGTGGTGGGGTACTGCTTATGATAAGTGATGACCTATGTCCTCTAAGAGTGGAGAATTTGGAAGGAAGTGAGACAAATGATTTTGAGAGTGTATCGTGTGAGGTAGAGGTAGGCAAGACAGGATATTTCGTGGGATGTTGCTACAGACCCAGGAGCACAGAGGATAGGGACCAGGAGATGTTTAGACAGCTAAGTTTGGCAAGTGCAAGAAGAATGATTGTTATGGGAGATTTTAACTTCAGTAGTATAAATTGGAGAGAGGAAGATGAATGTAGCAATAGGGGAATGGAATTTCTAGAATTCTTGAGGGACAAATGTCTTAGGCAACATGTAACAGAGGGAACAAGAGGTTCAAAAGTTTTGGATTTGGTTATAGCATCAGAAGAGTTGATAATAACTGAGTTGACATCTCTCCCACAAGTTGGAGAGAGTGACCATATGGTGTTGACTTGGAAAATGAATAGACATGCAGGAGTATCAAAGAGACGGGAACTTATGTGGAATTATAAGGCAGGTGATTATAATAATCTTAGACATCAACTTCGGGAAGTTTCATGGAGGGAGGAGTTGGAAGGCCGGGATATCACTAGTGCGTGGGAAATTGTGAAAGAATATTTGTTATCAGCAATGGTAAGTTGTATACCACGAGTGAAGAAGAGGACGCAATTTGGAGTAAAGTGGATGACAAACAATATTAAACAGGAATTGCATGCGAAAAAGAGGCTATGGAAGAGATATAAGGAGACAGGTGAAGAGAAGATGCATGAGGAATATAAGACACAGGCCAGAAGAGTGACTAGTGTGGTAAGGAAAGCGAAACTGGAAAACGACAGGAGATTGGCCCTAAAATCCAAAGAAAATCCTAGGGAATTTTTTTAGCTATGTAGCCAGTGGGAGGAGAAATGACTGTGGAAGAATGATATTGTGGGATAAAAATGAGAATAGAGTGACTGATGCAGAGGACATAGTGGAATTGTTCAATGAACACTTTATTGGAGTATTTCATCCTAGAGGAGTCAGTTTTAATGCTAGAGGGATAAGACTGGTTCGAGGTCTGGAGGTACAGGAGGAGAGTGTGTTTCAGATACTGAGTACTCTGGATGTCAGTAAAGCTGTGGGACAGGATGGTATTTCGCCACGAATTTTGAGAGAATGTGCTAGTGAATTGACAGTGCCTTTTACATGGCTTTTCAATGAAAGTCTGGCTTTGGCAAAGGTGCCCAGGGAATGGAAGGAAGGTAAGATAGTGCCATTGCATAATGGTGGTAACAGACTGGAAGTGTCTAATGATAGGCCAGTCTGTGTGTCATCAGTAGTTGTTAAGATCTTGGAGAAAGTAGTGAGGGGACCATATACAGCATTGGGCAGATGAGAGTAATGTTATATGTGAGAATCAACATAGATTGTGAAAGGGCGCTCTTGTTTTAGCAATATGCTAGCCTTTTATAATAAAGTTACAAGAACATTAGATGAGGGAAAGGCATATACTGCAATTTTCTTAGACTTGGCGAAGGCATTTCACAGGGTGCCACATGATAAGCTGATATTTAAGTTGCAGCACATGGGTCTGGATGTCAGATTGGTCAACTGGATTCAGGATTGGCTGTCTGATAGGTATCAGAGAGTTGTGTATGGTGGAGCAGTATCCAGGAGGCAGAGGGTTACAAGTTGGGTCCCACAAGGCTCAGTACTAGGACCTATATTGTTTATCCTTTATATCAATGACATAGCCAGTGGATTGCAGGGGGATATTCAGTTGTTTGCGGATGATGCGAAGCCGGGAAGGATTATTAGTAATAGTGCAGATGTGGTAGCCCTGCAAGAGGATTTAAATAAGCTAGATAGATGGGCAAATGAATGGGGGTCTCAGTTTAATGCAGCAAAATGTAAGGTCTTGAGGTTTGGGAAACATCGATGGGATGCTGCATACTCTATGGGAGGAGTTATACTGGAGGAAGTAGGGGAGACAAGAGATCTGGGGTTGATGATTGATAGAAACCTGAAGTTTAGGGGACATATTGCAAACGTGATGAAGGTAACACAGAGGATTGCTGCTATTATGAGAAGGACACTGACTTGCAGAGATAAGAGGGTTATCATTCCGTTGTATAAGTCTCTGATCAGACCACATTCGGACTACTGTTTTCAGATTTGGTCCCCAGGATTTGAAGGGGATAAATTAACTGTGGAAAGGATACAAAGACGGATGACAAAGATGGTTTCAGGACTGTACAAGGATAGTTATGATGGTCGGCTGAGAGAATGTGGACTGCAGGGTTTGTTGGATAGAAGAAGGAGAGGTGATATGATTGAGACTTTTAAACTGTTGAGAAGTGGTTACAGGGTTGACACTGGGGAGTTCTTTCATTTGGTTGAATAGCGGGAAGGAGTGATGACAAGAGGCCATCCCTGGAAGTTACAAAAGGAAACTGTGAGCAAGAGGGTAAGGAGTGGTTTCTTTGTGTGGAGGGTGGTTGAGCCGTGGAATGCATTGCCTGATGGAGTGGTGGGAGCGAGAATGGTCAGTGAGTTTAAAGAGTGGTATGATAGACTTTGTGTTTCTCAGGGGGGGGGAACTCCCCTCGATGAGTCTTGACAGACTTTATGTCTTAGGAAGGACCTCCTGCGATGAGTCTTTTGACTCCTTGGAGGCCTGAATAATAATAATAATAATAATAATAATTAAATTTTTATCTCTACCTTGTAACTCTAAATTTAAATTGCTTAATTTCATACAGAAATCTACTAAAAATGATAAGTGTAACAACCATATTTGGAAGTATGCACATGAAAAAGTATGCAATATTAACTGATATTGTGCAAAAAATTCTGTCGTGTTTCAGATCGACATACTTGTCAGAATCTGCTTTTTCAAATATGACCATTATAAAAAATCAATTAAGAAACCAAATTACAAATGATCATTTGGATGATTGTCTGTGATTGGCCACTTCTTCATATCAACTTGACTATGAAAATATTGTGAGGTCCAAACAATGCCAAATTTCACATTAACTTTTTTTTTTTAATCAACCAACATTTCCTGTAACTTGTGAGTTTGTAATCAATCTGTTGTTTTTTCTAACTTTCATTTTCCAAAATAGAGAAATAAATAATTTTATTCCAATCTATGTGTTTTTTTTGTTGTATTAAAATATTTGTTGTATTAAAATAATTAAAAGTGATAAATAAATTTTTAAATACACAAATAAAGTTTTTAGCTGTGTATTTTTTTTTAGTTGTTTATATTTAGTTGTTTATCTGTGCGTGATCAGATATCAGGTTGAGGTGAACGTGATCTATATAAGAGAGTAGATCGCCGAATAACTTTTTATAGAAAAGTAGCTAGCGTAGTAAAAAAGGTTGAACGCCACTGCCATATGAGGTAGGTCATTAGTGGTGCACCGCAGGGTTCATGTTTGGAAGCATTGTTGCTCAGTTTGTATAATAATGATATTGGGATGGGTTTAACTGGTGATATGCAGCTGGTTGCAGATGATGCAAAACTGGGGATAGCAATAATGCAGAGTCAAGCAGACGTTATGGCCTTACAAGAGGCCTTGGATAGATTGCATGAATGGGCAGATAAGTGGAACTGTTGGTTCAATGTTGCAAAGTGCAAGGTTTTTAAATTTGGTGTAGATGGTGTGCAAGTATACCCTTGTCGGGAAACTTTAAAGGAGTTAGAGGAAATGAGAGATCTGAGAGTTATGGTGTACAAGGACGTGAAATTCAGGGATAACATTGGACAAATTGTGTAGCCATTGCATCCATAATGACAATGACAGAAATAAAGAGGTTATGATGTCAATGTATATGGCTTTGATCAGGTCTCATATGGATTATATATTATTATTATATGAGACCTCCAGAGAGTCCAAAGACTCATTGAGGTAATCTACTCTACAGCTCATTCTAACCGCAACTACACCAATGCCATCTACTGCCCACAACCACCACTAGTATTTTCACAAATAATCACAAACATCCATGCCCACAGCAGGATTCAAATCAGCAGCCTTTTGGTTGGAGAGCACAGATCTGGTTTCTGGGTTTTCATGATGACAAGGATATGTTGGAAAGGGTGCAGAGAAGATTCTCAAAGGTTGTCAGTGATCTTTGGAATTTAGAGTATGAGGACAGATTAAGAGAATGTAAATTGCAAAGCATCGGGAATAGATGGACAAGGGGGGGGGGGTATTATTGAGGCACATAAGCTAGTCAAGGGTTGTTATCAGGTTTACATGGAAGATATTTTACACAGAATTGGAGAGGGGGTGGGGTAAAAAAAGAGCCATCGCTGGAAACTGTATAAGGAGAGTATGAGCAGAGGAGTGAGGAACAGGTTCTTTGCATGGAGAGTGGTTGGTGAGTGTATTGTGAATATAGACACATTGAATCATTTTGAAGCACAGTTGGATGAGCGTTGTGTGCAATAGTGTGTACTTCCCACGATGAGTCGCTGACTCCATTGAGGTCAGATGTTTCTTTTTATTATTATATATAATTTTTTGACGATTTTTATGTTAATAATATTAATAATAATAACAATATTATTTCTGATGAGAAATTGATTGAATTCAATTGTTCCTCCTGTAAATCCTTAAATTTGTGTACTTTGGATCAGGAATTTTATTCCTTTCCTTCTTATTCCTTTCCTCCTCTTTTACCTTGAGGTGTTGAGGATTTTCTATTCATTTAACTGCAATGATGTTGTTGTTGTCTTTTCCTTTAAAGAGTCTTAGAAGTTTCCATGTGCTCCTTGAACTGCTTTGGCTATGTCGATGATTTTGTTTGTATAGAGAAACCGCAACCATATTTCGAGGATAAGGTGATTAGCTCTATGTACCCTAGTGTGCCCTATATCTGTAGATGCATGTGTTCATAGGGCAGTTTGCCTGTTGTGGAGGACAAAAAACCAGTTTCCAGGTGAAAAAAAAACCCTTACCTCTGTATGAGACCAGCTAACTCACCTTTAGTCGATAGAGACGAGATAAAGGGTCCTCACATCGTTGAACCCAGGTCTTTCTGACCAAAGGGCTTCATCTATACTGACTGAGATACAAAAGTTCTGGATCAGGTATTTTAAATGATGTTTCATTATGGTGTTATTGATCTATAAGATTGAAGGTATAAGATATAAGCTATAAGATAAAAGGTTGAAGAGCTCCTGCATAACCTGGATAAGAATTTGTCAGCAAGGACAGATGGAATATCAGCCCGTTTGCTAAAGGAATGTTCAGCTGAACTGGCTAGGTCTTTCACACATTTATATAACTTGTCTCAGCTAAGGAATGATACCACAGGAATGGAAGGAAGGTATGATAGTTCCATTACACGAGTGTATCACTCTTGTGTAATGGAACTGATGTGCCTATCTGCCAACCTATTAGTATCTCTGGTGTGGTAGTGAAGATTTCAGAGAAGTTGGTAGGAACTCGCATATAGAAATGGGTGGACAAGCATTCTATACTCTGCAGGGAACAGCACGGGTTTACTAAAGGATGGGCATGTTTTAGCAATTTGCTCATATTTTATAACAATGTTACGACTGAGTTGGATAAAGGGAATGGATACACTATGATAATGTTGGATTTTTCTAAGGCATTTGATAGGATACACATGAAAGGCTGTTGCGTAAACTGGAGAATATGGGATTGGAATATAATCTATTGACTTGGATCAGGGGATGGTCGACAGACAGACAGATATCAAAAAGTGGTATACAGTGGGCGTGAATCTGACAGATTTTAAGGTAACCAGTGGTGTACCTCAGGGTTCAATCCTTGGGCCATTATTGTTCAATATATACATTAATGACATCAAGCAAGTCTTATCATCAGATGTGCAATTGTTTGCCAGTGATGCAAAGATAGGCAGGGCAATCAGGGATGCTACTGATAATCATCAATTACAAAATGATTTGAATAGACTGGAAATCTGGGCAAACGAAAATGGCTCTCAGTTTAACGTTAGTAAGTGTAAAGTTATGCACTTTGGGCGTGATTAGAATTCCAGCTACATATTATATTGGCGGGGTTATGCTAGAAGAAACTGAAGGGGCAAGGGATCGTGGTGAATTGGTGAATAAGAATTTAAAGTGCAAAGGTCACATAGCAAAAGTTGCAAATACAACTCAGAGGATAATTGCTATGTTGAAACAAACTTTGACATATAAGGATAAGGAGGTAATTTTGCCTCTTTATAAGGCTTTGATAGGACCACACCTAGATTATTGTGTGCAGATTTGGTCTCCCAGATTCCAAGGGGATAAAGAAGCTGTGGAAAGGGTGCAATGAAGTGTTACAAAGATTATATCCAGATTATGGGATTTAGATTATGAGGACAGATTGTGAGTATGTGGATTGCAGACTCTGGTTAACAGGAGAAAGAGGGGTGATATGATAGAGGTCTATAAACTTTTGAGTGGGTGTTATAGGATTTCAACGGATGAAATTTTTTGTTATATGGAAGGCAGAGAGAGAACACAGGGGGCATCCATGGAAGTTAAGGTTGTTCACAGTCAAAAGAGGTAAGAGATAGGTATTTCTCACAGAAAGCAGTGAGTGAGTGGAATAATTTGCTCTTAGGGGTAGTGAGTGCATCTAGTGTAAATAAATTTAAGGGAAGGTATGATAGCTGGCTTGGATGATTTATAGCCTCCCTCGATGAGTCCTTGACTCCCTGGAGGTATCAAATAATAATAATAATAATAATAATAATGACAATATTCTATGGCCCTCCTACTTTTGGTTGTTAAATCTATATTTGTTCAATCATTGTAATGGTGTCTTTTTTGAAGAACTTCTATTGTCCTTATGAAATTCCCAAAAAATACATTCCATAGATTTTATTTTGGAAATCTAACTTTAAACATTTCTCATTTCTTTTTTTAACTTTCTACTCATTCAGTGTATCAATGTTGCTATACTAAAGTGCTAGGTCTTACAATTAAAAGATGTTCCTTGCAGAAAAGAAGAGAAGTACCTGCTGAAACTAAAATTTATAGGTAATCAATTCTTCTTTCTAACTATTTACCTTAGTTGCTGATAAGAGCTATTGTTTCAAAGAACACTCTCTTTTCATCTGGAAATCAAATCTGTTTCTTTACTCGACTGTTAGAAAGTGGTCGATATAGAAAATGTGATCTGATCACCAGTGATTTTTCTGACAATCCACCTATATCTGTAGATGCATGTGTTCTAACATGATATGTTGTAAATCTATAGCCAATGAGATAAGGGTTGGATAAGTGGAGGAAGCAAGGGATCTTGGAATAATTGTAGTGTTCAGTGTATCAGTGTTAGAAGACAACCCCGAGAACTGCTGCAGGCAGTAGTTGAGGAAGCAAGGGTAATTTGGGTAATTGTAGATAGACTGTTGAAGTTCAGAGGACATAATGTAAAGATTGTGAAGACAACCCAGAGAATTCTGCAATATTGAAGAGGGCATTGCCCAACAGAGATGAAAGGGTGGTAGTTCCATTGTAGAAAGCCTTGATCAGACCACATCTGGATTACTGTGCTCAGATTTGGTCACTGGGATTAGAAGGTGATATAATCACGTTGGATTTGGTGCAGAGACAGAGATAACGAAAATGATAACAGAGCTGTACAATGTTGGTTATGAAGAGAGACTGAGAGCATGCAAACTAGAATTTGGTGGATAGAAGACTAAGGGGGGGGGGGGGTATGTTTAAGATATTTAAGTACTTTTGAAAGGTATTTACCGGTCTGACACTGGTAAGATTTTTATACGGAAGAACAAGGCAGAAAGAACAAAGAAGCCTGTAAATTACAAGGGTAATAATAAGTTTTTTTCATGGAGAGTGGTAGGAGAATGGAATGAATTGCCTGAAAGGGTAGTGGGAGTGCAAATAATAAATTCAAGAGGTGGCATGATAGACTTTGTATTGTCTAAGGTGGACTGGACTTCCCAGATTGAGTCTTATGACTCAGTGGAGGTTTGGAATAATAATAACAATAATAATCTGGAGATTATTCTCCAAACTATAAAGACATATAAGACAAAACATAGTTCAAGAATGGTAACTATTTTTTTCAAGATGCTTTGAGTTGCTTCTAATAAGCATGACAGTGAAAGCTGGGATCCCAAAAGCATCATTCACAAACACCTGTAACACATGAATCATAATCTGTAGTTTAGAGAATACAGATTCTATCACTTGGTCAACTAAGCCAGCTGAATTATATACTGTTTCTCATATTCCATTAGTGAGCATATCAATGCAATATAGGCTGTAAGCACATTATTTAAAATAAAAAAAAAAGGACTGTATAAAAAATACATATCTTTGTCTATTATTTTCTCAATCCTCATAGCTAAAATTTAATAATTTGATCTAGTAATAGAAGAATAGTCAGATGATCAAACCTTCATTGTAGTGTCTGGGCCAATAGTTTCTCCAACTGGAGTCCACACACCTGTCTTTGGATCCATTTTTTCAACTATATAGTGGTCAACAGGAAGTCCACCATCATCAGATGGGGTATTCCAGTTCAGTGTACAGCCTTCTGAATGGATATCTTCAATGCTCAGTGGTCCTCGAGGTGGCGTTGGTTTATCTGTTAATATAAAAACAACAAAATTCAATGTTGAAAAAATTCAGTTGAAATCAAAATTTTAATACTATTAAAAGGGACTAGATGTTCAACATATTCATACACCTAGTTTCATTTTATATTCAATGAATTCAGTGACTAGCTTAGTACATGTCCTTCATGGATGAGATATTGGCTTTTGCTACTTCCATAAGATAAGGTATCTCTCCAATTATGTCTATCCATTTTGAAAATGGGGTTTTTTGTTTTTATTGAGGCTCTCATTCTCCTGAAATGTTTACGAGCAACATTATTTGCAAATCAATGCATAGAGGTCAGTAGTTTGTGGCTGTTTTACATTGAAAAGAATGATTTTACAATGAAAATATATGGGAGGGTAACCTTCCAAAACAAATTATATCTCATCAGCTAACACTCAATTAGACATCAAAAGTTGCTCAAAACCAAAATTCTTACTTTTATACTCAGCATTTTAAACCAAAGGCAATAGAATATTAATTATCCCGAAATAAAAGAAAAAAAGTATTGTTTGTTTTTTAAATATATTTATTTCTATATTTATCCCAGATTTTCAAAGAATGGGATGAAAATACAATGGCAAATCCTGAATTAATAAAATTATAACAAATATAACATTAGCACATCATAGATGGGATAATTATAGAAATCCCCTTAGCAAAAAAATGCCAGTATTGAATTTAAAAATTAAAAAATAAAATACTGCATTTAAAAGTTGAAAATCCTTTTAAGAAAATGAAACATCTGCTATAAGCAAAACAAAAATCACTCTGAATACAATACCTCTGGCTTGTGGCCACAAAAAATAATCTGACTGATGAGTTAGCAAAGGCACAACAAATCATCTCTGAATAATCTTCTGAATTAAAAAACAAAAAAAAAAGAAAGGAAACAAAAGTGCTTTTTTTTCAAGAAACATAACTTTTTTGTGTTAAAAGAGCTATTACTTATGGAATCCATTATTTGCTGAATAAATTAATACAGCTAATGTTCTGAAGCCAGCAGCATTATGTATGAACAAGCATCTCAACAATGGTGCAATACCAAGTGAAAATGTTGGTGCTCATTCAAACTAGTACAGTGCATCATCCCCATCCTTATTGTCCTCTAAACTTCTATTTAATGACTAATTAAATAATTAATATTCTTTACATGTACAGCTTCAATCATTATAATAATAAAATTATAAATAAACTATTTAGAATGTTCCTCACATTCTTTCCAATTACTTTTTAATTCACCAAAGTCGAACTTAGAACTATTGCTGTTGCAGTTGTTTCTAATAAGATAAGTTGTTTCATTAATATTCAGAATATTATTATTATTATTATTATTATTATCATTATTCAGGCCTCCAAGGAGTCAAAAGACTCATCGAGGGAGGTCCTTTCTAAGACATAAAGTCTGTCAAGACTCATCGAGGGGAGGTCCCCCCCTGAGAAACACAAAGTTTATCATACCACTCCTTAAACCCACTGACCGTTCTCGCTACCACCACTCCATCAGGCAATGCATTCCACGGCTCAACCACCCTCCACACAAAGAACCCACTCCTTACCCTCTTGCTCACAGTTTCCTTTCGTAACTTCCAGGGATGGCCTCTTGTCATCACTCCTTCCCGCTGATCAACCAAGCGAAAGAACTCACCAGTGTCAACCCTGTAACCACCTCTCAACAGTTTAAAAGTCTCAATCATATCACCTCTCCTTCTTCTATCCACCAAACTCTGCAGTCCACATTCTCTCAGCCGATCCCCATAACTATCCTTGTACAGTCCTGAAACCATCTTTGTCATCCGTCTTTGTATCCTTTCCACAGTTAATTTATCCCCTTCAAATCTGGGGACCAAATCTGAGAACAATAGTCCAAGTGTGGTCTGATCAGAGACTTATACAACGGAATGATAACCCTCTTATCTCTGCAGGTCAGTGTCCTTCTCATAATAGCAGCAATCCTCTGTGTTACCTTCACCACCTTTGCAATATGTCCCCTAAACTTCAGGTTTCTATCAATCATCAACCCCAGATCTCTTGTCTCCCCTACTTCCTCCAGTATAACTCCTCCCATAGAGTATGCAGCATCCCATCGATGTTTCCCAAACCTCAAGACCTTACATTTTGCTGCATTAAGCTGACACCCCCATTCATTTGCCCATCTATCTAGCTTATTTAAATCCTCTTGCAGGGCTACCACATCTGCACTATTACTAATAATCCTTCCCAGCTTCGCATCATCCGCAAACAACTGAATATCCCCCTGCAATCCACTGGCTATGTCATTGATATAAAGGTTAAACAATATAGGTCCTAGTACTGAGCCCTGTGGGACCCCACTTGTAACCCTCTGCCTCCTGGAAACTGCTCCACCATACACAACTCTCTGATACCTATCAGACAGCCAATCCTGAATCCAGTTGACCAATCTGACATCCAGACCCATGTGCTGCAACTTAAATATCAGCTTATCATGTGGCACCCTGTCAAATGCCTTCGCCAAGTCTAAGAAAATTGCAGTATATGCCTTTCCCTCATCTAATGTTCTTGTAACTTTATTATAAAAGGCTAGCATATTGCTAAAACAAGAGCGTCCTTTCACAAATCCATGTTGATTCTCACAGATAACATTACCCTCATCTGCCCAATGCTGTACACGGTCCCTCACTACTTTCTCCAAGATCTTAACAACTACTGATGACACACAGACTGGCCTATAATTAGACACTTCCAGTCTGTTACCACCCTTATGCAATGGCACTATCTTACCTTCCTTCCATTCCCTGGGCACCTTTGCCAAAGCCAGACTTTCATTAAAGGTATTGTCAATTCCCTAGCACATTCTCTCAAAACTCGTGGCGAAATACCATCCAGTCCCACAGCTTTACTGACATCCAGAGTACTCAGTATCTGAAACACACTCTCCTCCTGTACCTCCAGACCTCGTACCAGTCCTATCCCTCTAGCATTAAAACTGACTCCTCTAGGATGAAATACTCCAATAAAGTGTTCATTGAACAATTCCACTATGTCCTCTGCATCAGTCACTCTATTCCCATTTTTATCCCACAATATCATTCTTCCACAGTCATTTCTCCTCCTACTGACCACATAGCTAAAAAATTCCCTAGGATTTTCTTTGGATCTTAGGGCCAATCTCCTCTCATATTCCAGTTTCGCTTTCCTTACCACACGAGTCACTCTTCTGGCCTGTGTCTTATATTCCTCATGCATCTCTTCACCTGTCTCCTTATATCTCTTCCATAGCCTCTTTTTAGCATGCAATTCCTGTTTAATATTGTTTGTCATCCACTTTACTCCAAATTGCGCTCTCTTCTTCACTCGTGGTATAATACTTAACATTGCTGATAACAAATATTCTTTCACAATTTCCCACGCACTGGTGATATCCCTGCCTTCCAATTCCTGCCTCCATATATTATGAGTGTATATTTAATTTAAAATAGTCTGAGCATATTTCGTACTGAAAGTAACAGTGCATCATCAGTGTAGAACAAACAGTTAAAGGAATGGAATACAAACTACAGAACAGTCTGATGGATTACCAATTAAATAGTTGCTGCATGCCAGAAGATTAAGATTAATAAAATATTATTAAAAAATTCTTAAAAACTATTTCATTGATGGTTGCATAAGATGAGAATCTCCCAAACTTTGGGGAGAGAGAGAGACAGTCTTCTTCAAATTCGGCCGATGTAAAAGGGCTTCGTAACTTTCTTTAAAAAGGCGTTCATATTTAAACCTGTATCTATGGAGAAGACAAGCTTTATCCCCACTGGATATTATGTTTAGTGTCAATGCTATGTTGTGCTAGACCAGACTTATGAGGTTTCATGTATTCGATATAATACTGATGTTCCTTCCTTCTTTTTCCCACAGAACAGCCTATTTGTCCAAAGTATGATAAATTACATTCACATGGTATCTGGTAAACACCAGCTAATGATAGAGTTGCCAGTTTGTCTTTTGTAGATGGCATAAATTGGTGAGAAATTTTGTTGATAGGAAAATGTGTGGGAATAAGATGATACTTCTTCAAAATTAATGGAGAGTAGCACAATTTATGTGCTCTATTAATTAAAGATTTGATAATGCCAATTTTTTGAGAGGTGTGATGAGCAGAATTTTGATGAATATATCTGCCAGTAAAGGTAGGCTTTCGATAGACACTTGTTGACAAAGTACCAGAGGATGTGCATGTAAGGAGGATGTTCAAGAATGGTAAATTCCCAGACTTTTCTTTTTCCATGGTAAAATGAATGCATGGGTGAAGGCTATTTATCTGTTGTAGAAATGTGGTAAGTTCCTCTTCAGCATGTGACCAAATAGCAAAGACATCATCGACATAATGAAACCAAAGAGAGGGTTGGGGATGAATGGATGAAAACAAGGTGTTTTCCAGATATTTCAAAAAATTGTTTGCCAAAGGTGGAGACAGAGGGCTACCCATGGCAGATACATTTTTTTTTTCATACATTCATCAAAAGTCTGGTCATGACAACTCTCAAAAAATTGGCATTATCAAATCTTTAATTAATAGAGCACATAAATTGTGTTCCTCCCCATTAATCTTACAACAAGAACTTTTCACTATAAAAAAAAGTTAATAGAATCTAATGGTTACAACCCTAATCAAATCCAGAAGATAATTGACTCCTATGTTCCAACACTTCAGGATTCTTCAACAGACCGCAGAGTTCCAGTCCCTTATACAGTGGTATCTTGCTAATCTGAACTAATAAAAACCGTGCTTGTTCAGAGTAGCGACTTTTTCCTCAAGAGACAACAATAACTAGTGGTTAAGACAAAAATAATCAGATTCTAATAGTACATCAATTTAATTCTGTATATAAATGAAGTAACTGATAGGAAAAAAAAAACTACTATACTGTAATGTAAAACTCAAAAAATAATACAGTACACAAGTTTATTTTAGTAAAAAATTTAGTTTGTATGTACCTGTATTGTTGAGGATTCTGTTTAATAAAGTTGCATAGTTCAGTATATAACTTAATTTGCATACAAAATATCACTTTCTTGTAGACAACACAAAAAAAACTTTCACAAAATAACAAAAAAAAATTTTTTTTTATTTCTTTGTAAAAAAAAGTCACTGATTTTCTTTTGCTTCTTGGAAGCTAAACTTTTTTCAAAACGCTTCTTCTCGGAGCTGCATTAGTAATAAAATTTTGTGAAATGGCATATCATTCTGCTTAGCCCATTCTATATGCATATTAAAACTGTCAACTGCCTCTTCATGTTTTACTTTTTTTTTTTCAAGTTCTTTATCATCATCATCTTCTAATTCATTCTGTAGCATCATATTTATAATTTCAGCATCTGATTTGATTTCGAATTCACTTTCAGTTCTACCTGTAATCTACGGTATAACCGACAGTATAAAAAAAATACTGTACTTTAATACTAATAAAATAAATAATAATAGTTAAAATAGTAATTATTAAATAATAATAATAGTACACAAAATAATAATAATATGTAATACTGTACTTTAATACTAATAAAATAAATAATAATAGTTAAAATAGTAATTATTAAATAATAATAATAGTACACAAAATAATAATAATATGTAATAAATAAAAGTGTTTTTTCTTTCAAACTGCAGTTTGGATTACTGGAGGGTTCGGATTAGTGAGATACCACTGTATTTCAGGCATCTCAGAACCTACTGGCAGAATTTTGAAGAAGTATATCAACTTATTCCCACATATTTTCCTATCAACAAAATTTCTCACCAATTTTTGCCATCTACAAAAGACAAACTGGCACCTCTATCATTAGCTGGTGTTTACCAGATACCATGTGAATGTAATTTATCATACTTTGGACAAACAGGCCATTCTGTGGGAAAAAGAATGAAGGAACATATTAAACATAAATGAAGGAATTAGTATTATATCGAATACATGAAACCTCATAAGTCTGGTCTAGCACAACATAGCATTGACACTGAATATAATATCCAGTGGGATAAAGCTTGTCTTCTCCATAAATGCAGGTTTAAATATGAATACGTTTTTAAGGAAGGTTACGAAGCCCTTTTACATCAGCTGAATTTGAATTGAAGACTGTCTCTCTCTCTCTCCCCCAAAAGTTTGGGAGATTCTCATCTTATGCAAACATCAATGAAATAGTTTTTAAGAATTATTTAATAATATTTTATTAATATTAATCTTCTGGCATGCAGCAACTATTTAATTGGTAATCCATCAGACTGTTCTGTAATTTGTATTCCATTCCTTTAACTGTTTGTTCTACACTGATGATGTACTGTTACTTTCAGTATGAAATATTTGTACCTTTAATTCATTAAAGTTATTACTGTTGGTTTTATACGTTAAGTTATTAATAGAGAAATGGAAGCAATTAGTTGTTTGTCAATTTTGTGATGAGAAACTTTGTATGAAGTGATGCATGTGAATGTATTCATTGGCAAATATCAATAGTTAATAATTAAAAGGAAAAGGAGCATACTAGAACAATATTATTATTAATCATGCATTTCCTTTAACTCATTTTCTGTCAGGGCATTTGCAACTAATTCTGACATTTAATTCCACTGATTCACTACTTGCCACACAAAAAAAATCTGGTCCACACACCCTTACAAACCCCAATCTTACACAACTTCCATGAATGATCCCTAGTTTTCTGACTATTTGTCACATATTGAAAAATTTCCTTTGCATAAATTTTATAAAATCCCTTTAATATCTTATAAGTTTCTATCATGTCCCCGTTTTTCTGCCTCTCAACTAGTTCAGGTGTAGGCTTGTTTGCTTGCACTTGGATGGGGGGGATTGAACCTGGTGTGTAGTTTCTTGATATCTTTAATTTATAGTATAACCAATTGGAAAAACTTCCAATATTGAAATCATCAACTGTCTTGAATGGTGAACCTATGGAACAAGTAGAGCACTTCAGATGTTTGGGTGCAGTTTTTGATGAGGATGGTGGGTTGAACATGGAAATAGATAATAGAATCGGTCAAGACACTGAATTGGCTGTGTGCAGGCCAGTGTTCAGGCCGATTTTGACTTATGGATCTGAGAGCTGGGTTGGAGATGGGGCACTTGATTGAAGATGAGAGGTCACAGATGTGAGAGTTCTGGGAAGGATTGGTGGAGTGAGGGGGGGGGGATGGCAGTATCACATTGGAAGTGAGGATATTGGGAGGGAAGTTGCCATTGTTGGCATTCAGGAGTGTGTTGGTGAGCTGGTCTCAAATGGTATGGTCACTTGGGGAGAATGGAAAAGGATAGCAAAAGCAGGTGATGTTTGCTAGGTTGCGGAGGAATGGACCCAATGGGGGACTGGGATGTGGGTTGAGTGCTGTGGAAGAGGTGTCTCGGAGGATAGAAATGTTGGATCTAATAGTATTGGAGTCTTTACAGATAACAGATTGATTATGGAGAAAAATTGTTGATCGGAAGTTAGTAATGGTGTAACTTTTTCATGTATTACTCTCATAATTATACAGCACACCCCATGAGGCTACAGATCAGGAATTTGATGATGATCCTTTCTGACCTCAAAATACAATTCTGTCAATATGTTTCTGACCTTGATGCAAGTGTAAAAAGAAATAAATATCTTTCAAAAATGCATTTAACTCTGCTAGCAAGGTACTTCCATATAACCTTCAGTTGGAAATTAATAATCTGTAATGCAATTGCACAATAAAAGACAAACAACAAAAAGGATGCCTGAAAGAATTTCATAAATACCTTGAAATCTTGTACTCATGGAGTAATGTCAATAGTTGACACTACATATCTGTGTGAAAAGACAAATGAAATACGTAAAATCTCATTACAGATTAGCCATCATTACTCATCAGATTACCCTTTCTGATGAGTATTTGTTATTTGTTGTTATTGTTAATCATTGTTAACACTTAATCATTGTTAAGTGTTAACAATGATTAAATGTAATTATGCCTCAAAGAATTCAATAATTCTTACTAATTTACTAAAAATATGTCTGTACACAATCGTATTCTGTATTTTATTGATAAAAATAATTGTTCAGTTTTATTTTCTCTCTTTTGCTTGGTAGAACAGGGAAGGAACAATGACAAGGGGCCATCCCTGGAAGTTATGAAAGGAAGCTGTGAGCAGGAGGGTGAGGAGTGGTTTCTTTGCATGGAGGGTGGTTAAACCATGGAATGCATTGCCTGAGAGAGTGGTGAGAGCAAAAACGGTCAATGAGTTCAAGGAGTGGTATGATAGACTTTGTGTTTCCTAAGAAGAACCTCCCATGATGAGTCTCTACTCCATAGAAGGCTGAATAATAATAATCATATACTTTGTAACCCACACACCTTCAATCTATCCTCATAGGAAGTATTCCAGAGATATGTCAGCAACTTAGTTACTCATCTCTGAATCCTCTTACCACCTCCTGATCAGGGCTGGCCTTCTCTATAAAGGGGGCCCGGGTGCAAGAAACCTTTTGGAGCCCTAAAATATTTTTAAAAGGTAAAAATTAAAGGATTCGAAATAAACATATTGTAAAACACCTGCAAATGATTTTGGCACAGGAAAACAAAAAAAAAAAACACATTTAAAATATAATACGTTTCTGCAAATGTGTACCGACTATGCCCACTCGATCATGGGGCCCGGGTGACCCACTGCATCCCCGAGATGGCCGGCCCTGCTCCTGATCCCCAATAAACCTGGGTGACCAAATCTATGCACAGTAGTGAAGATGTAGCCAAATCATAGCCTTCAGAAATGTGTGCTGATTCAATAGACTTCAAAACTGAAGTTATTGAATGTGAGTGAGAATTCAAATGAGCTGTAATAGGAAATAATGCATGCAAGAATAATGCAGGTATGAATTAGGTGTTTGAATGCTTTAAAGTGATAATGATTTGAAACAACTAACATGAAATTAATAAAAAAATAAAACAATAAATTTTAAAAAATGACACAATGCTAGTGTTAAGGACTGAAAACAGATGGTAACATAATATATAGCAGTTGTCCTGATCAGCTGGTAACATAACATATAGCAGTTGTCCTGATCAGCTAGTAACATAACATATAGCAGTTGTCCTGATCAGCTGGGACATAATCTTGCTGTCATCTACATCACCAGGTTATGCCTGAATAGACTGTGTAACAGTATGTGAGGGACATTGTCAAGGTATGATATGGAGACTGGATGCTCTGTGTATACCGGTATAGTTGATATGTCTAAGAGTCTATCTCCTCTCACTGTATGTTCTCTTTTTATCTTCACTTTTACAATAGTGACATGAGAGAAATCTAAACAAATATAGTATAAATGTAGTAAAATTAATTTTTTGTGGTAAAATTAATTAATTGTAGTAAAATGAACATGATTTCCAGTTTTCGATCGAACTCCAGTCTGCCACAGCAGCCACAGCCTAACTTACTATCCAAACTACACCATGTGTGATTACTTCTGCCACTATCTCTGTACTTTCGTGCAATCTGATATTTCTTATAATTCACTCAAGATTAGGATGACTAATCTTGAATCTCCCATTTTTGACCTTCTGTGACTTAAGATTCCCTTATGTCACATCATCTGCTTTCTTTACTGTTCCTGAATTCTGAAAATCATTCTGACCTGATTTACTTATTCATAAAGCTTGATTTCATACAATCTTAACAGTAAGGTCATCTACTTTGGTAACTTTACTGTCCATAATTCTAGCTGGCTCGCTCTTTCAAATTCTACTGATCAAACTAGAAAACTAGAAGAGAAGTAGAGGTATTTGCTGTAAGTACAATTTAAAACAAATCATTTATTTCCTGACAAGAATCCCTGACAATCCTCTTCATTTACCTAACACTGAATCTTTTCTTATCGAATTTCCTTCAACATACCGTAGCACGTGGCGGTGAATTTGAGCTGTGCAGAAGAAAGTGATTTTTAATCGGTGAATATTCCGTTTTTTTTCCCATTTTTCTACGTTTTTGAGTGCTGAATTGTTTCTCTGAATATGAGTGTACTTCAGTGGTTGTTTTTCGGAAGTTAGTTGCTGTCGCGATATAATATATGTTGGTACCGTCAGAATCGAACGCGTAACGGTGGAAGACAAAACGAAGCTAAGTTACTGTATTTAGTTATATTTCATTTTATTTAATTATATTAGTACTTAAATGTTCTGATGTTTGTACTTTTTTCCCCTCTTATTTATTAATTGAATAATTATTAAGGATTACGCTACTCGGCAGTAAGGAATGATGGTGGATTCAGCAGCAGTCGCAAGTGGCGTAACGCCAAGTCCTCCGCCATTTAAGAACTCGATTATTAGCAATATCATAAGGGACTTTGTGGCATGCAGTACTTGCGGCATGTATGCTTCTAAGGAATTACATATGTGGTTTGTTAAAGAGAGTGGAGAGCGTATGTGAGCAAAATGCAGGCAGTTGGAGGAAATAAGTACATTAGATATATCGATATCCGACTTTGTTGCTCCAGGAACGGAGAATGAATGTAGGAAGACAAGTAGTATGATAGGAGAGAATGAGAAAATAATGGTTGATAGTGTGGAAGGTGTGAGTGACTGTGGAAGTTCAGGAGATGGTTTTGTTTGGGAGAGTGAATTTAGATTAAGAGTAACTGACCTGCAGAGGGAGATAGATGAGTTGAAAGAGGAGGTGGAATGTCTAGTGAATGAGAGCAGAAGTATGAAAGATAAGATTAGGAGAATGGAAGAGATGAATGCAAGGCGAATCAGAGTAGGAGAGAGAGAGAATTTAAGGAGTATGAGTGAGAGGTATGGGGGTGCTAGAAGAGGAGAGATTGGAAACAGTAGAAGAGAGGGAATGAGAGAGAGGTATGGGAATGCTAGCAGACGAGAGGATGGAAACAGTAGGAGAGACGGAATGAGAGAGAGATATGGAAGTGCTAGAAGAGGAGAGAATGGAAATGGTAGGAGAGATGGAATGAGAGAGAGGTATGGGAATGCTAGAAGACGAGCGGATGGAAACAGTAGTAGGAGAGACAGAATGAGAGAGGGATATGGAAGTGCTAGAAGTGGAGAAAATGGAAACAGTAGGAGAGAGGGAATGAGAGAGATGTATGGGAGTGCTAGAAGAGGAGAGAATGGAAACAGTAGAAGAGAGAGGTATGGGAATGAAAGAAGAGGAGAGAATGGAAACAACAGGAGTGATGGAATGGTAAGAGGTATAATGTATGGTGACTCAATGATCCGTGGTGTTCAGGATAGGATGCGTGAGGAGTGTTTGCCAGGAGGAACAATAGAAAGGGTGGCTATGGCAATTAAGAGAAGTGAAAGGGTGGATGAGATGATTGTGATGGTAGGAACGAATGACTTGAGTGGTAATGTAAGTCGGGCAGCGAGAGATATGAGATTTTTGCTTGAGACTGTACGGAAGAAGACAGAGAGAGGAAAAATAGTGTGCGTGTTGCCTAGGTATGATAATGATGAACTGAGCAGAAGAGCGGTGATATTGAATGGCATAATAGCGAGAATGTGTGACAAGAGAGGACGGGTATATGTGGATGCTTGGAGTGCGTTTGAGGAAAGAGAGGAGTTGTTTGCAAGAGACCGTTTATATTTGAATGAGGAAGGACGTAGGCATCTGCAGAGATTGCTGTTCTGAACGAGTCAGTGTGTCCCAGGGAGGATGATAGCAGGGGTGGCCTCTTGTGGGAATGGATACTTGGGAGAAGGGAGACAATGTCAGGTAAGACTGAGCCCAGTGGAGTCTAGAAGGGATAATGCTGGGTATAGAAACAATGGCATTTATATGCTGTATACTAATGCCAGGAGTATCCGGAATAAGGGAGAGGAATTGGTGGCGCAGCTAGCATCAGCCTGGCCAAAAATTATTGCGATCACTGAGACATGGATGGTAGGAACGAATGACTTGAGTGGTAATGTAAGTCGGGCAGCGAGAGATAAGAGATTTTTGCTTGAGACTGTACGGAAGAAGACAGAGAGAGGAAAAATAGTGTGCGTGTTGCCTAGGTATGATAATGATGAGCTGAGCAGAAGAGCGGTGATATTGAATGGCATAATAGCGAGAATGTGTGACAAGAGAGGACTGGTATATGTGGATGCTTGGAGTGCGTTTGAGGAAAGAGAGGAGTTGTTTGCGAGAGACCGTTTGCATTTGAATGAGGAAGGACGTAGGCATCTGGAGAGATTGCTGTTCTGAACGAGTCAGTGTGTCCAAGGGAGGATGACAGCAGGGGTGGCCTCTTGTGGGAATGGATACTTGGGAGAAGGGAGACAATGTCAGGTAAGACTGAGCCCAGTGGAGTCTAGAAGGGATAATGCTGGGTATAGAAACAATGGCATTTATATGCTGTATACTAATGGCAGGAGTATCCGGAATAAGGGAGAGGAATTGGTGGTGCAGATAGCATCAGCCTGGCCAAAAATTATTGCGATCACTGAGACGTGGTTGACAGAAGGAGATATAAAAACAGAAATAGAAGTCGCTGGGTATAGCATTTTTCGCCAGGATAGGAGGGGAAAGCGTGGTGGTGGTGTGCTGCTTATGATAAGTGATGACCTATGTCCTCTAAGAGTGGAGAATTTGGAAGGTAGTGAGACAAATGATTTTGAGAGCGTATGGTGTGAGGTAGAGGTAGGCAAGACAGGATATTTAGTGGGGTGTTGCTACAGACCCAGGAGCACAGAGGATGGGGATCAGGAGATGTTTAGACAGCTACATTTGGCAAGTGCAAGAAGAATGATTGTTATGGGAGATTTTAACTTCAGTAGTATAAATTGGAGAGAGGAAGATGCATGTAACAATAGGGGAATGGAATTTTTAGAATTCTTGAGGGACAAATGTCTTAGGCAACATGTAACAGAGGGAACAAGAGGTTCAAAAATTTTGGATTTGGTTATAGCATCAGAAGAGTTGATAATAACTGAGTTGACGTCTCTCCCACCAGTTGGAGAGAGTGACCATATAGTTTTGACTTGGAAAATGAATAGACATGCAGGAGTATCAAAGAGACGGGAACTTATGTGGAATTATAAGGCAGGTGATTATAATAGTCTTAGACGTCAACTTCAGGAAGTTTCATGGAGGGAGGAATTGGAAGGCAGGGATATCACCAGTGCGTGGGAAATTGTGAAAGAATATTTGTTATCAGCAATGGTAAGTTGTATACCACGAGTGAAGAAGAGGGTGCAATTTGGAGTAAAGTGGATGACAAACAATATTAAACAGGAATTGCATGCGAAAAAGAGGCTATGGAAGAGATATAAGGAGACAGGTGAAGAGGTGCGTGAGGAATATAAGACACAGGCCAGAAGAGTGACTCGTGTGGTAAGGAAAGTGAAACTGGAATATGAGAGGAGATTGGCCCTGAGATCCAAAGAAAATCCTAGGGAATTTTTTAGCTATGTGGCCAGTAGGAGGAGAAATGACTGTGGAAGAATGATATTGTGGGATAAAAATGGGAATAGAGTGACTGATGCAGAGGACATAGTGGAATTGTTCAATGAACACTTTATTGGAGTATTTCATCCTAGAGGAGTCAGTTTTAATGCTAGAGGGATAGGACTGGTACGAGGTCTGGAGGTACAGGAGGAGAGTGTGTTTCAGATACTGAGTACTCTGGATGTCAGTAAAGCTGTGGGACTGGATGGTATTTCGCCACGAGTTTTGAGAGAATGTGCTAGGGAATTGACAATACCTTTAACGTGGCTTTTCAATGAAAGTCTGGCTTTGGCAAAGGTGCCCAGGGAATGGAAGGAAGGTAAGATAGTGCCATTGCATAAGGGTGGTAACAGACTGGAAGTGTCTAATTATAGGCCAGTCTGTGTGTCATCAGTAGTTGTTAAGATCTTGGAGAAAGTAGTGAGGGACCGTGTACAGCATTGGGCAGATGAGGGTAATGTTATCTGTGAGAATCAACATGGATTTGTGAAAGGACGCTCTTGTTTTAGCAATACTAGCCTTTTATAATAAAGTTACAAGAGCATTAGATGAGGGAAAGGCATATACTGCAATTTTCTTAGACTTGGCGAAGGCATTTGACAGGGTGCCACATGATAAGCTGATATTTAAGTTGCAGCACATGGATCTGGATGTCAGATTGGTCAACTGGATTCAGGATTGGCTGTCTGATAGGTATCAGAGAGTTGTGTATGGTGGAGCAGTTTCCAGGAGGCAGAGGGTTACAAGTGGGGTCCCACAGGGCTCAGTACTAGGACCTATATTGTTTAACCTTTATATCAATGACATAGCCAGTGGATTGCAAGGGGATATTCAGTTGTTTGCGGATGATGCGAAGCTTGGAAGGATTATTAGTAATAGTGCAGATGTGGTAGCCCTGCAAGAGGATTTAAATAAGCTAGATAGATGGGCAAATGAATGGGGGTCTCAGTTTAATGCAGCAAAATGTAAGGTCTTGAGGTTTGGGAAACATCGATGGGATGCTGCATACTCTATGGGAGGAGTTATACTGGAGGAAGTAGGGGAGACAAGAGATCTGGGGTTGATGATTGATAGAAACCTGAAGTTTAGGGGACATATTGCAAAGATGGTGAAGGTAACACAGAGGATTGCTGCTATTATGAGAAGGACACTGACCTGCAGAGATAAGAGGGTTATCATTCCGTTGTATAAGTCTCTGATCAGACCACACTTGGACTATTGTTCTCAGATTTGGTCCCCAGGATTTGAAGGGGATAAATTAACTGTGGAAAGGATACAAAGACGGATGACAAAGATGGTTTCAGGACTGTACAAGGATAGTTATGAGGATCGGCTGAGAGAATGTGGACTGTAGAGTTTGGTGGATAGAAGAAGGAGAGGTGATATGATTGAGACTTTTAAACTGTTGAGAGGTGGTTACAGGGTTGACACTGGGGAGTTCTTTCGCTTGGTTGATCAGCGGGAAGGAGTGATGACAAGAGGCCATCCCTGGAAGTTACGAAAGGAAACTGTGAGCAAGAGGGTAAGGAGTGGTTTCTTTGTGTGGAGGGTGGTTGAGCCGTGGAATGCATTGCCTGATGGAGTGGTGGTAGCGAGAACGGTCAGTGGGTTTAAGGAGTGGTATGATAAACTTTGTGTTTCTCAGGGGGGGGGACCTCCCCTCGATGAGTCTTGACAGACTTTATGTCTTAGAAAGGACCTCCCTCGATGAGTCTTTTGACTCCTTGGAGGCCTGAATAATAATAATAATAATAATAATAATAATAATAATAATAATAATAATAATACATTGTTGAAGCAACTGTGCCCCTTGGTAATTCAGATCACAATCCCAGACAAGTTTCATCTCTTGAGGAGTGTCCTCTCCCCAGCCATTTACAACCTCATGTAGTTTGCCACAATGCCAAGTGGCAAGATCTTCATGACTTTTATTCCTCCTTCCATGGTTAAACTACTGTTTCTGTTCACCATATACAGATACTTATTGCAACAGTAACTTATTGTTACAGAAATTATCCATGCTGGAATGCAAGTTTCATCCTCACTCTCTTCAAAATTACCATGCTTAAAATTTCATAGCTGTTGCTATTATTCATTTTAAAGTTTCTGTAAGGTAAAACACATGCTTGAGTACACACACAATTTACAGACAAAAAATGCTAGTAGTGTTGGTGGCGGTGGGCAGTAAATTGCATTAGTGTAGATAATGGTAGTGGTGGTTCACTGTATTTGGTGGAGATGGAGAGTTGTAGAGTAGGTGCCCTGCCTCGGTGAGTCTTTTGGACAATGTAGAGGCACTGCATAATTATAATAATAATAATAAACTACATAAGACATTGAATACAAATTAATAATTTATTAGCTCAAATTATTTATTTACAAGGTGACGTTTTGCTAGGTTAAGTTAGCGTTATTAAAGGCAATTTAACACTACACAAGCACGCATGCATGCACACACACACACACACACACACATACCTTGAAGACAACAAACCGATTATTATTGTTATTATTATTAAGAGAGACCTCTAGGGAGTCTGGGACTCATCAAAGGAGGCCACATGCTACACACACACCAGCTATCATACTAATTCTTGAATTCATTTCCACTGCTTGCACTCACAACATCCAATGGCAATCCATTCCAATCATGCACCATCCTATTAGGGAAAAATCTAGCCCTCACACCCTTCTTAGCAGCATTCATTCTTAGCTTCCAAGGAAGTCCACTTGTCCTTTCCCACATGCTGCATAAATTGAAAAATTCCATCAATTGAAATGTATGAACCTTTTAGAAGTTGGTAAGTCTCAATCATATCACCCCCTCTTTCTCCTGTTTGCTAGTGTCTGCAGTCTACAAATTTTCAATCTGTCTTCATAATCAGTAGTCCACAATCCTGATATAATTTTTAACACTCTCCTTTACACTCTCTCAATATATCAGAATCACAATAGAAACTAGGAGTCAAGACCTGTGCACAAGTGTGCACAGGTCTGGTCTCCTGTAGTCCCAAGTGATAGTCTAAACAATAGTCCAAGTGAGGTCTTATGAAGGCCTTGTAAAGAGGCAAAATGACATTATCTTTACATGTGAACATTTGTTTCAGCATTGCAATTAACTTTTGAGTTGTATTTGCAATCTTTGCTACCTGGTCCCTGAACTTCAACTTACTATCTACTAACACTCCAAGATCCATAGTCTCATCAGTTTCCTCTAGCACAATCCCATCAATATAATACGATACTGGATATATAATCATGCCGAAGTGAATGACTTTACATTTACTAACACTGAACTCACATCCATTTTCCTATGCCCATAGTTCCAGCCTATTCAAATCATTCTGCAAGTACTGCATATCAGCAACATTTCTGATTACCCTACCTATCTTTGCATCATCAGCAAATAGCAGTATATCGCTTGTCAAATCCTTCCCAATATCATTAATGTACAGATTGAATAACAGTGGACCAAGCACTGATCCTGGTGGTACACCACTTGTTAAGGTTAACCTTGCAGACTCGTATCTTCCATATACCCCTTTTTGACATCTGTCAATCAGCCAGATGCTAATATTCTATAACCCAAACCCATATTTTCCAATTTATGCAACAGTCTACCATGCTGTATTCTACCAAAAGTCTTAGCAAAATTCAAAAGTATCATGGTGTATCCATTCCCATTGTCTAGTTCAATGGTAACATTGTTATAAAATCTGAGCAGGTTGCTAAAACATGACCTTCCCTTAGTAAATCCATGTTGCTCATTACAAAGTAGAGATTCATTGTCAACTCATTTCTGAATGCGAGCCCTAACCAATTTTTCCTAAATCGTCATCACCACTCCTGAGATACTAATTGGCCGATAGTTAGATAAATATGCTCTTTGCACCACTCTTGTGCAATGGAATTACCATACATGCTTTCCATTCCTGTGGAATCTTCCCCGTTCTGAGACTCATATTAAACAACCTGGGTCAAAGGAATAGTCAGTTCAGCTGAAACACTCTTTTAGCACACATGCTGATATCCCATCAGTCTCTATTACTGAATTCTGCAAAATGACCTGAATAACAGGGACAGTCATGTACATGGAGGATAACGTTAGTGCTCTTTGTGGTGATTTCTATTGTCAATGCTGATGGGTAGATAGGGCAATGCACCTATCATACTGTCTATTCTTTTACAAGTAATCAGATTCTGTAGAACTTGTTCCACTTCCAGGAACTGTCTCTCTGACTGACTTTCTTCCATCTTATAAAGAGGTCTTTCTCTAAGGTATGTTGAGATCGTCTGCTTTTTTGTTCTCCATTTCAGATGTCAGTTTCTCATGGAACGCCTTTATAAAGAAGCATGTGAAACTCTACTTCATTCTCCTAACTATAGTTATGTCTACTCACGGTTTACCTCTTTTAAAACTTATTTCAGATGTATTTTTTATGTTCTTTTTTCATGACCAAAGTAGTTCGTCCTGTCTGTCCAAAATCTTGTGTTCTGCACCATCTTCCAGAAAATTCAAGAATACACTCTGTTCAAAATTCCCATCTTATATCCAATACATGGTTTTAGAAAAAAATGTGTGCTAGGGTGGTACAAGAAAAGAAAACAGCTTATCATAAGTAGCTAGAGATAAAAAAAAATCCTGCTACAGTAATGGGTGACACTGAAGCCCACAATATTTTCTAAATACTCATTAAAAAAGACTAAATCTTTAACAGGGATAAAAGTAGAAACTCACCACCTGTACCAATGGCAGTCATGATTTTGCTTCAGTTGGAAAAACTGTTGGGTGTAACTTCTGTCTATCTATGCTTTCACCTCTTTCTCACCTAAATGATAACATTGCAATATCACCTAAAGATAAGGCTGATCTCCTAGTATCTTCTGCTAAGTAATCAGATTCTAAGTAATCATATCAGAATCAACCCCTAATGATGAAGGCAAATTATCTCCTTTAAACTCATATTGCATCATATGCCTCCTGTAACCTTTCTTCAGAAAGTCAGAACAGTCTAGAATAACCTGGATGTGAAAAGGATTCTGGTCTTGACTGAATCTCACCAGCAGTGCTCAAAAGATATGCTACTAAACTGTTCTTTATCATCTATGCACTATATTATATTCAAGTTCCATTCTCGTTACAGAATGGAAACAGAGCCAATACCAAACAAAAGTGATAAGTGTCACATTATCAACATGCAACTCTCAAGAATACACAGCTTAAAATAACAATGAGAACCATCTATGGTACCTTGCAATCTACTCCTCTCTCATAGTTACCTTAGTTACCTGTTTTTTTCCCACATCACTCCTCCATGCTTCAGAAGAGAAGACGCTACCATCAAAGAAATACAGAAAATCAGAAATAATGTATACCTTCCTATATCCTTTCTTTTAAGCTTACTGTGATCTGAATGCATTTTTGAAAATTATGGAGACAACTACCGTGTTTGACTAAAACCTTTACTTTAATATAACTAAAATCTACATTCGACGTTTCGACCTTTATGTCAAGGTCATCTTCTGGAGCATACAACTATACACAGAAAACAAGCTACACTACAATCAAACTGGTTTGTTAAAGATACTGACCAACCGCTACAACAATTGTTGGCCTGACCTCTGATGAAAAAAAAAAAAAAAATTATATATCAGCGCTAGAGTCCTATTATTAGTGTTATCTGTTGGTTGTAGAAATACATTGGGCGCAACACCAAGTATCTATCTATATACATATATTAACATCATGATTATACCTGTACATACATTCCAGCCAGTTGGTATGGAATAGTTTCTAATACTAGTTGAAGATTGGCTAGAGTCCTGACTTATGCTGGATCTTATATATTAGGTAGGCTGAATGTGTGCCATCCAGATCCTTGGAATATTCATGCCATCTTTGTTGTTGATATTTGGGTGGTTTATCAGGATTTCGCAGGCTTACTTAAATTTCCTTTCAAACCAGGTTTTTGTGTGGTGTAAAGAGTGGGTGCTTTTCCAGTTGATTTGGTGTAAGGTGTTGAGCGTGTGGGCTGAGAGGCCTGCTTCACCATAATGGTTATATTTAATGTGTCTAATGTGTTCTTTCTTGCATATAGGGATTGTCCGTCCTGTTTCACAATGTACGGTAAGTTACAGGTGCAGCGGATGCAATAGACTCCAGGATGTGCTAATGAGAGGAGAGGATCCATAGAGCAGTTGAATAAGGTTTTAAGTTTAGTGGGTGGTTTAAAGATGGCATTGAGGTTATAATGTTGTAGGATTCTGCTGATTTCTTCTGTTGTTGTTGTCTTGTCCTTTGAAGAGTCCTAGATGTTTCCGTGTACTCCTTGTACTGCTTTGGCTATGTCTGTGATTTTGTTTGTATAGAGCTTGTTCAGGATTAGGATCTATTTCTTGCAAGGCTGCTGTAATTGCTGGACAGGTAAAGATGTGAGTGGATGTCAGTTCAGTATTGGGGCAGTTGTTGCAGTTTCTATATGTTCTCGTATCATCTGTATTGATCTTCATTCCTCTATAATGTCCTGTTCGTAGTCTTGCTATCGTGGTGGAGGTCCTTCTGTCAGCATTGATCTCGGGAATTTGATGTTGTATCACTGATTTCAATGGAATTAGTTTAGCTTTTGCTAGTGCATTGGCATCAGCAAGAGTTATCAGCTGATTTCTTCTGATAACCCTTTAATGAATGGGATGGCTATGGTTCTACTATAATCTAGATTCGTTTTTGTTGTTGTTTTATGAAGTATTTTATTAATAGTATTTTTGTTATAGCCATTATTTATGAATATCTCGCTGATGATTTTTAGTTCTTGTCAGGACTTGCTGGTTAAAGCAAATTGTTGTAGCTCTGTTTTTAAGGGTGTTAATGACTCCATATTTTTGTGATGGGTGGTGGTAAGAATTAGCATGTATGTACTGGCCAGTGTGTGTCGGTTTTCGGTAGACCGTGAAGGATAGACTGCCTGAAGGAAGACGTGTGACTAGTGTGTCTAGAAACGGGAGCGAATTTTGATTTTCGATTTCAATGGTAAATTGTATGCTTCGTGTTGTTTGTTCAGGTGGCTAAGGAATGTGTTTAGCGTTTGTCGCCTGTGCGGCAAGATCGGAACACGTCGTCAACGTATCTAAGCCAGACTGTCAGTCTTAGCATGGCGGAATCAAGAGCCCTTTGCTCAAAGGTTTCCATGTAGAAGTTAGTGATTGGGGGGAGACAGTGGTGAGCCCATAGCTGTACCTTCTTTCTGTAGGTAAAATTTGTTTTGCCACACAAAGTAACCTGACTATATTACGTGGGCAAAGAGGGCCATAATGTCGGCCGGAAATTTGTTCTGTAGTAGGAGAATTGTGTCATTGGTGGGGACATTAGTGAAAAGGGCAGAAACGTGAAAACTGACATTTCTGCCCTTTGTCTTTCTTGAGTGTTATGTTTTTAATTTTGTTTATAAAGTGTTGTGTGTTTTTTATGTAGGAGGGGGAATGACCTACCAACTCCTTGAGTATTGCCGCTAATTTCTTGGCTAAGTGGTAATTGGGACTGACTATTCCTTTCACGATTGGTCGAAGGGGCACATTTTGTTTGTGTATTTTCCAGACTCCATATATTCTGGAGTGGGGGCGTAGTGGGGTTTAAGTATTTTAACTGTGTCTGGTGGCCAAGAAGTGATGGACTTGAGTAGTTTCTCTGTTTTATCCTTTATCCTTTTTGTTGGGTTATAATTTACCAGCTTATATGTGTTGTTATCGGCTACTAGTTGATTCATTTGAAGTACGTATGTTGACTTGTCAAGGACGACAGTGGCATTGCCTTTATCTGATTTTGTTGTTATTATGTTTTGTTTGGCTTTTATGGGCGGTATAACCTTATGGTGGTATAACCTTAACACCCTAACAGAGTAAATGCTGTTAGATCTACCTGTCCAGAGGCGTTAGGTAGCAGCCCTACCACTGGACTTACCTAGCGACAGGTTAGTAACCTGCCCTGGGGAAATTCAAAATACTTTCAAGTTTCATGCAAAGAAAAGCCGGATGGACTGTCAATGAAAAGACCACAACCCAAGAAACGGTAAACGAAATTGGAAAAAGGAACACATAATGAAGATTGCAACATGGAATTTGAGACACATTGCACACAAAGAAGAACTTGATAAACAACTAAACCAAGCTAACATAAAGATATGTATAGTAACAGAAACAAAGAAAAAACAAAAAGGTACAAAAGAAACAAACAACTATATACAAATCTACAGTGGGGTAAAAAAAGAAGAAAGAGCAAAAGCAGGTATAATGATTATGGTACATAAATCCCTAAAGAACAATATTGTATATTTCAACTATTTGAAGAAAGACTAATAGAAATTAGACTCAAGACATTAAGAGGCCACATAACAATAATTGGTGCATATGCACCAGAAGAGGGAAAAGAAGAAAACAGTAATATATTTTATAAAGAATTACAGAATGCCATAGATAAAACAAACAAAACTGACTATTTACTGCTAGCAGGAGACTTAAATGCCAGAATAGGAAACAAAAAATACAAAACAAACATAGGTAAATTTGGCGAAGATACGTGTAATCAAAATGGTCGCAGATTGTGCGATTTTGTCATTTATAATAATATGAGAATAATGAATTCAATGTTTAAACACAAGGAAATACATAAATATACTTGGTCAGCCAGAGGATACAAATCAGTAATTGACTACGTTATCACAAATTTTAAATTAGAGGAGTTAATTTTAGACGTAAGAGCATATCGAGGCTTTGAATTAAACTGTGATCATTATATGGTATCAGCAAAAATTCGTTTTAAACCAAAGTGACTAAAAACACATAGAATTGAAAATTCTTACCAGCCAAGCTACAAAATTTCTTCATTACAGGATCCTCAAGTTAGACTACAATATCAAAAATGCACAAACTTAAAAACAGAAACCACACAAGAATCAAGTGACATAGAAGATGAATGGGAAAATTTGAAACAAATTCTCACAAAAGCAGCAACAGAAGCCTTAGGAATAAAGCACAAATGGATTAGAAAAAGAGGACTATGAGACTGGAACAAAGAAATAGAAAATATAATAAAAACCAAAAAGGACAGTTAACAGAAATGGCTAAATTCCAAAACAATAGAAGCAAAAATAGAGTATAAAAGAAATAGTGCAATTGCAAAACGAGAAGTAAGGAAAAAACATAGAGAAAGATGGAACAATTTCGTAACAGAATTAGAAAAGGATTTATTTAAGCCACAACCCAAAACCTATAAAGTAATAAAATACATGAATAAAGAAATAAAAGAAAAGATAAAAATACAAACAATAGATTTAGAAAAATGGGTGACCTATTTCCAAAATCTCTGGACAGATGAGAACAATGAATTAAAATTTTATAAAACAAAGAATTACCTAATTAGAAAATATCACAATATTAGAACTGAAAAATATAATAAAGAAGATGAAAAATAGGAAAACACCAGGAGAAGACAATATAAATATAGAACTATACAAAAATGCAGGTGAAAAATTTCATGAAAGACTTATGAAAATTTTTAATACGGTTTGGATGTCCGTAAAAACCCCTAACTCTTGGAAAAAAGCACTGGTCATCCCAATCTATAAAAAAGGAAATAAAGACAATTGCAATAATTATAGGGCCTGCTAAATACAGGATATAAAATATATGCAGGAATATTAAAAGAGAAACTAAGCAGCATTGTAGAAGACAAATTACTAGAAGGACAAAATGGTTTCCGAAAAGGCCGATCCTGCATAGATCCAAATTTTACTTTAAAGTTATTAATAGAAAAGAGAAGAGAATTTCAAAAAGAAACACACGTGGCCTTTACTGATTATGAAAAAGCCTTTGACAAAATTAGTAGACAAAAATTGTTTAAAATATTAACCGATTTAAACATACCAAACCAACTTTTACAATCTATTCAAGAAATATATACAGGAAATAAAATAGCAGTTAAATTAGAACACACCTCAGAATTAAAAGATATATCAAGAGGAGTATGACAAGGATGTACCCTCTCACCTCTGCTTTTCAATATATATATATAAATGAAATATTAACAATCTGGAAGCAGCATAACCCATTTGGTATACAAATGACCCCACAAAAGAAGATAGATACACTACTATTTGCAGATGATAAAATAGTATTAGCTACATCAGAAGATGACTTACAAAGATCATTAAAATCATTAAATGATATCTCAAAGCAATATAATATGACAATATCCAAAGAAAAAACAAAAATAATGGCACTCAAAGGAGAAAACCCAATGAGAAGTAAAATAGTGATAGATAATAAAATACTAGAACAAGTAAACACTTTCAGATACTTGGGATGCGATCTATCATATGAAGAAGAAAAAGACATAGACACTAAAATATCAAACTTTGTCAAAGTAAATGGCATAATAAATAATATATTTAAGCCATCCCTGGTACAAAAACACACTAGAATCAGACTATATGTCTTGTCAAAACCAACTCTACTATATGGAAGCGAAACATGGACCATGAAAAGGAAAGATGAAAAACAAATTCAAACAGCAGAAATGAAGTTCCTCAGAAAAACAGTTGGATGTACCAAGTGGGACCACAAAACAAATGAAGAAATCTTACAATCCCTGAAAATAAAACCAATTAATTACTACATAAGACAGTATAAACAAAAATGGGTAGAACATTTAAATCGAATGGACAACAGCAGACTACCAAAAATATTATACAGATACAAAATAAGTGGAAAAAGAAGAATCGGAAGACCAAGAAAGAGATGGCATGAGACCGGAACAGGCCACATGGCCTAAATTCCAAGTTAGGAAGAAGAAGTTTGGCTTTTAATGACTTAATTGCTGCTAGTTCTGTTTTTGTGAGATTGTTCTGTATGGTTTTCTTAGTGTTTAGTTATATTAAACTAAAGTTTTTATTCAAACACAGTAGTTGTCTCCATAATTTTCAAAAATGCATTCGGATCATCGTGTAAGCTTAAACGAAAGGCTTCAGATCATCCATGGAAATGATACCCACAAGCGCTGCAAGCGCTATGGTAAGTTAACGATTCGTATTTCCCTCTTGATCAATCGGCTGGCCTTTTTATAGAGATGCAGAAACAATAACCTTATTCCTATCTGCATCAGGCTAAAAAAGACATTTGCATCTGCTAAGGCCCTCTGTATTTATGAACGCACAGAAAAAGCAATACTCAGAGAACAGATTCAAACAGCCCGCCAAAACCTAGCTGCAACACAAAATCTGGTTTCAAAAATGCAATCCAAACTATTGAACTATATTAATCCAGACATTCTACAAGTACTTGAAAGAATTACTGACAATTTGGCCAAATACACTCTAGAAAAGAATAAATAAAAACTCAAGACCAAATTCCACAGTTTGTAACAACAACAAAATATGGCGGCCAATCACAGGAATTCATCCAATCAGAAGACCTCCTCCCCGATAAACACCAACAATGAACAACAAACAAGGGAGACAAGGAGCGACCAACCACTGGCAAGCAAGAACTATGTGATCAACCTATCAAACCACACCCTGAACAACGGCAAACTTACGCTACTGAATAAAGGACATAACTATGCAATAGCACCTAAAAAGGTAAACAAATTGCATTTTATCTACCACATAGAAAGAGGCATCAGGTCCCTACCTAACAATATAGTAGATAAAATACGACTAGAAACTATTAATGTCCTAAACGCTAAGAAAACGATACAGAACAATCTCATAAAAACAGAACTAGCAGCAATTAAGTCATTAAAAACCAAACAAAACATAATAATAATGAAATCGGATAAAGGCAATGCCACTGTCGTCCTTGACAGGTCAACATACGTACTTCAAATGAATCAACTAGTAGCCGATGACAACACATATAAGCTGCTAAAGTATAACGCAACAAAAAGAATAAAGGATAAAACAGAGAAACTACTCAAGTCTGTCACTTCTTGGCCACCAGACACAGTTAAAAAACTCAAGCCCCACTACGCCCACCCCCAGAATATATGGGGTCCCGAAAATACACAAACAAAATGTGCCCCTTCGACCAATCGTGAAAGGAATAGTCAGTCCCAATTACCACTTAGCCAAGAAATTAGCGGCAACACTCAAGGAGTTGGTAGGTCATTCCCCCCCCCCCCCTACATAAAAAACACACAACACTTTATAAACAAAATTAAAAAAACATAACACACAACAAAGACGACTTATTAGTCAGTTTCAACGTTTCTGCTCTTTTCACTGATGTCCCCATCAATGACACAATTCTCCTACTACAGAACAAATTCCCGCCCGGCATTACGGCCCTCTTTGTCCACGTACTAAAGTCCGGTTACTTCGTATGGCAAAACATTTACCTACAGAAAGAAGGTACAGCCATGGGCTCACCACTGTCCCCCCCCCCAATCGCTAACTTCTACATTGAAACCTTTGAGCAAAGGGCTCTTGATTCCACCATGCTAAGACTGACAGTCTGGTTTAGATACGTTGACAATGTGTTCCCGATCAGGCCGCACGGGTGACAAACGCTAAACACATTCCTTAGCCACCTGAACAAACAACACGAAGCATACAATTTACCATTGAAATCGAAAATCAAAATTCGCTCCCGTTTCTAGACACACTAGTCACACGTCTTCCTTCAGGCAGTCTATCCTTCACGGTCTACCGAAAACCAACACACACTGGCCAGTACATACATGCTAATTCTTACCACCACCCATCACAAAAATATGGAGTCATTAACACCCTTAAAAACAGAGCTACAACAATTTGCTTTAACCAGCAAGTCCTGAAACAAGAACTAAAAATCATCAGCGAGATATTCATAAATAATGGCTATAACAAAAATTCTATTAATAAAATACTCCATAAAACAACAACAAAAACGATTACAGTAAAATCATAGCCATCCCATACATTAAAGGGTTATCAGAAAAAATCAACAGAATCCTACAACATTGTAACCTCAATGCCATCTTTAAACCACCCACTAAACTTAAAACCACATTCAACTCCTCTAAGGATCCTCTCCTCCCATTAGCTCATCCTGGAGTCTATTGCTTCCACTGCAACTGTAACTTACCGTACATTGGTGAAACAGGACAGACAATCCTTATATGCAAGAAAGAACACATTAGACACATTAAATATAACCATTATGGTGAAGCAGGCCTCTCAGCCCACACACTCAACACCTTACACCAAATCAACTGGAAAAGCACCCACTCTTTACACCACACAAAAACCTGGTTTGAAAGGAAATTTAAGGAAGCCTGCGAAATCCTGATAAACCACCCAAATATCAACAACAAAGATGGCATGAATATTCCAAGGATCTGGATGGCACACATTCAGCCTACCTAATATATAAGATCCAGCATAAGTCAGGACTCTAGCCAATCTTCAACTAGTATTAGAAACTATTCCATACCAACTGGCTGGAATGTACAGGTATAGTCATGATGTTAATATATGTATATAGGTAGATACTTCTTGCGCCCAATGTATTTCTACAACCAATAGATAACACTAATAATAGGACTCTAGCGTTGATGAATAATTTTTTTTCCACCAGAGGTCAGGCCAACAATTGTTGTAGCGGTTGGTCAGTATCTTTAACAAACCAGTTTGATTGTAGTGTAGCTTGTTTTCTGTGTATAGTTGTATGCTCCAGAAGATGACCTTGACATAAAGGTCGAAACATCGAATGTAGATTTTAGTTATATTAAACTAAAGTTTTTATTCAAACACGGTAGTTGTCTCCATAATTTTCGAAAATGCAAAAATGTATACCTACCTATACATAAAGATATTTCTCCACCTCCAGCTCACCACCTTCCAGATCTCCCATATGGGTTGTGGAATTAACAGATAATAGTCCCTGGAATGATGGAGAGTACTCTGGAATGAACTATAAACAAGTGCCTGACTGAAGATTCAACTATCAAACTGCTAGGATATCAATCTACCTCAACACCTCTGGAGTTAACTAAACAGATTTAGGACTGGACAAAGCTGCTGTGCACACTTATTACATCTGTGAGGAATTTCACAGTTATCTTTGTGTGTGTGGTGTTGTGCAGACTATGTCATATCACTGATGACTACCCCATATGCTCCTTTCCTGCAAGTCTCAGGAATTTACATTTATTCCCAGATAGTTCCATCGAATGGTTAACTGAACCGTCAGTCTATAGCAGTGGTTCTCAAACGTTTTAGTCTGGCGGCACACTAAAATCAATAAATAAATTTCACGGCACCCCTAGAATTATTTGCTTTTTATAGAGTCAAGTGCCGATTAATTGGTTTTGAAAGACTCGCATATATAATCCATAAATAAATTGATATTACAGATACTAAAGATATGAAGGAAAGCATGTTTAAAAGAAAACAGATTTTATTTTAAACTAAATTGGTTTATTTTCAAACAACCCCAAAACATACAAAACAAAAGATATTATAAAGGTTCAGATAATAAAATAGGAACTTAATGTGAAATATGTGCCTGGTGTTGTTTGCATATTTCTTTGATATTAGGCCTTGTTTTTGAGAGACATATTCTCATCTCATTTTCAAGGGCCTTTAGTCTTTCTCTCTTCTTTGTTTTAATATTTACGAGTGCAGAAAAACCCAGTTCACACAAATAAGATGTAGAAAATTGCAATAAGATGTTAAGTGCTTTGAATCCTATATTGGAGTACTCCTTCATAGTTGTTATCCAAAATGAATTCAGACACATTTCTGAATGCCTCAATCTCCACGTACAATCGTTACTTATATCAATTAATTCTTCGGCTTCTATAAGACTTAACTCACTCATTGCTGATGTTGACTCTACAAATAGATTTTGAATCCAGTCTTATAAATTGACTGAAATGTCTGGAAAATACTGGTGAAATTTTTTTTTTTTCTAACGATGTTAAATGACTGTAAATAAGCTTTTGCGGATCAGTGTTCTTACATTTTCTTGAGGCAACTTTAAGGAACATTTCTACATTGCTGGTGCTTAATTTTATCTTCCACATTTTTATTTTATCTTTAAAAGCTTTAATTTTATCTGTAGATGTCAAAATATTCTAATTTCTTCCTTGCATGTTGGAGTTCAGCTTGTTCAGATGATCGAATATGTCTGTTAAATAGGCTAGTTTGGAACACCAAAAATCATCCTGTAATAATTTATAGAATTCTAGTTTGTCTTCATTTTGGAAAAACATTAATATTTCTTCTGTAAGTTCAAAAAAACGATCCAATACGCAACCTTTTGAAAGCCATCTTACTTCAGTATGAAAAAGAAGATTCTTGTAATGAGATTGCATCTCTTCACATAGTCCTGCAAATATTCTAGATTTTAATGGTCTGGCCTTGATATAATTAACCATCTGAATGATTTCTTCTAATACACTTTTTAATTCCAAGCCTATTGTCTTTGTCACCAATGATTCACGATGAATGAAGCAATGAGTTGTTATAATGTTCTCATTTTCTTTTCTAGCAAAGGAAACAAACCCTTTTGTAATTCCAACCATAGAAGATGCACCATCTGTACATATACCCACACGAGTTTTCCAAGATAGACCATTTGTATTAAAATGTGTGTTCATTATATCAAAAACTTTTTCCCGTCATATTTTTTTTGAATTCCTTGCAGCATAGAAATTCTTCAATAATTTTATCATCTTCAATGAAGCGAGGAAAAACAAGTAAGTGTGCTTTACCACCGATATTAGTTGACTCATCTAACTGCAAACTGAAAAATTTCGATTCGATTATTTTGGTTTTAACTGACTTTTCAATATCAACTGACAGATCATCAATATGTCTACTCATAGTATCATTTGATAATGGAATCTTCTTTATTTCTTCTTCTACCTCAGTACCAAAAATTGTTCTCACAATTGCTGAACAGGTCGGATGAATCAAGGTTTCGCCGATAGCATGAGGGTTCATTTCCTTCGCAATTGTTTCAGCGAATAAATAACTTGCTTCTTGAACTCGGTCGGAAATTGTAAACTTTCTTACAAAACTTTTACTTTGTTTTTCTTGTAATCTTATTAACTCTTTGAAATATTCAGGATTTTTATTCGACAAGTTGTCATGTTTTGTGGAGAAATGTCGCAATAATTTGCTAGGAAGATAGCCTCATTTGATAGAACCAAACCACACAAAATACACTTAGGTCTGGGAATTAATTTATCACCACACCATGTAAATCCCATTTTTAGATAGCTCTCTTGATATAAATGAGTTTTTACATTCTTTTTCATCGTTCCCTTTTACATGAACTTATTCTTTCTGTTTCTGTTGTTTCATTAGTGCTTTTTTGTTGCTGAACATTAAAAATAGTCAAATCTTCGTTAATGCAAGTATCAGTTTTTGATAATTTATTAGTATAAATTGGTTCATTAGCTTTGCTACAAGTAGACATTTCTTGATCGTCAGACTCTTCACTTCTTCTTTTTTTAAGGAAAAAAAGAAGAAGTGAAGATTTTGAGGCGCATATGTAAATTTAATATTTTATTTTAAAATTTATTTCAAGTAAATAATTTTTTGTCCAGATGGAAAAAGGAAAAACATTTGTTTACGATGTCTCTTGTTATAGTTGGAATATATAACAATAAAAAAAACCTCTAGTCACTGAATTTAACAATTTTAATATCGTACTTCGTTTATTCTCACCGATGACAAAAGACTCATGATTTTTGTTTAGGGGAAATGATCATGTATAATACTTGTCACACTGAACAGAGAAATACTAAAACAGACAGCATGATAACTAACCATTCATTAGTTCATTTTCCCCAGTATTTATTTGCCGTCACGGCCCTTCAGAACACACGCAATTTACAGACAAAAATTACTAGTGGTGGTGTTGGAGGCGGGCGGTAGATGGCGTTGATTGGTAGCAGATGTAAGGTGTAGAGACAGTTGAAGATGTCCTCCCGCGATGAGTCTTCGGACTCCTTGGAGGTATCAGGAATAATAATAATAATAATAATAATAATAATAATAATAATATAAGAGTGATACAAAAAATGATAATTTTTATATATGCTTCATCCATTAAAATCAAAATTTATAATTTTTTTGTTTTAGTTATTTGTGGCAATTGAATATTTTGCATTTTTCAAATAAACGATTCAAAATTTCGCAGCACCCTAGGGTGCCGAGGCACCCAGTTTGAGAACCACTGGTCTATAGTATAGTTTTGCTCAATAATTTCTTGCCTTTCCTCCCATATGCTATATAAATAAATAACTGTCCACCATCCAAATACTGATCTATTGTGCTCACCTCTGTGTCATGCAAAGTAATGGAGGTCATCAGCAGTCAACTTCTTTCACATTTGGACTACTGTCAACAAATCAATGACCAATATGAATTCACAAATCCCAAGATCCACAGCCAATCTCTTAGCCCACTTCTCCTACCTCTGGACATGCACCACAGAAATATTTGCAGAAACCCTGCAAATGTCTTGACATTTCCAAGACATTTGTTAACGTCTTGGAAATGAGAGCTTATCAGCAAATTTTAATAGTTATTATAATTACGGCTATTTTGCCTGCTTCAGTTCAGGAGTGCCCTTGTTTAAATGTCATTGAGAGCTTATCAGCAAATTGCCATCTTATGATCTACCTTTCTCTCTTTGATATAAAGGAGATACATTTACTATACCCAAGGTAAAATACTTTCTACACACACACATATATATATATATATATATATAAATGATGTGCTCACTGACCTCAAACGCTATTCAGAGTTTTGCTGATGAGTGATCTTTTCATGATTTTGCTGATCCCATTTATTTGCTATAGGCCTAATGATGTAATATATATATATATATATATATATACACACACACACATATATATGTTCATATTTTTTTATACTGACTGAAATCCAAGAATTAGACAAACGATTAATTTATTTAGCACACAACATGTTTCATCGGAAAGCCGACTTCTTCAGGCGTGAGAACATTGAAAGCAAAATAAAAAACACTACAAAGAAACATTGTACCACTACAAAATTGACTATAAACTTCAGTTAAGTTTGAACTGTAGCTACGATCCTGGCTAAAGTTCTATTGTTAGGCATCTGCGTGCGTGTAACTTCACCAGAGCTAAATGAGTCCAGTAAATTGTAACTAAGGTTACAGTTTATGTGATGAGCATCCAGGACAATTTTCTTAGACTCGACTATGTCACGTTCCACCTCGTCGTGGCATATATTAAGGTTTGAAGTTGTTGTCCAGTTTATCTCATGTTGGTGGCCTTAAATATTTGTGTTCACTGAGAACAGGCCATGGCTTAAGAGGGCGCTTGCTCTGTCTGTTGTAAATAATGTCCTTTGATGTTCCTCGAGACATAGGGGTGTATAAAATCACATGTGATTTTATACACCCCTGGAAACTGAAGATGGTTGTGAGCCTCTTTGGGTTTGCTTAGAATTGATCTGAGTTTAGGAAGAGTAGAAAAGCACGTTTTTATGTTAAATTTTTTCAAAATTCTTCTTAGTTTCTGGGAGAATGAGCTGATGTATGGTAAAGAGATATAATCTTTGGGGTTGTCCTGTGTTTCTACATTGTTTTGATGATGACGGTATAGTTGTTTATTAATAGTTATTATAATTACGGCTATTTTGCCTGCTTCAGTTTAGGAGTGCCCTTGTTTAAATGTCATTGGCTATTTACTCATGGATTCTTAGGCCATTGTACATGTAAATTTACCAAAAAGTATATGTAGCATAAGGAAGAGAAATTTACACATACCTTTTTCTGGGCGTTGTGGCTTTTCTTCTTTCTGTGATGTCCAAAAACTACTGAGTGTGTGTGGGGGGGGTAGGCAATTTGGGAGAATTAAATTAGAAATACACGTTTTTTTTTTTTTCCAGTAATATAGATATATATAAACATATATATTATATTACTATATTATATAGGGTGGGGGAAAAGGTGAAAGGGTTGATTTTTTATATAGGGAAGGGGAAAAAGGGGGTTGACGGGGTGCGGTCCGTTTCGACTAATTCTTGGTCGTCATCTGAACACGTTGGGAAAGTGGATGCTATGTCATGACATAGCATTCACTTTCCCAACGTGTTCAGATGACGACCATGAATTAGTCGAAACGGACCGCACCCCGTCAACCCCCTTTTCCCCTTTCCCTATATAAAAAATCAACCCTTTCACCTTTTCCCACACCCTATATAATATAAAAAAAAAAAATCAGCTAAAGCCTTTTTATTCCCATATACGGGAGTAGGCGAGGCCATTTAGCCCTATCTAACTTTTGGAGACTGAGTGGGCAGTTCAATCTCCACTGGTACCCAATCAGAGACAGATGGCCCAAGGCTATCACTAATTAAGCGGTACGCAGTGAAGAGAGACGGCTCAAATGTGCCGCCATCTCGTGGTCCCTAACCCTAACACAATATATTTTTTTTTAATGTCTGAAATAATGTGGGTTCTACGGTCGATTTTCTTGAGTTTACAGGACGAAAAACCCGAGTTTCCGGGAGGAAAAACCTGCTTGCCCGTGCCAGAGATCGACTAACTCGGGAACCGGTCGAAAAAAGGCTTAGAAAAATTTCCTCTAGTCGCCGACTAGACTCGAAACCAAGCCTTCCTTTGTGCGGCCAAGCGCAGTGGTATGCAAACGCCACATCCACTGAGCTACACAGGCTAAATGTCCAGTAATATATATATGTTTATATATATATATATTACTGGAAAAACAAAACAAAACAAAACGGGCTTTTCTCATTTAATTCTCCCAAATTGCCCCCCCCCACACACACACACTCAGTAGTTTTTGGACATCGCAGAAAGAAGAAAAGCCACAACACCCAGAAAAAAGTATGTGTAAATTTCTCTTCCTTATGCTACATATACTTTTTGGTAAATTTACATCTACAATGCCCTAAGAAGCCATGAGTAATTAGCCAATGACATTTAAACAGGGGCACTCCTAAACTGAAGCAGGCAAAATAGCCGTAATTATAATAGTTTATTAAGACGAATAACATGGGAGTTTCCCCAGAAATAATATACATAGTTTATTAATAGTTTTTGAAGCATAGCCATTATTTGCAAAGGCTCTTTTTAGATGTTGTAGTTTATTTTCCAGGGGTGTATAAAATCACATGTGACTGCAGGAAGCCATATTATGGACAAATTGAGAAGTCCATCCTCCTACGTCTTGAGGAACTTCAAAAAGACATTGCTTACAACAGAACCAGAGCAAGTGCCCTCTCAAGCCATGTCCTGTTCTCAGTGAACACCAAGAGTGAAGGCCGCTAACATGAGATAAACTGGACAACAACTTCAAACCTTCATGTATGCTGTGACAAGGTAGAATGCCTTATAGTCGAGTCTAAGGAAATTGTCCTGGACTCTCATCACATAAACAGTAACCTTAGTTACAATTTACCAGACTCATTTAGCTCTGCTATCAGATACTAGCGCACTCGTGAAGTCGCACGCATGCAGATGCCTAACAATAGCACTTTAGCCAGGACTGTAGCTACAGTCGATTTTGTAGTGTTTTTCATTTTGCTTTCAATGTTCTCACGCCTGAAGAAGTCGGCTTCCCAACGAAACATGTTGTGAATTAAATAAATTAATTGTTTGTCTAATTCTCGGATTTCCGTCAGTATAAAAAAATATGAACATATCTTCATATCAAGTAAATACAACAGATTTTCATATATATATGTAGAAAGTATTTCACCTTGGGTATACTATACATTAATGATACCAAGCAATTTTATAAACTTAGTTTTAATCCTTTTTCCCAAGTAAGCGAATAAACAGGTAAGTCAAGTTTGCAACTGAAGTATTTTCAGGTCTGAGGCAACTCATGGTAAAGGTGGATTAAGCTCTAATCACTTTCCTTAGTATCACCAATAATGCAAACCACATCTCCTTGCAGACATGTATGATGCTATGCATTAAGGGAATGGCCACTATCATATCCAGTTTCGACCTTTATTGAAGTCTCATCAGTGGGAGCCAGACCCTGAGATGCCAAGGTTGAAGTAATGTAGAACTTATAAATTTTATCTATACAAGTTGTCACAAGGTGCTTTGACCTTATTAATTAAATAACAATCTTAGGATGAGAGAATGATGTAGAAAGTTTTTTAACCTTGGATATACTATACGTTAAAGATACCAAGCATTTTTATAAACTTGGTTTTAATCCTTTTTCCCAAAGCTTTTTTTACTCAAGGTAAAAAAATTTTCTACATCTTTCTCTCATCCTGATATTGTTATTTAATAAGATCAAAGCATCTTGTGGCAACTTGTATAGATAAAATTTATAAGTTCTGCATTACTAAAAATCTTGGCATTTCAGGGTCTGGCTCCCACTGACGAGACCTCAATAAAGATCGAAAATGGTCTGGGTGTTTGGCCATTCCGTTAATGCATAGCATCATATATGTCTGCAAGGAGATGTGCTTTGCATTATTGGAGATACTAAGGAAAGTGATCAGATCTTACTCCACCTTTACCACGAGTTCCCTCAGACCTAAAAATACTTCAGGCACAAACTTGACTTACCTGTCTGTTTGCTTACTTGGGAAAAAGGATTAAAACCAAGTTTATAAAATCTTGATATCTTTATATCCCCCCCCCCCTTTACAGAGATTCATACAGAAATATATATATATATATGTATGTTAAAGATACCAAGAAATTTTATACTTGGTGAATGAATTTTGTCTTTTAATAACTTTGCTAATATATCCAATCACCACCCCTTATAAAATTGCTGCTTCCTTGCTGGAGTCTCTCTTTTATGCAGTGGAATATCACTCTTTCCACTACTTTTGCACCTTTCCCAGAACTGAGGCTTAAATTAAACAGCTTGATTCAGAGGATGCCAATTCCTTTGAACATTCTCATAATAAAATGCGCTGATATTTCATCTAATCCCACAGGATGTTTTTATTAAGGTTCTGCAATATTGTAATTACCTCTGATTTATCTACCTCTATTTCCTCATTAGTCAATGTCATATCTGGCACTGTAGCATCTTCACCTAGGTGGTACACCCTCGCAAAATTATCACTCATTAACTGAATTATTTTGTTTGTTTCTATTACCTCTCTACCATCAGCATTTCTTAAAGTCCTTCTTCCATAGTCATTCTTCCTTTTATTCACTGTACAGTGAAAGAATTCTTTGAGATTTCTTTTGCCCTCATAAGCTAGTATCCTCTCGTAATCTGCTTTGGCTTCCTAACCACACAGGTCACCTTTCTTGCTTGTGCCTTGTACTGTTTATGGGCTTGCTGATCATCTTTTTCTTTATAATCTTTTGCACAACATATTCTTTCTTATCCACCTCCTGCTTAATGAATATATACGAGGGACGTCCAGAAAGTAAGTTCCGATAGTCTGTCAGAGAAACAAAAATAAACTTACAAAAAAACTTTATTGGAAATTAAAGTACACATCTTTCACTACTTTTCTACATAATTTCTGCCATTGTTCAGGCACTTATCATAACGGGGAACCAAGAGTTGTATACCTTCATCATAGAAGGTTGATGCTTGTGACACAAACCACGTATTGATTGCTTCTTTGATCTCGTCGTAGTCTTAAAACCACCGGCCACCAAGGTAAAATTTCAGATGTTTGAACAGGTGAAAGTCACTTTCTCTCAAGATGAGAGAAAGATGTAGAAAGTTTTTTACCTTGGGTAAAAAACTTTTGGGAAAAAGGATTAAAACTATGTTGATAAAATTGCTTGGTATCTTTAACGTACAGTATACCCAAGGTTAAAAAACTTTCTACATCTTTCTCTCATCTTGAGATTGTTATTTAATAAGGTCAAAGCACCTTGTGGCAACTTGTATAGGTTAAATTTTAAAGTTCTGCATTACTTCAACGCCCCTGGTAAGCATGCCACATCATTTATTCTGGATCACACGATTCAGTTTCTTAAGGATAAATGGATAACTGACCTAATTTCACATGCGGCAGGTGATTCAATTTTACATGAGGCAGGCGATTCATTTTTCTTAGAAATTATAAACACACACACCAATAAGCGTATGCACTGCGAGAATGTCTGAAAATGGCACTAATACTTTGCTAAGGAATCAACAAATTCAGCACACATGCGCAACATTGCGATCGCAGGGCTGCAGTGAAAATATTTAAATATGTAACTTACTTTCTGGATGTCCCTTGCACATCCATCTGATTATATACATAACCCCTATCTGATCAATCCACTTCATTCTGGGTATACACTCTGACCACTTTATTTAATACTCCTTGAAGCATCCTTTGACTACCTCCCATGCATCTCTTCTAACATCTCTTCCCTCATATTCACATGCCATGGCACTGCTCTAAGGTGGCTCCTCAGTTTTTACAATAATCTGTTTTGTAATTCCATATATATCTCTTCTTTATAGAAAATTCTGCATATCTGTCAGTGTCACAGTTAAAGACTATATGATCACTTTTCACAAGTGGAAAAAGTGGCTACACTAATTACAGATGAGCACATGAGCAGATCATTACCCTCGAACCTATAGTTCCCTCCATCATGTATTGTCTCAGGTAATTATCACTTAGTAGCTGTGCAAATTCCATTTCCTTCCCTCACTGTGAGCATTTCTTCTTCCAATCTATGTCCCCATCGTTGAAGTCCCCACAATAATTACCTGCTCAGCACTAATTGTGCTAATTCACTTAACTGTGCGGATCTACATTCTCCCTCATATCCTCTGTCCTATAGTAACTTTTGCATCACTATTCTCCTGATGTCCTTTTACTTTTTTAGGCTGTACTTTTACTATCATTAGCAAAATCTCTCCTTCCATTGCTCTGTCCTCTCTGAAATTATTATATCTCTTGCATTCTATTCTTATATCATCCTCCATCAACCAGGTCTCACTAATACCTATAACGTTTAGCCAGGTTGAACTAACAACACTGCAAATTTCCCCACTTTGTTTCAAATACTTTTGGCAATGCAATTTAATACATAAACTATAACACCTCAACCACATCCCACAGCTTCCCTTATATATTGGGTTGATTTTCTCACTAAAGTTAAGAATCATTCACCATCATGTGATCACTTGGCCATTTACTCACTTGCTCATATCTGTGCCCACATGCCTGCATTTTCCCTGAATACTCTAGTTCCCAGACTCTGCACATCAGAATTCTCAATGAACAATACTCTCTCCAGACATCTATTTCCAAATCCATTCAAACGAAGCTCCTTACATAAATCCTTCCAAACTCTCACTCCAAATATGCACAAACTCCATACCATTCCTTCTGCAAAACCTGTGCAATGACTCTTTTCAGCTCATCTCTATCATACTGTCACAGCACTCACAACTTTTACTTTCTCACTCTTCTTATTCACTTGTACCTGCAACTCTTTCACATTTTCTCACATACCATATCTGTCACCTTCTAACAAACTGCAAATTTCCCCACTTTGTTTCAAATACTTTTGGCAATGCAATTTAATACATAAACTATAACACCTCAACCATTTAATTAACCAAAATAATCATCTCTCTCTCTCTCTCTCTCTCACTCCTCATCTCTGCATCCATATAGCATTACTGATCAGCATCCTTATTCTTTGTTCCAGGAAAATGAAATTTTGTTCCACTCTCCTCTAGAACTCCTCATCATGCAATCTCCATTCAAAATTCAATGCCGATTCTCCCTGTTTGGTTTTTCATAGACTTTCTTTTGCTTCTTTCGCATCTGTGTCATACCATGAATGACTGCCACAACTTTTCTTTTCAGCTTGAAGCTATCATGACATTGCAACAGACTTACAATTTTTACTTTCTAACCCTTCTTATTCACTTCTTCCAGCAACTCTTTCATATCTTCCTGCATACCACACTTGCCATCTGACAGATCATTAGTACCAGCCAAAATAATAATCTTTAATTTTTCTTCTCTGCATGTATACGGCATTGCTAACATCCTTAATCTTGGCCCTATTAAAACATGATTTCATCATGCTCTTCTCAAGCACACTCTTCTATACTTATAATGGAATCACTATTTTAATACCAATAATAATGATAAGAAAATTGCTCCATGATGGCTCTGATGCATTTTGCAGTGCTATTGGCAAAGTGATTCATGGACACTATCCATGAATGTATTAACTAAATTGGAGCAAGTAGGAGTCCCAAAGTTATAGTATGCCATATACTTTCTATTTTCTATGACTCAATGGATGTACATAACAAACATTAAATAAAATAACAAATAGTAAAATATAAAATGTGTTAATATTTTTCCTGGATTTTTTTTCTCCAAAATCTATGTGCTTGCACAACAGTTTACATGCAATTTCTACTTAAGACAGCCACCTCTCAAACGAGGGTTGACTATATTAAGTAGTCATCTCCATCAGCTGCTTTCTTCATTCTAATGCTGAATGAATCTCTCCATGCTTCTTTCACTTTGGCCAACTCGTGCATATCTTCACCATAATGTCCATAACATATATTTTATCTTATTATTCCATCTTACTGCTGGTCTGCCTGGTTTTCAATAGCCAGTTCTTAGTGTCCATCCTGTTATTCTCTTTGTCCAGCTGTTGTCAGACATTCTTATCACGTCTTACCCAGCCCCATTTATTGCCTTTAATTACTGCAATATCCATTACTTTTGCTTCCTCATCCAATGATTAATCTTATCATCTAACCATATTATGAAGGGGATTGAAAAGTTCTGATAAACACCGAGAACAAAAATGATATTAAAGTAACAGATATAACCACAAGAAAGAACAAATCTTAAAACCCTTAAAAGCAGCATTGTAACTAGTGTATAACACTTCATGAAGAATCTGTAGAATAATGTGTAAGTTACATGGTTCTACCTCAATTCCTTCATGGTGATTATTACAACTTTTCAGCACACTCTCATATTACCAAAATGTCTCTTTCCATATTTTGTTGTGTGGTTTTCAGTTCCTTAAGCATTAAGCAGCCTTATTTCTGAAATTTTTATTCCAGAAATTCATTTTATTCTCTTCACCATTTCTTCCTTTCAATCTGTATTACAATAAGTAAAATCACTCATTTTTTAATAAGAATGATTTAAAAAAAATAAAAAAAGGAAGCATCTGCTTCCAAGGGATATCAAATAAATACAAATAGCACAGTCCTTTTTTGAATTTCTATTAAAAATTATAAAAAACTGATTATAATAAAATATTATAAAAATTTGATTATAAATTCTGTTACTTACCCAAAATAATAACATCAACTTCAGCTTCATCTTTTCCATATTCATTTATAGCAGTGATGGTATAGGTGCCATTATCATCTCGTCTAGCTTGTCGCACTACAAGTTTAGTATTGTAACTTTCTGAAGTTATTTTCACACGATCAGCGGATTCTAATTTTTTACCTTTCAAGGACCACGTGACTTCTGGTGGTGGTTCACCTAGTATATTAACATCAAAATTGAAGGAATGTCCTGCTTTGATTCTCAGTTTCTGTAGATTGCTTCGATCAATTTTTGGTGCCACTATTTAGGCAAGAAATAAAGGTACATATTATACTACACAACATACTAAGAGCATAGAGTGAATGTTAATATATAGAACTGAACATAACTAACATGAACACAATTATATACTATCAATGAATATAACTAAAGAATAAAATAAGGAATGTACATTTAAAAAATGTACATGAAAGCTGTTTAAAATTATTTCTAAAATTTTCTCCTATTGTTGTTTAGTGGAGAAAACACACATCTAAAGATAGTAATAACCGACTAAATTTATTTGTATAATTATATTATTATGTTAATATTGTTCTTTAGTCACCAATGCATCTTCATGGGTGCAAAGAAATACACAAAGCACATACCCACAGACACACCAGCAAGAATTAAACAGACTGAGTGCAAGGATCCTTCAGTCCTAACTGGAGCTCTATGGTTGCAGTGATTTGGCAAATGTAATACTGTGGCAAATTCTTCAGAAAATGAGTTATGTCCATGCAAGATAGAGATGCAAGGAAGAAATAGTGGTAATGGTTTTCAAGCAGTATGATGTGAGATAGAGGGTGAATAGAATGAAATCCTTGATGGGCTGTTGCTATAGGCTGTAACATGGAGAATATTGACCATGAAATGTATAAGCAAATTAGCCATGCAAATAGAAAAAGGGCGATTATAATTATTATTATTATTATTATTATTATTATTACCCCAAGACCTCATGGAGTCAAAGACTCATCTGGGAGGTCCTTTAATCACACACACACAGCTCATCATACCGTGTCTTAAACACACTCAAACTGATTGCAGACTCCACACTCTCAGGCAAGGCATTCCAATCATTTACAACTCTGCACAAAAAAACTTGCTTCTCACTCCCCTACTCACACCCTCTTTATACAGTTTCAGGGATGACCTCTGGTTCTCCCACTATTTTTTTCAGAACTTCTCCAGCATTGATCCTATAACAACCCCTAACTAACTTGTCTCTATCATATCTCTCCTCTTCCTCCTGTCCAAAAGATTCTGCAAATTACATCTTCTCAATCTTTCCTCAATCTTTCCAGAGGTTAGAAATTACCTTAGTCAGTCGCCTTTGAACCCTTTCCAACATCTCTTCATCTTTCTGAAAACCAGGTGCCCAAATCTGGGCACAATAGTCCATGTGTGGCCTATCAAAGTTTTCATACAATGGAACAAAAATCTCCCTACTTCTACAAATCAGTGTCCTCTGCATCATTCCAAGATGCCTTTGTGTTGCCTTCACAATTTTGGCAACGTATTCCCTAAATTTGAGATCCTTATCCACTATCACCACGAGATCTCTTATTTCCTCCACCCCCAATAATATAGCCTCACCAAGCATAAATTCTGCATCCCATCTTTGTTTTCCAAATTTTAAAACCTTACATTTTGCAACATTGAACTCACATCCCCATTTCCGTGCCCAATCACTCAATTTATTCAAGTCTTCTTGAAAGGCCACAACATCTTCTCTACACTTCATGGTTCGTCCCAACTTTGCATCGTCCACAAACAACTGAACATCTCCATCCAAATCTTCACCAGTATCATTAATATACAAGTTAAACAGTAATGGCCCTAAAACATACCCTTGAGGCACTCTGCTAATGACTTTCCTTTTCCTGGATATCGCTCCCCCATACACAACTTGTTGATACTTATCAGATAGCCAGTCTCCAACCCAATGCACTAATCTAATATCCAACCCCATCTGCTCTAGTTTGACTATCAATTTACGATGAGGTACTCTATCAAAAGCCTTTGCGAAATCTAAGTATATCACTGTGTATCCCTCTCCTCTGTCCAAGGAAGCAGTCACTTTATTGAAATAAGTAATTAGATCACTAAAACATCACCTCCCCTTTAGCAAATCCAAGCTGTCCATCAAAGATAATACCATTGCTATCAACCCAACTCTGGATCCTAGCTCTCACAAGCTTCTCAAACAACTAAACCACAACACCTGACACACATATAGGCCTATAGTTTGATGCTTGAGTTTGATCACCTCCTTTATGAAGTGGCACAATCTTGTCCACCTTAGCAACTTGACCGAGTGCAAGACTCGTATTAAAAATATATGTCAAGGTGGGCGTCAACTCCATGGCACATTCCTTCAGAATATGTGTTTGCTCAACTCCCCAAACATCTCTTGCTCACTTACAGTCAGTCTCTCCTCCACATCATCAACTGCTCTCAATCTCTCCATGAAGTCACATTCACAAGATTGAAAGATCTTTATGAACTGCTCATTAAGTATCTCCACCACACATTCCACAACAGCTGTCTTTATACCATTTTCTCCACTCAATGGCATCCTTCCATAATCATTCTTTCTTTTGCTGGTTATATATCAAAAGAACTCCTCGGGGTTCTTTTTGGCTTCATTAACTAACTGCTGTTCATACCTCACTTTAGCTACCCTCACCAGCAAAGTCACCTACCTTGCTTGGTATTTGTAGACCTCATGAAATTGGTTACTTCCACTTCTCTTATGCTGCCTCCACAATGCCCTTTTTCTCTGTATCGCATGCTTTATCTCTTTATTCATCCATCCCACACCTACCTTAATTAACCTTCTCATCCTTGGAATACATTTAGACATTGCATCTACTAAATAGTTTTTGAAAATCCCCCAAACTCCATTGATCTCTTTTTCCAGCTAAACTCCTCATTCCATGCTACACCTGCAAGCTCTCTCCTGAGCATAAAATAAATTGAATTGAAAATACACGGGCTCCTCTGGGATTTGAACCAGGGACCTCTCACACCCTAAGTGAGAATAATACCCCTAGACCAACGAGCCACAATTATTATGTATGATTTTAATTGTAGCAATGTAGACTACCACATGATGAGGTAGCAACCAAAAGTAAAGAAAATAACTTTCTCGAGTTTTTGAGGGATAACTGCCTCAGAGAGTATGTAACAGAGGCTCACAAGGATTGAGGATCTTGGATTTGATCATCTCATCTTGTCAGAGGATGTCATTAAAATGAGGTGTCAAATCTCCTCCCACCAGCTAGTGAGAGTAACCATGACGTGACTACCATGGTAGTTGACAAGCATGTGAGGAAAGGGTATTTGTAGAACTACAAAGCTGGTGATTATGACAAGCTCAATAGAGAACTTGCAGCTGAAGATTAGAATAAATAGTTAATTGGAAAGGAGATCGCTTCTTTGGTACTATTCAAAAATGATCTGGTAAAAGCAATATCGAAATATATTGCAATGGTCAAAAGATTTAAATAAGGGAAGTGTAAACTGGATGAATGAAGAGATTAAGCATAAAATACAGAGAAACGAAGCATTATGGAGGCACATAAAATGAGCGGTAATAATCAATTTCATGAAAAGTACAAAGAACAGGCAAGAAGTAATCTAATAATCTACTTACTTATTATAATAAGTTAACTGCTGCACTGGATGAGCAAGTGAATACACAATGGTATACTTAGAGTTTGCAAAGGCTTTTGAACTAGTGTATTGCATTGGAGATTTTCTATCTGATAGATGTTAACATATGGTGGAGCAATATCCAGGAAGAGGAAAGTCACTAGTGGTGTGCTTCATGGTCTGTTTTAGGGCTACTGCTGTTTAACCTGTATATTAATGATATTTGAGAATATTTGAATGTAGATATACAGTTTTTTGCAGATAATGTGAAGTTGGGATGAGCTATGAGAAGTAGAGCAGATTTTGTGGCCTTAAAAGAAGACTTGCTGAGTGTAAATGTCTAGAATTTTTTGGAGTGAGTGAAAACATCAGAGAATTCCTAAGAGTTTCATGCTCATGTATGTGGTAAACTCAGTTAATAGTTAATGGTGATAAGGTGAGTACAGTGAATACCAAGAGAGCAATTTTCCAAGGTAACTCAGTATCACCTATATTGTTCATCCTAGTGCTGATTCCTCTAATGTTAGTTCTAAAGAAAACTAGCTTTGGATATCAAACATCAAAGAAAGCAGAAAAAATATCACATTTGTTATACATTAATGATCTTAAGCCATATGGAAAATCATTCATACAGAAATCGTGCATGGTTCAATATATTCTGAATTATCAGTGAAGATATTTGTATAAAATTTGGACTTGAGAAATGCTCAACAATCTCCAGAGTTCAAGAGAAAATAACAGGCATGAAAGGAATCACATCCACAAATGGAAGTAAAATTAAAAATTGTTGCTGAATGAATTCTATAAATACCTAGGAATTCTTGATGCAGATGACATTTTGAGTTGAGAAATCAAAAAGAAAATAGTCTAAATATCTGAAAAGAGTTAGAAAAGTACAAACTGAATGCAGGCAACACTGTAACAGTAATCAATACTTCATGCATTGTACCCAAGCAGTGATGTGGATTGGTTATACATAGCCAACAAAAGTGGATGACATGGTCTTTTACAAGTCGAGCCAACAGCTAAAGAACAAAAGTGGAATTGAATGATTACATCAGGGAAAGCACATAAAAAGGGCTAATTGAAGCTTGCAAAGAAAAATAGTGAATGTTTGATTCAAAAAAGCAGCACAAGGAGAAATAAATAGCAAGAATATTAGAAGGTTGGAAAAATAAAGTACTTCACAGACAATATTTGAAAGATATTGAAGGAAAACTTGAATAGTACCGAAGCAGCATTGATCTGCAGGGGGATATTCAGTTGTTTGCAGATGATGTGAAGCTGGGAAGGATTATTAGTAATAGTGCAGATGTGGTAGCCCTGCAAGAGGATTTAAATAAGCTAGATAGATGGGCAAATGAATGGGGGTCTCAGTTTAATGCAGCAAAATGTAAGGTCTTGAGGTTTGGGAAACATCGATGGGATGCTGCATACTCTATGGGAGGAGTTATACTGGAGGAAGTAGGGGTGACAAGAGATCTGGGGTTGATGATTGATAGAAACCTGAAGTTTAGGGGACATATTGCAAAGGTGGTGAAGGTAACACAGAGGATTGCTGCTATTATGAGAAGGACACTGACCTGCAGAGATAAGAGGGTTATCATTCAGTTGTATAAGTCTCTGATCAGAGACTTATACAACTGAATGATAACCCTCTTATCATTCAGTTGTATAAGTCTCTGATCAGACCACACTTGGACTATTGTTCTCAGATTTGGTCCCCAGGATTTGAAGGGGATAAATTAACTGTGGAAAGGATACAAAGACGGATGACAAAGATGGTTTCAGGACTGTACAAGGATAGTTATGAGGATCGGCTGAGAGAATGTGGAATGCAGAGTTTGGTGGATAGAAGAAGGAGAGGTGATATGATTGAGACTTTTAAACTGTTGAGAGGTGGTTACAGGGTTGACACTGGGGAGTTCTTTCGCTTGGTTGATCAGCGGGAAGGAGTGATGACAAGAGGCCATCCCTGGAAGTTACGAAAGGAAACTGTGAGCAAGAGGGTAAGGAGTGGTTTCTTTGTGTGGAGGGTGGTTGAGCCGTGGAATGCATTGCCTGATGGAGTGGTGGGAGCGAGAACGGTCAGTGAGTTTAAAGAGTGGTATGATAGACTTTGTGTTTCTCAGGGGGGGACCTCCCCTCAGTGAGTCTTGACAGACTTTATGTCTTAGGAAGGACCTCCCTCGATGAGTCTTTTGACTCCTTGGAGGCCTGAATAATAATAATAATAATCTCCTTTCCACTCAACTGCTTATTCTAATCTTCAGCTGCAAGCTCTCTCTCTCTCTCCTGAGCTTGTCATAATCTGTAGTTATACAAATACCCTGTCCTCACTTGGCAAAGGCTTCAGCAGGGCAATATTGAGGGAGAGAGAGAGAGAGACAGGTCTGATACTTGCTGCTCAATAACAAGCTAGAAACAAATGCAATAAAGGCAAACAGTGAAAAGATCTGTAATGATAGCAAATGCCAACTGGGCAGAGTTAAAAGGCACTGGGCAGAGTTTATAAAGAAGAGGGAGCAGACCATTGAATTAGTTCTCGTAGCAAGATTACTCATACAAACAAACAAAGGCATGATTTGGTAGCAAAAGCTGTACATTGGCACTTATGTAGGAAATGTGGTTTCTCAACTTGCAAAACTCCTTGGCATCAGATAAATGCCAAGATATTATGGGACTTTAAAATTCAGACAGATAGACATCATGAACATAATATGACAGGCATTACTGTTGTTACGTATCGTGTCTCTCTTCTTTTACGTTATTTCTTTTACTTTCTATCTTATCATTTCTTATATTCTATGCTTTATTTATCTCTCATGCGTATCAGAGATTTCGTTGCCGACGAATTTGTTTTGAGAACGAATGCGCCAGCCGGCAACTAATTTCTGATATTCAAATAATTGACATTAATTAACATAGGGATCACATGATGTGCAGTCGTGGTTTCCCCCCTTTCTTTCTTACATGAATTGTTTCCCCCCTCACTCACACAGGTCCAAAAGTTTTTATAGGTGGTAAGTTAGTCTCAGAACAACAGAACTCATGAACTTTGAATTAAAAGAATACATTTATTAAAACACTAGTATGGATACACTTTTGAATAATCATTCAAGATACACATTAAGTAATAATTTCAATGCTAAGTTACCTTCTTTGAACTAAATTGAGAGTCTGAACTAACTCCCCCTCCCCCTTTTTTTAGATTAAGATATCCAAAATTTCAATCTTTATGCTTAAGTAATTAAATTATATATCTCTGTCTTATGATTAAGCTCAGACTTGATCATCCGTACAGGGTTATTCAATGCTCATCTTCTAAGCACAATTAGATATAAACTTTATACAGGGCATATCAAACTTATTCTAACTTATATTCTAACATGGAAAACAAATTTCAATTCTGCAAAGTCTCTATGCCCCACACTTTAAGCGTAAATCAGGCTAATATCTAACACTACAGCTAATAGTTTCTTCCTGACAAACAGTTCAACAGTTAGGTTCCCTTCTCGGCACAAGCTTGGAATGGCACCAGCTTACTTGGCACAGACAATTAGTCCAAACAGTCATTAAGGCACTATGAGTAAGTAAATGTATGGAGCTTCTCAAATCCTTGGCTCCTTTTCTTCCTTAGGTTTACAATTCTAGAATATATATGAAAGGGTTGTACATTACCATCGTCTTTTTCCATGGGGTTTTCGTGACTTCCCCTATGCTTTCACTTCCGATATGGCAAGACTTCCGTATTCCCTAGCCACGTGTTTCTATGGCCTCTGCGACTTACTTATGCTTTCTTCGAAGGTTGCCCTTCGCTGGCTTTACATTGGCATGGTTCACCAATGGCTCCTTACTGAAATTCTGACTTCATTCCTTAGGTAGCTTTATTCGACTCGGTTACAACAACAACAACCGGGAGATTGTTGCTGGGCACCGGCAACAAGCTTCCTCAGCTATCCAGGCTTGGACGGGAACACAGGAACAGAAAAACAAGAGAGCGTTTGAGTCTTGCACGGTGCCTTATATCTACCTTACATGCACCCTCTTACGTGCACCCTCTCTATGACGTAGACATAGAGAGGGTGCACGTCATAGCTCTCTTAAGCACATTTAATAACAACAATTTTGGTCCTGAAACACAGTTTTCCTTTGCTTATTTTACAAGGACAATATTAGTTCTAAACACAGATTTTCTTAGCTTATTTAATATTAATAATCTCAGTCGAGTTGATATACCTTTGAGTGAATATATATATACAGTACTCCCTTAGCCCTGTTCTTGGAAGTATAAGCATGTCCTTATCCTTAGGTTTTCATTGTCTCTGTGTTGGGTCGGAAACAAATTGGCTTACGGATAGTGAGTCAGCCCTTTTTCCAACACAACACTGTAATTGAACAACAACATGTGGTTTATTAATGTGGCAGTACCTGGGGATAACAGAATAGAAGAAAAAGTGTATAAAAAAACTGACCAATTATGGAGATCAGGAAGTTGAAATTCAATTGTCTTTGGAAAAGGAAGCAACAGCAGTTCCAAATGTCATAGAAGCACTAGGAGTAATACCAAGAGCATTTATGAAACATGTGGAAAAGTTGAGCTTCCCAGATATAACACCATGTCAACTCCAGAAAACAGCGCTTTAAGGAACATTTCACATTTTATGAAGATTTCTAGGCCTTTGGTTACTGCACAAATTAGATTCATTTGGCAGTTAAAAATTTCATTAGGCTGTTTCATGCTTTTTGTTACCTCTTTGAATGTGAACAATGTTAACTGAATATAGAAATAATAATAATAATAATAACAATAATAATAATAACATTATTATTATTATTATTATCAGGAAACAATAAGCAGTAAATGTTGTTCATGAAAAGGTTTTTTAACAGAAGCTTAGAAATACATGTATACTAAAGTGACAAAAAATAGGTAACATGCTAATAAAATCATAAAATATATTAGAACATTATCATACCGTAATATTAAAAACAATAAGAAAATTTTTTTAAAAAATGTAAATAAAATTCTTACATCGTCTTGGTTTGGCAATAATAGGAACTGTTCCATCACTAGGCTCTCCTGGACCTGCTTGATTAACTGCTCTCACACGAAATTCATAACCCTGTCCTTGAACTAAATCTGGCACAGTTGCCTCAGTTTTATCTGGTCCGACTTGCACTGCTTTCTCCCAGTTTCCAAATTTGTCTTTTTTTTCAATTATATACCCACTAATAGGAGATCCTCCATCATTGTCAGGAGCATTCCACTTAAGATCGACATGGTCTTTATCCCAGTCAACTACCTCAGGTGTTCCTGGTTTACCTGGCTCATCTAGAGAAAAAATAATGTTTTTATTTCATTTTATTTTATAAGAATATTTAAAGTAAGATATCTCAAAAATGATATTTTACCATCTCATAACATTGAATAAAATTTAATTGCTACTGTTACATACTCTTCTTTTCTCGTTTTATTTTACCATCTCATAACATCGAATAAAATTTAATTGCTACTGTTACATACTCTTCTTTTCTCGTTTTATATTATTTATATATTTTAATGGTTTAAAAATTAGTAAATACTATTATTATTTTCCTAACCTCCATAAAGTCTTAAGACTCATCATGAGAGATCAATGCTACACAACACAAAGTCTTGTACCACTCCTTAAACTCATCCACAGTTTGCACTTTTACCTCCCTGTCAGGGAATGCATTTCATACTCCTACCACTCTCAATGTATAAAAAACATATTTCTTACTCTCATACTCACTTCTTCCTTTGTAGTTTCTAGAGGTGGCTCCTTGCCCTTGTTCCTTCCCACATTCTACTATTTGAAAAATCTCCCCAGTATCAATCCAATAATAACCTCTCAACAATTGAAATATCTCAGTCATATTCCCCCCCCCCACACACACACACCCCTTCAACTACTATGCACCAAATTGTCATTTGCATGACTTTAGTCTATCCTCATAATCAACATTGTACAGTCGAACAATATCATTTATATTGTTCGACTGTATATCTGTCATAGTATCATACATCTCCTCCACGAGATGTGCTTTGCATTAAAGGTAAATATTTAGAATAGTGATCAGAGCTTATTCTTCCTTTACCACGAGTTGCCTTGACTTGCACTATGTACAGGGTCAGCTAGACTTGCAACACTTGCAGGTGCAAATTTGACTGACTTGTCTGTTTGCTTACTTGGGAAATGGAGTAAAAAAACCAGGTTTATATTTAAAATAGCTTGATATCTTTAACATATATTATACCCAAGGCAAAAAACTTTCTACATCTATCTCTCATCCTGAGATTTTTATTTAATAAGGTCCATGCACCTTATGGTAACTTGTTTTGGTAAAATATTTATAAGCTTTGTATTACTTAAAACTTAGTATTTTTTAGCCTGACTCCCACTGATGAGACCTCAATAAAGGTCGAAACTGGTCTGGGTAGTGGCTCTTACCTTTAATACATAGCATTATACATCTCCTCCAGGAGAGATGTGCTTTTCACTAAAGGTAAATATTAAGAATAGTGATCAGAGCTTATTCTTCCTTTACCACAAGTTGCCTTGACTTGCACAACGTGCAGGGTCAGCTAGACTTGCAACACTTGCAGGCACAAATTTGACTGACTTGTCTGTTTGCTTACTTGGGAAATGGAGTAAAAAAAACCAGGTTTATATTTAAAATAGCTTGGTATCTTTAACACACACACACACACACACACACACACACACACACACACACACACACACACACACACACACACATATATAGGCATGTGAGTGTGTACACATTGGGTTCTTTGACATCCAACATCCATGATTTGGGAATGGGAATCTGCTGTTTGAAATAATGTTTAGAATGAAAGGGTTCGATGTCAGTTAATTTCCAAAACTAAATATAAAAGAGAAGGTTGTTATCCTTTCTTTTAAGCAATTGTTGTAGTGGTTGGTCAGTAACTTTAACAAACCAGTTTGATTGTAGTGTAGCTTGTTTTCTGTGTATAGTTTTATGCTCCAGAAGATAACCTTGACATAAAGGTCGAAACGTCAAATGTAGATTTTAGTTATATTAAACTAAAGTTTTTATTCAAACATGGTAGTTGTCTCCATAATTTTCAAAAATGCAGAAGGTTGTTATGATTTTTGCACCAACCTGATATTTCTGATATTTAGATGGAAGAATTCAATGTTCAGTTAATTGATAAATCTGCATATAAGGAAGAACATTGCTGTCATTTTCACACCTTTTTGATATTAGACTTAAGTGTGATGTCTAAATTATTAATGAAACTGCAAATCATAGGCTGATTTTGATATGTTAGTTTGGAGTTTGTTAATGCTGGATATTAGGAAGCTGAATGCCATGTAATTTTATATATAAAGTTACAATATATATATTTTATGTGACTCTCACCAACAAAAGATTGTAAGCCTATAGTATATTAGTACCATGGTTAATGATTTTTTTGTCTGATGCTTGAATTTATTAATTTATTTAGAGTTTTGGAAAATATTGTACTTTATATATATATATTTTTTTTTTCTCTGCCAATACCAATGTTGAAGGGCGACAACATCAAATAGACTAGAACTTAAACTTCAAGCATCCATAAATGCTACAATGAATTAGAAAGACATATCCTGGAATCCAAAGAATCCGATTCACATAGCTCTGTAATCTAGTTTTGGCGTACTCATGATATTATTCATATGCAAAGTGCTTCCCACCAGAACTAATGCTCGGGCTCAATTTCAAACACAACTATTACTTGTACTAAACTCTGTGTTTGTCTAAAGTACAATATATTTTTAAGATGTTGTTTTCTCTATGGTGCTGTATTCACCTGACAAAGTCGGCGTTTCCAATGAAACTAGTAGCAAAACCTTATTAAATATCTCTTATATTTTTTCCTCGGTGTTTAAGTCAGTTAATAATTATAAACACACACACACACACACACACACATATATATATATATATATATATATATATATACATACACACTCTGTTAACCCTGCTCTAGAGACCTAAGATGAAACCTTTTCAAGGCACTTCAGCTCTCCAATTAGAGGTGGGGGGAAGCAATAGTCCCACACGACACCAGGTAATGAAATTCATCTCACACCCAAAGACAAACACAAATATTCAAGCCCATGGAAAGATTTCAATCTATACTCTGTTAGCTAGAGCAGATGCACTGATGACTGGGCCAAACAGTTAAGCATAACTTATATACTGTACTTTATACACTAGTGTCCAAAAGCTAAGGGCGAACTACATTTTTATCTGTATATGAAAAAATTTTCATGACTACAGACAATCTTCTTCTTCTTCTTCCTTATACCCTCTTTTACCTTGCGGTGTCGAGGGTCCATTGATCATCGGACCTCACTCCGTTTACAGGATAAGGTGGTCAGCCTTATGCCCGAGTGTATCCTATGGCCTGTAGTGTTGAGTTCTCAAGGCCAGTTTGCCTGCATTGCGGGATGAAAAACCCCAGAATAAAATGGGGAAAAAACCCTGCTGTCCACGCCCAAGATTGGCTAACTTGGCTATGGCTGAGGAAGATCCTTCAGCTCCTCACGTCACCGACGGGAATCGAACCTAGGACACTCCTTCCCCGGGCATATGGTTGCGAAGCGCAAAGCCACTAGGCTAACCGCGCGGACTTCCGACTACAGACAAATGTGGACATAAATTTATTGCCAGCATACTAATAAATTATACTGCACAAAAAAATGTATTATAAATTTCATATAATTTAAATTGAAATACATTATTTGGAAAAATTTACAAATTTCCTAAGGATGCAGTTAAGGAATTAATGTACAGTATTTACAGAAAACTATGCAGAAAGACATTTCAGTATAGAATATGTCCACCCCAAATTGTGATGCAGCTCTTACACCATCATACCATGCTCAACACCATTCCTGAATCACCAAATGATTCAGGAATTCTTGAGGCAAACTGGCCCACTCCTCCTTCAGAGCAAGGATAAAGCGTTGTTTATTTCTGGAGGGGAATTTTGAGCAGCAATGTATCTCCCTATTGCACCCCAAATGTGTTCTATGAGGTTGAGTTCTGATTAATATCCTGGTCTCCAGAAGTATCTCCACTGCTCATGTATGATGCGATGTGTGGCACTGTCATGCATAAAAATGAATTCTTCGCCTACAATACCATAGAATAATCAAACATGACATCGAGGAACTTCATTGCAATATCAATATCATTCACCAGTCATAGTCCCTTTTTCCACACTTGTAACTTGATGTAGCCATCAAGCATAATGCCTCTAAACACCATGTTCCCAGCACCTCCATATCTATTCCTTTCAAGAACATTCTTGCGATGATAACCAGTATAACTTTCAAACCAGATCAAGTGTCATCTAGAATCAGAGGAAAGACTAAAACGAATCTCATCCATAAAGAGTACATTAACCCATTGGTGTCTTGTTCAATTTTTATGAATACAACGCCACTGAAAAAATGTTCCAAGATGAGTTGTGGATAAAGGGATGCAGAGTGCAGGTCTTTGTGCATATAGGCCTACTTGTCACTTAGGCCTATATGTCTTGTCACAATTTTTGCTGAGATATTCAGTAACTATGCTTGAATGAAACAGGCTTGCAAGCTAATCTATCAAGGTGAATCAATTATGTTTTGCTGTTATAACCAAAAAGCTGTCTTCGTGTCCCATGGTAGAGCGAGGGTGACCTCTTAGCAAATGTCTGGAACACATTACATTGGTTTGAAACACTTCGCAGAACCTGGATACAATGCTATGTAAGATTACAAACTCTCTGGCAATGTCAATAATTCTGCAGCCTTCTTCAAGCTTTCCAATAATTCTTCCCCACATGAAATCTCTAGATGATGTCTTCAAGACATTACAAGACATCCAAGTTTCCATATTTTTTCCTTCATGAAAAGAGTTTCCTTAAAACACAATTTGTTTAGCACAGCCTTTTACCAAAATTTTATCCTGTTGAGTGATAGTATATGATCCCTTTGCACGCAATTCGAAAATTTGAATTTGTAGAAACTCGAAATCGTCAGTTATACAAATTGTCACAAGCTGATTTACATAAACTTGTGGATATAATCTTCAGAAATAGTGTTTTTCCTTAGATTTTGGACATCGTGGAAGATAATTAAGCCATTTATACTTTGGACATAGTTATCTTTATTTCAACTGTCCATGAATTACAGAGTTCTATCCATGAACTCCAAATTGCTAGTAAAACAGCTGACCTAAAGATAAACAAAGAAGATCCAAGTTATGTTCAATGGCTATGTCCACCCAGAAATAATAAAAATCAATAATGATGAAATTAAACAAGTAGATCATTACGTATACCTAGGACAACAGATATCAATGGAACAAAATATCATGGACAAAATTAAAAGACACATGATGCTTGGGTGAAAAGTATTTGGAAAATTATAGTCAATATTCAAAAACCAACTGCCATTATGCCTGAAGAGAAAACTTTTTAACCAATGTATTCTTCCTATATTGACATATGGCTATGAAACATGGACACTGAATGAAAAGGAAATTCAAAAATTAAAAACAAGACAATTTAGTATTGAAAGAAGTATACTTGGTAGAAATACACTTTTATTAATACAGACCAGTATTTTACAAATAAACATTTATTAAAACCTACCAGTTTCGCCAGCAAACTGTCTGGCTTTTTCAAGGTATTACGGAGATATGAAAGTAAATGCAAATTAAAAGGAACATAAAAAACGTTGTAAACCAAACTAGTATCTATGGTTACACGTTTAACCATAGATACTAGTTTGGTTTACAACGTTTTTTATGTTCCTTTTAATTTGCATTTACTTTCATATCTCCGTAATACCTTGAAAAAGCCAGACAGTTTGCTGGCGAAACTGGTAGGTTTTAATAAATGTTTATTTGTAAAATACTGGTCTGTATTAATAAAAGTGTATTTCTATCTATAAAAACGACCAAAAATGTATACCTTGAAAGTATACTTGGTATCACAAGACTGATCACAATTAGGAATATGTGGATAAGAAATCAAACCAAAGTCTCTGACATCATAGGAAGAGTGAAACATCTGAAGTGGCAATGGGCTGAGCATATTGCTCAAAGATAAGATCAATGATGGACAAAATACGGACTGGATTGGATTCCACGAGAGGGAAAACAACCACGAAGTCAACCGATATCATCAGATTTACAGGAGTGACATGGTAAAGGAGAGCCATGGACAGGCAGTTTTGGAGTAATCTTGGAAAGGCCTTCAGCAGTGGACTGACAATGGCTGATGAAGATGATGGATATATATACACCATACTATTTATATAACTTATATATAATAAAAATATACAAATAAAAATATATGTATGTGTATACATATAATTACCAAAAGGATTTTTAGCAGTTATGGTTTCCGATGTTTCCAGAGGGATAGATTCCCCTTCTTTATTTAAGGCTTTTACTCTAAATTTATAATCTTTACCAGGAGTAAGACCTGTAACCTCCAGTCCTGATGGGAAAAAATATTATTATTATTATAAATCTCCATGAAGTAGACAGATTAACTCATTATTAGAGGTCTCATTCAATCAGTGACAAATCTTTTTAATTAATATGCATCCTAGTATTCACAACACATTCCAGAATTCCATTGATTTCAAGGTATTAATATGATTTACATTGTTAAATATGGGATGATAATGATGATAATAACAATTAATATCTCACCTGGTTCTTTAGCTTTACCAACTGGAATCCACGTTCCTGTCTCTGGATCTAACTTTTCTACAAGATAGCCTTCTAATGGTGTTCCACCATCATCTTTTGGTTTCTTCCACTTAAGTTTACATCCTTCTTTATGAACATCTGTAACTTCTAACGGACCTTCTGGAGAGGATGGTGCATCTGTTAAAAGAAAAAAGAATGAATAATTAGTAATTGTAACAGTGTTTTTTTTGTATTCAAATTATATTAATAAAAAAAAAGTAGCAGTATTTGATGGGATAAACCAGTAGCAGCAGTCAGAAGACAGATCATATGACAGACATAACAGACATTATATAATAGTTATTAGAGACATTACTGAGTTTTTTTTTATCAAAAAAAGGTCAGGAATTTAAATGCTGTATGGGAACTGGCAAAGAAATACATAACAGCATCAATATGCAAATATGTTCCGAAGGCCAAAAGGATGAATAAGGTAGGTGTAAAATGGATGAATGTGGAGTTTAAGCATGGAATCTAGAAAAAGAAAGTACTTTGGAGGAAATACAAAATGAATAATGGTAATAATCAGTCACATGAAGTGTATAAAGAACAAGCCAGGAGAGTGTCTCAATTAGTAAGGAAAACAAAAGTAGAGTAAGAGCAGAAATTGGCAAATCAGGCAAAGAAAAGCCCTGGAGAGTATCTTTAGATAAGTGGCAAGTAGAAGGTAGAATGATCATAGTAAGATGAAGTTATTGGTTGAAAGTGGTAGAACTGTAACTGCTGCAGAAGACATTGTGGAGGTATTCAGTGATCAATTTATAAGGATATTTCATCCTGATCAAGGTGAAATCAAGAGGAAATTAAGTGGAGGAGACATAGGAGAGAGTGGCTTAATTGTGATTAAGCAGGAGGAATTTGAGGAAATAAAAAACCTTGATGTTAATAAGGCAATAGGATTTGATGACATATCACCACGCATCCTAAGGGAATGTTCCACGGAACTAGCAGTAGCATTGGCATACCTGTTTAATAAGAGTTTTGCAATAGCACAACAGGTTGTTATCGAGTCAACATGTAAGAGATTTTTTATAGAATGGGAGAGGGAAGTAGAACAAGAGGCCATTGCTGGGAACTATATTAGGAGGGTGCGAACAGAGGAGTGAGGAGTAGGTTCTTTGCATGGAGAATGGTTGGATGTTGTCGGTGTAGACACATTGAATCAGTTTAAGGCATAGTTGGATGAGCATTGTGTGCAATCGTGTCTACCTCCTACGATGAGTCTCTAACTCCATGGAGGTCAAATATTAATAATAATAATAATAAAATCAATTACATGGCTTTGGGATATGAAAAGAAATCACTCAAGACTCCCCAAACTTTTCCATACTGTTTGTCCAAAGATATGTAATATAAACAAAATGCTTCTCTATGATCAAAATGGTAGAGTCCATATTAACAATCGTGTATAGCTAAGAGCCTTGAGGCTAGCATGGAAATTTTTCTTAATGGTTTTATTTATTATTTTAGAAATGAATGAAATGAGAAAAAACAGATGTAATTAGGCAGGAAAGACTTCTTGATATTTTTAGAAATGGATTATTATTATTATTAATATTATTAACATCTGATCTTCATGGAGTCAGAGACTCATCATGGGAGGTACACACCATTGCACACAATTAAGTTAATTTAATTGTGTTGAATTAAATTAAATTGTTAAATTAAATTGATTCAATGTGTCTACATTCACAACACACTCAGGTAAAGCATTCCACTCACCAACCAGTCTCCATGCAAAGAACCTACTCCTCACTCCTCTGCTCACACCCTCTTTACACATTTGAATTTGGGATTGAATATTGGTTAATATTATTAACCCATAGCTGTAATTCCTTTCTCTCAAACTCCTTAACACTAGACTCATTTACCACTTAGAAATGAACTGTTCCACTCACTTAATCACAGCTCTGCAAGAGAAAAAGCTAGATCTTAACCCTTTCTTAAATGTAAACAAGCCTTCCACGGACAGCCCTGCCATGTTTTCTCCCGATCTTCCATATAAAAAAAAATCATCAGACAATATCCATTCAGAGATGTATAGACCTGTAGCATATCACCCTTCTTTCACCTTTAAAACAGTATCTATAGTCCACATACTCCCAATCTGTCCTCATAATCTACATTCCATAATCTCATACACTCCTTCTAACTCTTCTTTGCACCCTTTCCACAGTTTTCCAGATGCAGTCTTATCAAGACCTGTAAGTCTTATCAAGTAAAGTGAAGAATTTCACCTAACTTCTCTGCAATTCATGGACTTAGCTGGGTCTCTCCCCATTATCACTACTTCGATATGCTCCATGCATACTAGCAGAATAATGGCAGCGAAGAAAGAAAGGGTAAATAGGAAAGTGGAATGCTATTGATGATAGAAAAAGACTGTTCATATAAGGCAGAGAAGCAAGGGGAAATAGTGGTCATGGTTTTGAGGCAGTATGGTGTGAGATAGAGGTGAACAGAATGAAATACTTCATTGGATGTTGCTATAGACCTTGTAATGTGGAGGAGTAGTGACCAGGAATGTATAAGCAAATGGGAAAAGGGTGATCATTATGAAAGATTTAAAGTACGGTAATATAGAATGGGATGAAGGGATAGCAACCAGAAGTAAAGAAAATGAGTTTTTGAGAGATAACTACTTCAGGCAGTATGTAACAGAGACCACATGAAGATTGAGAGTCTTGGATTTGATCATCTCATTAGAGGATATTATTATAAATTAGGTGTAAAATCTTCCTCCAGTTGGTGAGAGTGCCCATGAAGTGATTGCCAACCAGGTGAGGACTTCCATGAGAAAAGGATATATGTGGAACTACAAGAGCGGGTAATTGTGATAAGCTCAGGACATCTTGCAGGTGTAGCATGAAATGAGGAGTTGAGGGGGAAAAAACATCGATGATACTTGGGTGATATTTAAGAACCATCTTGTAGTAGAAGCAATATTTCCAAAGGTGAAGGTTAAATAAGGTATGTGTGAAATGCATGAAAGAAAAGGTCAAGCATGCAACACAGATAAAAAGGCCTTATGGGGGGGGGGGGGGAGGTGTGGTGAAAAATCATAACCAACCAGTTGCTTCAGTAGGACTGGTAATAGCCCTAAAAATGAACTGCTATATTTTTCACAAAGATAGAAAGGGCAAGAAGGGAGGGGGAGTGCTGCTGATGATAGCAGGTGAATTAAGTCCATATAAAGTAGACATGAAAGATGGAAATAGTGGCACTGGTTATAAGGCAGTAGTGTAAAGTAGAAGTTGACAGGAAGATATATTTAGCTGGATGTTGTTATAAGCCTGGGAATGTGGAAGGTGGTGATGAAGAAATGTATAAACAAATTGGATTAGTGAACAAAGGAGGGGTAGTTATTATGGGCGATTTTAATTAAGGCGGTATAGTTTGGAATGAAGAAATAGCATTTGGGAATAAGGAAAATGAATTTCTTGAATTTTTGAGAGATAACTATCTCAGGCAGCATGTAAAGACGGGCATGCGAGGATCGAGAAGTTTAGATCTGATCATATCATCAGAGAATGTAATTGTGAGTGGAGTTTCACACTTTCCTCTAGTTGGTGAGAGTGATCATGAAATGATTACCTGGATTTTCACGGTGATGAAGATATGTTGGAAAGGGTCCAGAGAAGGTTCACAAAGGTTGCCAGTAGTGGTCTTTCAAATTTGGAATATGAAGACAGATTAAGAGAATGTAAATTGCAAAGCCTTGTGAATTAGAGGAAGAGGGGGGGGGGGTATGATTGAGACATATACACTAGTCAGAATGAGAGGGGGAGGTAGAAGAAGAGGCCATTGCTGGGAAACTGTATAAGAGGTGTGAGCAGAGGAGTGAGGAGAAGGTTCTTTGCATGGAGAGAGTGGTTGGTGGATGGAATTCATTGCCTGAGTATGTTGTGAATGTAAACACACTGAATCATTTTAAGCCGTGGTTGGATGAGCATCGCATGCAACAGTGTGTACTCCCCTCAATGATTCTCTGACTCCATGAAAGGCAGAGGATGATAATAATAATAAGAAGAAGAAGAGAAGTAGAAATAATCAATTCCATGATCATGAATACAAAGAACATGCAAGGAGAGTTACTCAGTAAGGATAGCAAAAGTTCAGTAGGGGCAGCAACTGGCTATTGAAGCTGAAAAAAAAATCCTAGTCCATTCTTGCAATATGTAATCAGTAAAAAATAGAATGATTATGGTAATATAGCACTGACTGGAGAAAATGATATAAAGACAATTGCAGCAGAGGATATAGCTGAAATATTTAATGAGTAGTTCATAAAGGTCTTTTATCCTTGTGAATGAGACATCATGGAGAGTTTGAGAGAGTAGTGGATGATGAGGAGGAGAAACTGACTGTGAGCGAGAAAGAAGTATATGAGGAATTATGTGACCTTCATATTAATAAGGCTGTGGGACTTGGTAATGTATAGCTGCATATTTTGAGGGAAAATGCCAGGGAGTTTGCATCTGCCTTGACATATTTGTTTAATGTGAGTTTTACATTGGGTTAAGTTCTCCAAAGGAGTGGAAGGAAGGCAAGATTGTACCTACCTTTTCAAAAAGGAGTTGACAGAATAAAAGTATCAAATTATAGGCCAATCTGTATGTCAGGTGTTGTGGTTAAAGTGTTGCAAAGGCTGGTTTGAATCAGTACATAGAATTATGTTGAAGCAATGGTATTATCTTTGACGGACAGCACGAATTTGCTAATGGGAGGTCAAGTTTTAGTTATCTACTTACTTATTTAAAATAAGGTGGTGGCACAGGACATGGGAGATGGATATGCAGTAGCATTTTTAGACTTTGAAAAGCTTTTTGATAGATGATAATTTAGTCAAACCAGAGCAGATTGGGTTGGATATCAGACTGTTGCATTGGATTGAAGACTTGTCTGATAGGTATCCACAAATTGTGTATGGGGGGAGCAATATCCCAGAAGAGGAAAGTCACTAGTAGTATGCTTCACGGGTCTCTTTTAGGGTCATAGAAATGTTGAGGAAGATATGAATGGGGATATACAATTGTTTGTAAAGAATGCAAAGTTGGAATGAACTATGAGGAATAGAGCAGATTTTGTGCCCTTTAAGGAAGACTTGAAAAAAACTGACTGAATGGGTACATGAGTGGGGATTCCAGTTCAATATTGCAAAAATGTCTTCTTCTTCCCTTGACATATTTGGCCTACCTGTTATGGAGCTATCCTTAGCTCTTCTAATCCATACAATTCCTGAGGATAAGGTGGCTAGCCCTATGCCTCCCAGTGTGTCCTAGGTCTGTAGATGTGTGTTCGCAGGGCTGGTTTGCTTGTTTGAGGGAGGAAAAACCCCAGATAAACTGGGGAGATAAACCCTGCAGTCCACACCCAAGACCAGCTAACTTGGCTATGCCTGAGAAAGATCCTTAAACTCCTTGTATCAGTGTCAGGAATCAAACCCAAGACACTCCTTTCTCAGGCATATGGTTACGAAGCCTGACGTACGGTTAACCTAGTGGCTATTGCATAGCCACTAGGCTAACCGTACAGACTGCGAAAATCTAAGGTTTAAAATTTTGATAAAAAAGATGGGATGTAGAATTTACTCGTGGTTGAGATATATTGTTGGAGGTGGAGGAAATAAGAGATCTTGGGGTAATGGTAGATAAGTATCTAAAATTTAGAGGATATACTGCCAAAATTGTGAGGGGCAGCACATCAAATGCTGGCAATGATACAGAGGACACTGAATTATAGAAGTAAAGATATTCTAGTTTCATTGTATAAGGCCCTGGTTAGGTCACATATGGACAATTGTGCACAGATTTGGTCACCTAGTTTTTAAAAGGATGAAGAGATGTTGGAGAGGGTTGGACCAGAGCTGAATGACCAAAATAGTTTCTGGTCTCTGAAATGTTGAATATATGAAAAAAAGGTTGAAATGGTCCAGTTTACAGAGTCTAGTGTATAGGAATAGAGAAGTGATATGACAGAAATGTACAAGTTGGTAAAGGGGTTATACTAGGATTAACATTGAAGAGGTTTTTCATAAAATGGTGGGAGAATGGGGTTGAACAAGTCACCCCTGAAAGCTGTATAAGGAAGGTGTGAGCAAGGGAGTGAGAAGCAGGTTATTTGCATGAGGAGTTGTGAATGATTAGAATTCATTGCCTGAGAGAGAGTGTTGTCTGAAGAAAAGTTTAATGTGTTTAAGACACCATATGATGAGATGCATGTATGACAAAAGGGACCTCCTAGGTAGTCTGTGACTCTATGGGGGAGGGGGTCTTAGGGTAATAATAATAATAATAATAATTATATTTGTCAGCTGATTGGTGATTCCTAAAAGTATTGTCATTAAGTTTAATCTGGTATACTATCTAACAGATGATCTGTAGAATAACTCTTTTAAAACTGTAACCTGAAATAGAAGAAATATTGGGTCTCTCCATAATGTCTGATATAATTTTAAAAATATAACTCAATATTACATACTGGAAGAAATAGAGAAGAAAATAAACAGGGTTTTGCTCTAAATCCATATATAGTTTTTAGCCATTTCAAGCTTCTAATAAGCAAAATTTTGGTAATATACTTGGAAGTAAAAATCGTCCACTATCCAGGGTGCATTATAAACCAATCTATGTGTCTGGGGTTGTTAATATGTTAGAGAAGTTAGTGAGAACTAAGACTCAGAAGTTGACCTATAAGAACAGTATTCTTTATGATAGTCAGCATGGGTTTGTTAAGGGAGGTTCATGTGTCAGTAATCTGCTTATCTATTATAACAAAGTGAGAAATTCACTCAATAAATGAGATGCATATATAGTGGTGTATTGGATTTTTTGAAGGCCTTTTATAGACTGCCACATGACAAGCTGGTAGCTAAACTGAAACAGATAGGATTACATAACAGACTAGTGAGTTGGATAGCTGATTTGCTATCAGAGAGATATCAACAAGTTGTGTATGGAGGAGTGGTATCCCAAAAGAGGAGTGTCACTAGTGGAGTGCCACAGGGATCTGTTTTGGGACCATTATTGTTTAACTTTACATTAATGACACCAGGACTGGCTTATCTAAAGATGTGCAGCTGTTTGCCAGTGATTATTATTATTACCCAAGACCTCATGGAATCAAAGACTCATCTGGGAGGTCCTTTTATCACACACACACACATCTCATCATACCGTGTCTTAAACACACTCAAACTCCTTGCAGACACCACACTCTCAGGCAAGGCATTCCAATCATTCACAACTCTACACGAAAAAAACCTGCCTCTCACTCCCCTACTCACACCCTCTTTATACAGTTTCAAGGGATGACCTCTGGTTCTCCCCTGATCTCCCACTATTCTCTGTAGAACTTCTCCACCATTAATCTTATAACAACCCCCTTACCAACTTGTAGGTCTCTATCATATCTCCCCCTCTTCCTTCTCTCCACCAGACTCTGCAAATTACATCTTCTCAATCTTTCCTCATACTCAACATTCCAGAGGTCAGAAACTACCTTAGTCAGTCACCTTTGGACCCTTTCCAACATCTCTTCATCCTTCTGAAAACCCGGTGACCAAATCTGGGCACAATAGTCCATGTGTGGCCTAATCAAAGCCTTATACAATGGAACAAAAATCTCCCTACTTCTACACGTCAGTGTCCTCCGCATCATTCCCAGAAGCCTTTGTGTTGTCTTCACAATTTTGGCTATGTGTCCCCTAAATTTCAGATCCTTATCCACTATCACCCCCAGATCTCTTATTTCCTCTACCTCCAATAATATATTCTCACCAAGCATAAATTCTGCATCCCATCTTTGTTTTCCAAATTTTAAAACCTTACATTTTGCAACATTCTGCAAAATCATTCTGCCGTAAACATTTTTTCTTTTACTTGCAACATATCGAAAAAACTGTTTGGGATTCTCTTTAGCTGGCATGGATAATTCCCTTTCATAATCTGCTTTTGCTTTTCTTACCACACTCATTACCCTTCTGGCCTGTGCTTTATACCATTCATGTGCCTGCAAGTCACCTTTCTCCTAAAATTCCCTCCACAGTTGTTTCTTTTTTTGCAGCTCAAGCTTAATGGTGTTATTCATCCATTTAACCCCTACCTGATTTACTATTCGGACTCTAGGTATACAGTCAGCCATTACCTCCTGCAAATGCTCCTTAACCACCTCCAATGCACTATCAACATCCAGCCCTTGCAGTTTTACATGCCATAGCACTGAACCAAGCAATCTCCTAAGCTTGTCATACTTACCAGCCCGGTAATTCCACATGTAACTTGTCTTAATTGAAAATTCCATACATTTAGCCACCTCCCAGGTCAAGACCCTATGATCACTCTCACCAATTGGTGGCAACGTGGTCATATTCATTACAGTCAAATTCTGAGATGCTATTGCCAGGTCAAGCACTCTTACACCCCAAGTATTTTCAATTACATGCTGTCTCAGATAGTTATCCCTTAATAATTGAATAAAATCCAATTCCTTCCTCCCATGTGTCCTCTCAACCTTCCGATCAATGTTACCATAGTTGAAATCCCCCATAATAATTACCCTCCTTCCACTCATTGCATCTATTTGTCTATGCATACTATCTCCACCATCTATTCCATCACCTAATCTATAGCAGCACCCAACTGTATATTTTTATTTTGTTCTGCTAGTCTCAATTTCACACCAAATAGCCTCAAATGTGCTCTTTTCTCTATCCAGCAGTTCAACTTCTATTCTCCTAGGTAACAGTTCATCAGCTACCATCAATAACACTCCTCTCCCCATTTTATTCTCTCTATCCCTCCTGAACACACTATACCCCTCACATTCTATCCCACTAACTATATCATCTTCTGCAGTGGCATAGCTGGGGGGGGGGGGTGCAGAGGATGGTGGTCTGTCCCAGGCAGCATTTTGAACCTTACTCTATATGTCATTTTGACTTTTTGTATCATTTTTGGTGTGTATTGAGAGGGACGGCAAATTCAAGAACTGCCTCAGGCGGCAAAAGCTCTAGCAATGCCACTGATCTTCTGTCAGCCATGTTTCACTAATGTCAATAACCTGAAGAGCAAACCAAGGCCAAAAATTCTTCCTTCTTGTTCCTAATACTCCTGGCATTAGTATACATGAAATGCAGAAGCCCGTTAGTCCAACCCCTATCTTGATGTCTTATACTAACTATCACAAACATTAAAACAGAAATGTTAAATTAACAGAATTTAACAAATTCCACAATTACAGCAATTTATACCATTTATGCCTTATCCCACAATTCCTACAATCAATTCTGACAATTTACACTGTTTATGCCTTATACTAACTATCCCATATATTAAAGCAGAAACATTAATTTAACAGAATTTAAAAGATTCCAAAATTCCCACAATTAATTAATTTAACAGAATAACATTAATAAAATAGAAACAGAAACAAAAAGAATATTAAAACAGAAATAAATGGATAAAGATACCCAAAACTTCTTAGAAAATATAATAGTCTTACAGAAGCAATAATTAAATTCAATAGCATAAAAACAAATAAAATAAATGTCAGTAAAGGAGTACCCCAAGGATGTCCCATCTCCCAATACCTTGTTAACATCTACCTAGAGGATATGATTAACCAAGCCTTGGAAGGAGAAAAAGGGGTCATCCTAAATGGTTATAACCTTACTAACATAAAATACACAGATGACATTGTAATGATAGCAGACACAAAAGAAAAAATGTTGAACCTAATAACCAAACTAAACAATACAGCTAAAGAATACAGTATGACCATAAACACAGACAAAACAAAAATCTTGATAATTGGAAAAAATGAAGAAAATCTGAACTTCTCCTTGAATGGATCAACAATTGAACAGGTAAAACAATCCAACTATTTTTTTTTTATTATTATGACCTTCATGGAATCAAAAGACTCATCGTGGGAGGTCCTTCCTAAGAAACACAAAGTCTATCAAGACTTATCAAGGGGAGGTCCCTTCTGAGAAACACAAAGTCTATCATACCACTCCTTAAACTCATTGACCATTCTAACTCTCACATCTCCATCAGGCAATGCATTCCATTGTTCGACCACCCTCCATGCAAAGAAACCACTCCTCACCCTCTTGCAAACAGTTTCCTTTCGTAACTTCCAGGGATGGCCTCATGTTGTCACTCCATCCCACTGTTCAACCAAGCGAAAAGCTTGGTTGAACAGCAGGAAGTTCGTTCAACGTTCGTTCATTCGTTCCTCTTGGTTTTATAGTGTCAACTGTAAAACCAAGAGGAGTGAACACCTCTTGGTTTTACAGTGTCAACCCTGTAAAACCAAGAGGTGGTTACAGGGTGGACACTGTCCCCAGTGTCGACCATGTAACCACCTCTCGACAGTTTAAAAGATTCAATCATATCACCTCTCTTTCTTCTATCTACCAAACTCTGTAGTACACATTCCCTCAGCCGATCCTCATAACTAACCTGGTACAGTCCCGAAACCATCTTTGTTATCTGTCTTTGTACCCTGTCCACAGTTAATTTATCCCCTTCAAATTCTGGGGACCAAATCTGAGAACAATAGTCTGTGGTCTGATCAGAGACTTATACAATGGAATGATAACCCCTTTATCTCTGCAGGTCAGTGTCCTCATTATTGCAGCAAACCTCTGTGTTACCTTCACCACCTTTGCAATATGTCCACTAAATTTCAGGTTTCTATCAATCATCAACCCCAGATCTCTTGTCTCCCCTCCTTCCTCCAGTATAACTCCTCCCATAGAGTATGCAGCATTCCATCGATGTTTCCCAAACCTCAAGACCTTATATTTCGCTGCATTAAACTGATACCCATATTCATTTGCCTATCTATCTAGCTTATTGAAATCCTCTTGCAGGGCTACCACATCTGCACTATTACTAATAATCCTCCCCAGCTTCGCTTCATCTGCAAACAACTGAATATCCCCTTGCAATCCACTGGCAATGTCATTGATATAAAGGCTAAACAATATAGGTCCTAGTACTGAGCCCTGTGGGACCCCATTTCTAGCCCTCTGCATCCTTGAAACTGTCCCACCATACACAACTCTCTGATACCTATCAGACAGCCAATCCTGAATCCAGTTGACCAATCTGACATCCAGACCCATGTGCTGCAACTTAAATATCAGCTTATCATGTGGCACCCTGTCAAATGCCTTTGCTAAGTCTAAGAAAATTGCAGTATATGCCTTTCCCTCATCTAATGTTCTTGTAACTTTATTATAAAAGGCTAGCATATTGCTAAAACAAGAGCGCCCTTTCACAAATCCATGTTGACTCTCACGGATAACACCACACTCATCTGTCCAATGCTGTATACGTTCCTCACAACTATCTTTAAGATCTTAACAACTACTGATGCCACGCAAACTGGCCAATAATTAGACAATTCCAGTCTGCTACCACCCTTATGCAATGGCACTATCTTACCTTCCTTCAATTCCATGGACACCATTCTGAGAGCAGATTTTCATTGAAAAGCCAGGTCAATGTCACTGTCAGTTCCCTAGCACATTCTCTCAAAACTCGTGGTGAAATACCATCCAGTCCCACAGCTTTACTGACATCCAGATTACTCAGTATTTGAAACACACTCTCCTCCTGTATTTCTAAACCTCGAACATGCCCTGTCCCTCTAGTATTAAAACTGACTCCTCCGGGATGAAATACTACAATAAAGTGTTGATTGAACAATTCCACTGTATCCTCTGCATCAGTTCACTATTCCCATTTTTATCCCACAATGTCTTTCTTCAACAATCATTTCTCCTCCTACTGGCTACATAGCTAAAAAATTCCCTAGGATTTTCTTTGGATCTTAGGGCCAATCTCTTCTCATATTCCAGTTTCGCCTTCCTTACCATACTAGTCACTCTCCTGGCCTGTGTCTTATATTCTTCATGCATCTGCTCTTCACCTGTCTCCTTATATCTCTTCCATTGCCTGTTTTACACATGCTGTTCCTGTTTAATATTGTTTGCCATTCACTTTACACCAAATTGTGTCCTCTTATTCACTTGTGGAATACAGCTTTCTCTTCCTGCTAACAAATATTCTTTCACAATTTCCCACGTACTAATGATATCCTGGCCTTCCAATTCCTCCCTCCATGAAACTTCCTGAAGTTGAAGTCTTGGACTATTATAATCACCTGCCTTATAATTCCACATATGTTCCATTCTCTTTTATACTTCTGTATGTCAATTCATTTTCCAAGTCAAAACCATATGGTCACTCTCTCTCTAACTGGTGGGAGAGATGTCATCTCAGTTATTATGAACTCTTCTGATGCTATGACCAAATCCAAAACTCTTGAACCTCTTGTTCCTGCTATTATATGCTGCCTAAGATATTTGTCCCTCAAGACTTCTAGAAATTCCATTTCCTTATTGCTACATGCATTATCCTGCTGTCCCCAATTTATACTGCTGTAGTTAAAATCTCCCATAACAATCATTCTTCTTGCACTTGACAAAACTCAACTGTCTAAACATCTCCTGGTCCCCACCCTCTGTGCTCATGGGTCTGTAGCAACACCCCACTATATATCCTGTCTTACCCACCTCTACCTCACACCATATGCTCTCAAAATCATTTGTCTCACTGCCTTCCAAATCCTCCACTCTTAGAGGACATAGGTCATCACTTATCATAAGCAGTACCCGACCACCACTATCCCTCCTATCCTGCTGAAAAATGCTGTACCCAGCGACTTCTATTCCTGTTATTATATTCTCTTCTGTCAACCATGTCTTAGTGATCCGAATAATTTTTGGCCAGGCTGATGCTATCTACACCACGAATTCCTCTCCCTTATTCTGGATACTCATGGCATTAGTATAAAGCATAAAAATGCCATTGTTTTTATACCCAGCATTATCTCCTCTAGACTTCACTGGGCTCAGTGTTACCTGATGTCATCCCCCTTCTCACAAGTACCCATTCCCACAAGAGGCCACCCTTGCTACCATCCTCCCTGGGATAAACTGACTCCTTCAGAACAGCAATCTCTCCAGATGCCTACGTTCTTCCTCATTCATATATAAGCGATCTCTCGCATACAATTCCTCTCTGTCCTGAAATGGACTCGAAGAGTCCACATTTCCAGTCCTTTCTTGTCACACATTCTAGCTATTATGTCATTTAATATTACCACTCTTATGCCCAGCACTTCATTATCATACCTAGGCAACATGCACACTATCTTTCCTCTCTCTGTCTTATTCCGTACAACCTCAAGCAAAAATCTCATATCTCTCACTGCCTGACTTACATTACCACTCAAGGTATTTGTTCCTACCATCACAATCATCTCGTCCACCATCCCAGTGAGAGCAAACAAAGTTTGCGCCTCCTGAAAATATCTTCAGGACTGAATATAGTGTTGTACTATCTTACCTGGGTAAGTAGTACGACACTACACCAGGCTACGAGTTGCCTGGTGTTGTACTACTTACCCAAGTAAGATAGTACAACACTATATTCACTCCTGAAGATATTTTCAGGCGCAAACTTTGTTTGCTCTCACTGGGATAAAGGATTAAACTAAATTTATTATAGTCTAACCTAGTGAAAAATAAACTTTCAACATCTCATCCACCCTTTCACCTCTCTTAATTGCCATAGCCTCTCTTTCGTTCCTCCTTGCAAACACTCTTCACGCATCCTATCTTGAGAACAGTAATAACAGAACACCTAGATACCATGACCACTATGAAACATAGAATATCAACTGCATGGTTATCATTTAATAAACTAGGTAAAATCTGGAAAAATAATAAAATCTCCAAACCTCTAAAAATAAAATTATATAATGCAATTATAATACCCACTGTGCTATATGCTTCAGAAACTTGGATACTCAAGAAGACAGAGATACGAAAACTGGATGCTTTCGAGATGAAATGTCTCAGAGAAATAAATAAAACAAAATGGACAGAAAAGAAAACAAATAAAACTGCAAGAAAATACCTAAAATATACAGACTCATTAATTGAAAAGATCAAAAGAAGACAACTTCAGTGGTACAGACATATCCCGAGAATGCTATCAAAAAGGCTACACAACCTTGCTCTGTATGCAAGAATAAAAGAAAAAGAAAAAAAGGAAGACCAAGAACTAAATGGATAACAACAATAAAGGTCAACTCTGGATTACAAACAAATAGACAGGTCATCAGCCATACAAGAAACTGAGACTCCTGGAGGTTGTTTTGGAAACATGGAAGATTCAACTCATCCCCAACAGAAGAGGACAGTAAGTAAGCTGTTCATCAGAGATTCAAGTTGCATACAAATCTGACCTACAGATATTCTTAGGAAAGTATCTCACTCATAACCCAGGGACTGCCTGTATTGCGTATCAATACGTTTGTGAGGTATGTAGGGTGCATGTTTCTTGTTCATAGTATGTCATTAGGGCTCTTTTAAGACTATTATAGTTTGTAAGGTTCCTATATTCAAAAGGTAGTCTATTGAGCATGTCTGGGATGTAGAAGATTTGTGTGACCTTTTCGTAGTGATTATTATATTTATATGTGATATAATTAGTTGTCTGAGGTCTTGTTATATAATATGTATATCTGGTTGTCCTGTAGTTGGCATCGAAATGGTGTTTTAGCATAGCTGCATAGTGACATAAGTGTTTTGCTGTTAGTATTTTGTGTTCTGATGTTGCATTGTATATAAAGCCAGTATTGTTTCTTTGTTCCCAAAAGATCAGTTTTATCATTTCATACTGTAATGACATTAGTCTATTTAGTTTATAAGGTGTACAGAAAGCATATGTTGTTATAACATATCTTAGTATTATAATTACGGCTATTTTGCCTGCTTCTGTTTAGGAGTGCCCCTGTTTAAATGTCATTGGCTATTTACTCACGGATTCTTAGGGCATTGTTGATGTGAATTGACCAGTAAGTATATGTAGCATAAGGAAGAGAAATTTACACATACCTTTTTTCTGGGTGTTGCAGCTTTTCTTCTTTCTGCAATGTCCAAAACTACTGAGTGTGTATGTTGGGGGGGGGGCTATTTGGGAGAATTAAAATAGAAAAACCTGGGTTTTTTTTAGTAATATATATATATATATATATACACATATACATACATATACAGGGTGTTCGGGATAAATTTGACAGTTTCGTAAGGAAAAAGAAAATCTTCTTTGTATCTATTAAATTTAATGAATTGACAAAAAAACATTACAGGCAGAGTTAATTACAATACTATCAACAAGATTTACTCAAAATAACCACCATTAGCATCGATCACAGCTTCAATTCTGCTTCGGAACCTCGAACAAGCTGATGCTACAGTCTCCCTGGGAAGGGCCGCAAAAACTGTTTTAATTTTATCCATTAACTGGGCTTTTGTATTACTGGAAGTGCGATTGGTGTCTTTTTCAACTGCGCCCCATACAAAATAATCCATGGGGTTAAGGTCTGGGGAGTTTGGAGGCCAAACATTTGGACTGGTGAAGTCGTAGAAATTTTCAGACAACCATTTTTGACTTTTCCCAGAGGTGTGGCAAGGGGCCGAATCCTGCTGCCATACATACGGCCTACCATTGGCTACCCTTGTTATCCAGGGCTTGACTACAGTTAGCAACTCCACGAACAAAGCCCGAATTCCAATGCCAGGGTTCTTCAACACCTGTTCCTGCAGATTTGCGAGGAATTCTGCTGTACGAAAGCAATCAGATCGTCTGCTAGGGATCTTTCTTCTTGCTACATCCTCGTAGTCACCATTGCAAGTCTCTAGTTCATGCCTGATTGTTTTTACTGTATTCAGGGAGCATTGGGCAGCAGTCGTAATATCCTTATTTTGATGGCGGGCACGAATCATCATGATACAAGTTATTCTCTTCCATGATTCAGGTGGGTTCCAGCTATCCATCCTTTCTGACATCTTGTATATGAATGAAGAAGGGTCCAAACTTTTAAATGAAGAGAAGTGTGTGTTAATACATGTAACTTACGGAAAAATATAATTAATTATAAATATGTCAAATTTATCCCGAACACCCTGTATATTATATTAATAGGGATGGGCGGAGCGTTTTTTATATTATATAGGGTGGGAAAGGTGAAAGGGTAGAAAACAGTAACTGATTTTTTAGAGGGAGAGGGGGGGGGGAGTGGACTGGGTGTGGTCCGTTTCGACTATGCTTGGTCGTCATCTGAACACACTGGGGAAGTGGATGCTATGTCAGATCGGGTAGGTGCTTCTGCTTTTGAAGTGTTTGTGTTATCACCTATTGGTCGGGGTTGTGACCTCAATTTTATGCTGTGAAGCTTCCAAACCTCGGACATTATGTAGGGCCTGTGTACGTTGATAGACTTCGCGTCACATTTTATGGCTATTGTTTCCGATATTCTAAGCATTGTTTCATTGTCTTGTCTGTCTACTATGATGGCCTTGACAATCTGCGAGGTATGTTTTTGTTCATTGGCATGAACCGCTATTTCCGTTTTTCCTGTGCTTTGTATTCGATTTGTCTTTTTGATGTTGCATTTTTTAGTGTTTAAATGTTCTGGAATAGGGATGTTACAATCATGGAAGTGTTCTTGTAGTTGTGCCCATAAAGACCTGATGGTGGAACCAGTGTAGGTGATATCACAGTCTTTTTGGCAGGGAAATTTATAGACTACATTGTGATGTTCAAATATTTCTTTCTGTGTGTGAGGTTTGGTGGATTTTAGGAGATTTGCCAGTTTTTGGTTTGTGGTGAATACCAGTTTGTAGTCAGTATATTTGAAGATGTATTTACAGGCTTTGTATGTGTTTTGGGTGTATGGTAGTTTGATAATTTTTTTAAAAAATTTTTTTTGACATAAATGACATAAACTGAATGACATAAACATAATTGAAATAAACCTGACATAGCATCCACTTTCCCAATGTGTTCAGATGATGACCAAGCATAGTCGAAACAGACCGCACCCACATCAACCCCCCCCCCCTAAAAAATCAGACTACCATACACCCAAAACACATACAAAGCCTATAAATACATTTTCAAACATACTGACTACAAACTGGTATTCACCACAAACCAAAAATTGGCAAATCTCCTAAAACCCACCAAACCTCACACACAGAAAGAAATATTTGAACATCACAATGTAGGCTATAAATTTCCCTGCCAAAAAGATGATATCACCTACACAGGTTCCACCATCAGGTCTTTATGGGCAAGACTACAAGAACATTTCTGCGATTGTAACATCCAGAACATTTAAACACTAAAAAATGCAACATCAAAAAGAAAAATTGAATACAAAGCACAGGAAAAATGGAAATAGTGGTTCATGCCATTGAACCAAAACATACTCCGCAGATCGACAAGGCCATCATAGTAGACAGACAAGACAATGAAACAATGCTTAGAATATCAGAAACAATAGCCACAAAATGTGATGCGAACACTATCAATGTACACAGGCCCTACATAATCTCCAAGGGTTGGAAGCTTCACAACATAAAATTGAGGTCACAACCCCGACCAATAGGCAATAATACAAACACTTCAAAAGGAGAAGCACCTACCCGACCTGACATAGCATCCACTTCCCCAATGTGTTCAGATGACGACCAAGCATAGTCGAAACGGACCGCACCCTGTCAACCCCTTCCCCCTCCCTCTAAAAACTCAGTTGCTGTTTTCTACCCTTTCACCTTTCCCACCCTATATAATATAAAAAACGCTCCGCCCATCCCTATTAATATAATACACACACTCAGTAGTTTTGGACATCGCAGAAAGAAGAAAAGCCGCAACACCCAGAAAAAGGTATGTGTAAATTTCACTTCCTTATGCTACATATACTTACTGGTCAATTCACATCTACAATGCCCTAAGAATCTGTGAGTAAATAGCCAATGACATTTAAACAGGGGCACTCCTAAACAGAAGCAGGCAAAATAGCCGTAATTATAATAGTTTATTAAGAGGAGTAACATGGGAGTTTTCCCAGAAATAATATCCGTATCTTAGTATATTTTGGCATAGTGCTTTGTTTGTTTTGTAGATGGTTTATGTGGCTATTCAAGTTCATATCTGCATCAAAATAAATTACAAGGTACTGTATTGTTTCAACCTGAGTGATGGTAGTGGTTTTACTGTTCTGTATGTTTTTATGTGGGAGAGTGGATGTTGGATAGTTATATATATGTTATCAACTGGTTGAGTCAGTGGATTTCTGAATATAATTAATTTTGTCTTTTCTGAGTTTAGGTGTATGAAGTTTTTGGTGAACCGGTCAATGAGCAGATTTATGTCATGCTGCATGCTTGACATAAATCTTGGTCTATGCTTGCATTATTATGGATGGATATTATAGCTGTATCGTCTGCATAATGGAAGATCTTGCCTTTGAGAGGTAGCTGGTTATTATCGTGCATATAAATGTTAAATAGAGCTGGGGAGAGAGAGAACAGCTCCCTGTGGCACTCCACAGGTTACCGGTAGCTCTCGACCTCAGTTTGACCAGATACGTGTGATATACTTTCTATTTTGAAGGTAATTTATAAACAGCTGTGCAGAGGCCCATCTATTCCAACATGTCTCAGCTTTTCTAATAAGGTTTGATGTGTGAGTGTGTCAAATGCTTCAGTCAAATTGATAAAGTCTACCATGGCAATTTTGTTTTTATCTAAGGTGGTATTAATTACATCCGTAAAAGTCTTCCAAGAGAGAGAGAGAGATGCTGCTCCCTTATTTTTCTGAAAACCATATTGTATTTTGGGGATAATATGAAAGTTCTCTGTATATATTGCAAGTTTCCTCAGTATGATCCACTCCATAATTTGATTGATAATTGGTAGTGTTGCTATGGGTCTGTAATTACTGATTAAATTTCTTTTTCCATATTTGTATATAGGTGTGATTATGGCAGTCTTTAACATACTTGGTATTTGTCCAGTTTTAAATATTTTATTTATTAATTTTAGTAGGATAGGGCCTAGGCTTGTTGCGTGTTGATTGATATCCTGAGGTTTTACACCATCAATTCCTGGGCCTTTGTTTGGTTTGATTTGAAGTATTATAGAAGAAATGTTTTGCTTCTTTTATGGTTGAAAACCATGATGTCTGTTTTGATTGTGGCCCAACTGGGGGGGGGGGGATAACATTTTGTGATTGGAGGGATATTTCTGTGCAGTTCTTGGATTGAGTCTATAAAGTATTGACTAAAGTCATTTACTAGTAGTTGGATAGATTTTTGCATCTGTGTTTTATGGTTTCAGAAGTGGTGGTATTGATGGAACAATCTAGCATCTTGTTGATCAGATACCAGGTTTGTTTCATGTTAATGAAACAAACCTGGTATCTGATCTTTAATTTGAATTAATTTTGCATTGCCAAAGTGTAGCCAAAAGGCTTCACTTTGGCAATGCAAAATTATTCAAATTAAGTGGATATTGAATCCAACATTATTTCAAAGCCGAATAGAAAAACTACAAGAGTTTCAGAGAAAGTACAACAGTTTCATGCCGAATATAGAAACTATAAAGGTTTCGGATGATCCAAGCAGAAGCAAACCATTCATGACCAAGGCAACACTGATCACTAGCCTTAGTATTTCCCATAATGTAAAACACCTCTTAGTGGACATGTATAATGTTATACATTATGGGGGAGGGTCACTACCCAGACCGGTTTCGACCTTTGTTGAGGTCTCATCAGTGGGAGCCAGACTCAGATGTAAATACTCAGGTTGAAGTGATGCAGCTTATACTTTACCATATGGGGTTGCTAAAAAAGGTGTCACATCACAAAAGGCACCAAGAATTACTGAAAATGAGAGCAAAAAAGGCTTCACTTCAGCTTATGATGGTTTATGTTTCCTTGACATTTTCCTTGACTTTCTTAATGAACATACAAACTACTTGTTTATATTACGTGTGTAGAGGCTTAAGTGCTGTGAGGACATCATGTTGGAGGCTTAATGGATTTTTTACAACACTCAAAAAGAATTCAAATAGAATTTAATACTTCCTATAATTATTTCCTATATATTTCCTATAATTTAATACTTCCTATAGTAGATGCCACCAATGCACCTTGCTATAGACTATCTAAACAGCTGGCCAACTCTCTGATCCCCCTCACCGGAAGGTCCCCTTCCTATATAAAAAACTTGACCCACTTTAAAGCCCTCACAGAAAATTTAACCTTGAATAAGACAGACATACTGGTAAGCTTTGATATCTCCTCTTTGTTTACCAATATTCCCTTAATTGACACCTTATCTCTCTTAGAAAACGTTTTTCCCTCTGACATCTTAGATCTCTTTTCCTTTGCCATTAACTCTGGGTATTTCTCTTGGAACAAAAAAATCTACAAGCAGATAGAGGGAACTGCCATGGGTTCCCCCCTCTCACCCAATTGCCTTGCCAATTTCTATATGGAAGATTTTGAAAAATGATCCATAGACTCAGCCCCACTCAAACCTTCTATCTGGCTAAGATATGTAGATAATGTGTTCTCTATTTGCCCTTATGGCCCAGACACATTAGACTCCTTCCTCAGTCATTTCAATAGTCTACATCCAAGAATCCAGTTCACTATGGAAAAGGAAAAGAACAATTGTTTACCCTTCCTAGACACCTTAGTCACACGCCTGCCTAATGATACGCTTACCTTCACCGTATACAGAAAACCCACACACACAGGCAGATACATTCACAAACTCTCCCACCACCACCACCCCTCTCAACAATATGGCATTATTAAAACTCTTACCAAGAGAGCCCACAATCTTTGTTCCAGTGAAAACGCCCTCACTACTGAGCTTAACCACATACACAGCACTTTCCTCTCCAATGGCTACAGCGATCACAGTATCAAAAAAATAATCAACTCCTCCCCCATTCCCTGTCCTTCTCGTCAACAAGATTTTAAAAATGCCATCACCATACCCTACATCCGTGGCACATCCGAAAAAATAGCCAAGATACTAAAACAGTACAACCTACACACAGCATATAAGCCCCACTGCAAACTTGCTACCCTTATCCGTTCTACGAAAGATCAGCTCCCTCCTCTCTCTCTGCCTGGAGTTTACAAAGTATCCTGTTCCTGAAAGCTGGTGTACTTTGGACAGACAGGCAGATCAGCATCCATCCGTCTAGAGGAACACAAGTCTTATATCTTCAAACACAACTATGGCCATTCAGGCTTGGCTGACTATGTTTTGGACACCACCCACAGGGTATCATGGAAGAAAACCACCATGCTCCACCACAGCAAATTCAAGAAAGAGAGACTTTTCTTAGAAGCAGCAGCAGCTCTCAAAAACCAACCATATCTCAATAAATACGGTTGCATTAAGCTTCCGAAGATTTGGGAAACACTCCTCACCAGAGTTCCCACCTTACATTCCAGGCCACCTACTACTGCCCTTAGAGGGCACTCTACCTAGATAGGACTTTAGTGTCACCCACGTGGTTGGGCTTAGTATTGTTTGTTATTTGTGTATATGTTACATTAATTGTTTTTGTAATCCCCATAGATGTCCTAGTGACTAGGACGAAATATAGGAAGTAAGAATTATTTTTTGTTGTAAAAAATCCATTAAGCCTCCAACATGATGATACTTGTTTATATGTTCATTAAGACAATGGGATTAAAATAGACTAGCAAATTTTAAAAATAATCTACAAATTAGCTCTGGAAGAAAATGAAATGTTGTTAAACATGTAAACTCATAAATATGAACATGAAAGCAGTGATGTGTTGAAATATACAAAGCAGAATAGAAGTAAGCTGTGATATCCCACCTGTTCCAAACAGCTAGTCATGAAGGAAAATTATTTACCTTCTTTATAAAAATATAAATCATGGGTCCATAATAAATGCAATTGATGAAAGCAGAATGGAAACAAACAAAAAAAAAGCTTCCATTTTTAATAGTCAACTTAAACAAATGCATGCAAATTCCTTAAAACATCTAAGTTATAAATACTCTGATGATGCACAATACTATTAATTCCACTTTCACACATAACAACAAACAAGTAAAATCAATATCAAGATCTAAAATATCATATAACTGAATAATAACTGTTACATACCTGTCACCAAAACAATAACTGAAACAGCATCTTTTCCTGAACTATTTGAGGCAGTAATTGTGTATTTGCCACTATCAATACGTGTAGACTTTCTGATAACAAGTTTACTGTTGTAATCAATGTTTTCAATATGCAAGTGATCACTGTCATTTAGTGTTTCATCATTTCGTGTCCAAATGACAGTAGGTGGAGGTTCACCAATTATATTAACATCAAACTTTATAGACTGTCCAGCTCTCAAAGTTAAGTCACGAAGAGATTTGCGATCGATTAATGGAGCCACTGAAAATAATATATAATTAATTAATGATCACAGTATTTCTAGATAGTCTGCGTTGTGAAGAAATAAAAATTTCAATATTTAAATAATTTATACGAATCAACATTCATTTAGATAAAACAATAATTATATATTTTAACATGAAGAAATTGCACAAAGGATTACTTGGTTGTTGAGGAACACACTAACATCCAGAGATAAATAGGTTATAATTCCCCTTTATAAAGCATTGATACTTCCACATTTGGATTACTGTGCTCAGGTCTGGTCAGCTGGATTCCTTGGAGATGAGGAGGCTGTGGAGAGGGTTCAGAAAAGAGTGACCAAGTTGGTGAGTGATGTAAAAAAATGCTCCCTACATTGATAGATTGAGAGCTTGTGGATTGCAGAGGTTGGTTGATAGGCGGAGAAGAGGGAATATGATAGAAACATTTAAATTACTGAAAGGTTTTTATAGGATTGATGCAGAAGAATTCTTTAAGCTGTGTGATAGTGATCGAAGAACAAGAGGTCATCCCTGGAAATTAAAGAAGAGTGTGGTTAACAAGGGTGTGAGAACAAGGTTTTTTGCCTGGAGAGTAGTGAATGAGTGGAATTCATTGCCTGACTTAGTTGTGAGCTCTTCGTCTGTAAATGAATTCAAGAAGAGATATGACAGATATTATTTTGCTAGTTTGGGTCTCCCGCATTGAGTCTACTGACTCTATGGAGATACATGTAATAATAATAATAATAATAATAACAACATAGGTCAACCAAGAGAGCCTGTATAGTTCAATCAGTAAAGGCAATGACCTTTAACTGAAAAGACTTTGGTTCTAATCATATCTTTCAACTGAAAGTGAGTTAGCCAAAAACGTTATCACATAGGCAATAGGGTTTTCTCCTAGAAGCAGGGTTTTCATCCTACATAACAAATCAGCCAGAGGATATATGTAATTGCCAGATATGCAGCATACACAGATAGGAGTAATCACCTGATCATAGCATTAATAAGGTTTCCAGCTAGCTCTCAAAGCATTAATTTATAAGAAGAAGATGGGTAATATAGGTCTACAAAAAGAAACTTATTGGATGATGGAGACTATATACATCATCATATGTTCTCTTAAACTCTTTTTTTTTTTAGTTTATTGAAAATAAAAGTCGACATTTCCATAATAACTCATTTTAATAAAATAAAAATAAGACAACAATGGTATACATATATTTGCATTTAAAAAAAAGTATAACAATAAATCAATTCAAATTTCAATTTAAAAAAAAAATTTAATAAAGAAAAGTTTTTTTTTCTGGCTTTGATTTTAGCAAAATATATCAATAATGTCATCATTAATTATGATGCCATTATTGATATTAATCAAGTCCATTACATCTGATCCAATGCATAATAATGACAGGTCACTTGTTTTATTTTGTTGCAAATTGTTCTTATATTTATATAATTTTTTATTCATTTCAACACTGAAAATTAGCATTCAGTGTTTAAATTAATTTAAATTTAAATTTTTGATGAAATATGAAAAAAGTATTTTAATAAAAATACTTTTATTAAAAATACTTTTTAATTGAAGAATTTTCTTCCTTTATCATTATCAAAAATTGCTTAACTTCGTCAATACATTTTTCTGAATCAATATCAGTCCCATAAGTTTGTAAAATTTTGTTAATACTGGTCTTATATTTGTCTTGAGCTATATTTTTTTTAAAAAAATGTCAAACATATCTAAGATGTCTAAATCGCTTTTTGCCCTTTCATTAATTTCCAAGAAGCACAGAGGATGGGGACCAGGAGATGTTTAGACAGTTAAGTTTGGCTAGTGCAAGAAGAATGATTGTTATGGGAGATTTTAACTACAGCTGTATAAATTGGGGAGAGGAAGATGCATGTAGCAATAAGGGAATGGAATTTCTAGAATTCTTGAGGGACAAATGTCTTAGGCAACATGTAACAGAGGGAACAAGCGGGTCAAGAGTTTTGGATTTTGTTATAGCATCAGAAGAGTTGATAATAACTGAGTTGACGTCTCTCCCACAAGTTGGAGAGAGTGACCATATGGTGTTGACTTGGAAAATGAATAGACATTCAGGAGTATCAAAGAGACGGGAACTTATGTGGAATTATAAGGCAGGTGATTATAATAGTCTTAGACGTCAACTTCGGGAAGTTTCATGGAGGGAGGAATTGGAAGGCCGGGATATCACTAGTGCGTGGGAAATTATGAAAGAATATTTGTTACCAGCAATGGTAAGTTGTATACCACGAGTGAAGAAGAGGACAGAATTTGAAGTAAAGTGTATGACAAACAATATTAAACAGGAATTGCATGCGAAAAAGAGGCTCTGGAAGAGATATAAGGAGACAGGTGAAGAGAAGATGCATGAAGAATTGAGACACAGGCCAGAAGAGTGACTAGTGTGGTAAGGAAAGCGATACTGGAATATGAGAAGAGATTGGCCCTAAGATCCAAAGAAAATCTTAGGGAATTTTTTAGCTATGTGGCCAGTAGGAGGAGAAATGACTGTGGAAGAATGATATTGTGGGATAAAAATGGGAATAGAGTGACTGATGCAGAGGACATAGTGGAATTATTCAATGACCACTTTATTGGAGTATTTCATCCTGGAGGAGTCAGTTTTAATGCTAGAGGGATAGGACAGGTTCAAGGTTTAGAGGTACAGGAGGAGAGTGTGTTTCAGATACTGAGAACTCTGATGTCAATAAAGCTTTGGGACTGGATGGTATTTCACCACGAGTTTTGAGAGAATGTGCTAGGGAACTGACAGTGCCCTTGAACCTGGCTTTTCAATGAAAGTCTGGCTTCGGCAAAGGTGCCAGGGAATGGAAGGAAGGTAAGATAGTGCCATTGCATAAGGGTGGTAACAGACTGGAAGTGTCTAATTATAGACCAGTCTGTGTGTCATCAGTAGTTGTTAAGATCTTGGAGAAAGTAGTGAGGGACTGTATACAGCACTGGGCAGATGAGGGTAATGTTATCTGTGAGAGTCAACATGGATTTGTGAAAAGGCGTTCTTGTTTTAGCAATATGCTAGCCTTTTATAATAAAGTTACAAGAACAATAGATGAGGGAAAGGCATATACTGCAATTTTCTTTGACTTAGCAAAGGCATTTGACAGGGTGCCACATGATAAGCTGATATTTAAGTTGGAGAACATGGGTCTGGATATCAGACTGGTCAACTGGATTCAGGATTGGCTGTCTGATAGGTATCAGAGAGTTGTGTATGGTGGAGCAGTATCCAGGAGGCAGAGGGTTACAAGTTGGGTCCCACAAGGCTCAGTACTAGGAAGTATATTGTTTAAACTTTATATCAGTAACATTGCCAGTGGATTGCAAGGGGATATTCAGTTGTTTGCAGATGATGCAAAGCTGGGAAGGATTATTAGTAATAGTGCAGATGTGGTAGCCCTGCAAGAGGATTTGAATAAGATAGATGGGTAGGCAAATGAATGGAGATGTAAGGTCTTGAGGTTTGGGAAACATTGATGGGATGCTGCATACTCTATGGGAGGAGTTATACTGAAGGAAGGAGGGGAGACAAGAGATCTGGGGTTGATGATTGATAGAAACCTGAAATTTAGGGGATATATTGCAAAGGTAGTGAAGGTAACACAGAGGATTGCTGCAATAATGAGAAGGACACTGACCTGCAGATATAAGAGGGTTAACTTTCCGTTGTATAAGTCTCTGATCAGACCACACTTGGACTATTGTTCTCAGATTTGGTCCCCAGGATTTGAAGGGGATAAATGAGAAGGACACTGACCTGCAGAGATAAGTGGGTTAACTTTCCGTTGTATAGGTCTCTGATCAGACCACACTTGGACTATTGTTCTCAGATTTGGTCCCCAGGAATTGAAGGGGATAAATTAACTGTGGAAAGGATACAAAGATGGATGACAAAGATGGTTTGAGGACTGTACAATTTTGGTTATGAGGATCGGCTGAGGGAATGTGGACTGCAGAGTTTGGTGGATAGAAGAAGGAGAGGTGATATGATTGAGACTTTTAAACTGTTGAGAGGTGGTTACAGGGTTGACACTGGGGAGTTCCTTTGCTTGGTTGAACAGCTGGAAGGAGTGATGAGAAGAGGCCATCCCTGGAAGTTACAAAAGGAAACTGTGAGCAAGAGGGTGAGGAGTGGTTTCTTTTCTTGGAGGGTGGTTGAACCGTGGAATACATTGCCTGATGGAGTGGTGAGAGCAAGAACAGTCAATGAATTTAAGGAATGGTATGATAGACTTTGTGTTTCTTGGGGGGGGGGAGGGACCTTCTCTCGACGAGTCTTGACAGACTTTATGTTCTTAGGAAGGACCTCCCACGATGAGTCTTTTGACTCCAAGGAGGCCTGAATAATAATAATAATAATAATAATAATAATAATAATAAAAGTATTAACAATGAAATTTATATGGAATAAGAGAGAAATTAGTCAAGACACTAAATTAGCTGTATATGAGACTATGTTCAAACCAATTTTAACTTATGGATCTGAGAGCTGGGTCAGAAGCAAAACACTTGACCAAAGATTAGAGACCGCAAATACGAGAGACCTGAGAAAGATTAGTTGCATTACAGATGACATCAATGGCAATATCATATTAAAAACGAGGATATGAGGAAAGAAATTGACATTGTCAACATCCAGTAATGAGTTAGCAGAGCTAATCTCAAGTGGTATGGGCACTTAAACAGAATGAGCGAGGAAAGATTATCAAAACAAGTGTTCTCTGCTAGGTTGGCAGGAAAAAGACCCAGAGGAAGACCACAATATATTATTATTATTATTACAGGTATCTCCCTGGAGTCAGTAGACTCATTGTGGGAGACCCAAACTATCAAAACAATATCTATATTATCTGTTCTTGAATTCATTTACATACGAAGAACTCACAACTGAGTCATGCAATGCATTCCACTCATTCACCATTCTCCAGGTGAAAATCTTGTTCTCACATATAGGTGGTTTAATATGGTTAAAAGTGCCTTAGAAGAAAGAAATATAAGATCTGATAATGTTGGAGTCTTCACAGGTAACAGATTGATTTGGAGGAAAATTGTAAATAGGAAGTTAGTAATGATGTAAATTTTTCATGTGGTACTATCATATCCTCTACACCCCTTGAGGGTACATTGCAAAAATTTGATGATGATGATGACAATGAAATTTTATTTCCCATGTAGTATAATCTCATCGTTAGATGGTGAAACTTCATTACACATTTTTTTGTTGTTGTTGTTATTTTTTCACTCTTTTCCTTCTCATCTTTAAATTTTGTCTCATCTGTTAATAAATTCGCTTCTTCATTTAAATCTTATATTCTTATATCTATCTAAAATAAAACCAACTAAAAATTAACAAATTATTAGCCAAAAACAAATCCATATCGAGATCTTGTAGAGATTTATTAGTAGCATTTATTTGTTGTAAAATTTTGTCCCACACAACTGTTAAAATTGCTATTTCTGAATTGGAAAATTGTTCAGTCAATAATGAGCTCTCAACCTAATTTAGAAAAACCTATTTCTAAATTAGATTTTTCATGAGGAGAAATGGATAGCTCAAGTAATGCCTCTTTAATTTGTTTATATCCAAGTTTCAAAACTAATATTGCATCAGCTCTTGAGGACCACCTCATTTTGCTTAGTCTTTTATCTGCTAAAGATTTTTTTTTTTCTAAATATTTAAGGCGTATACCCTATCTTGTTGTTGAAGATGAAAAGTAATTATATACATTTTGAATAAAATGAAAATATTGCACTGCTTCTGGACAAGATTCTGCAGCATAGTTGCCAATTAAAAATACCATGCTCTAGTCATTTAAGGAATGACTAGAGCATGGTATATCATGTGGAGAGAGACTATGTTTTTTCAACGTAGCTTGTAAGCCTAAGAGTTTAAGGAATAGTACGATAGACTTTGTGTTTCCTAGGAGGGATCTCCCACGGTGAGTCTTAATAGACTTGTGTTTCCTAGGAAGGATCTCCCGCGATGAATCTTTCGACTCGGCAGCGTTATCATAGCTTTTGCTCACTGCACATTTTTATCTCAAATTCTTCTAATTTTTTTAAATACTACCTCTTCTAAATATAAGGAATTATGTTGCGTAATACTGATGAACTCGACACATGTTTCTCTAATGTCAGAATTTGCAGTAATGTATACCAACATATAATAGCTAGTTGGTCATTACGGGCAACATCTGGCGATGAATCAAGTATTATTGCAAAATAAGCAGCTTTCTTATATGATATTAATATTTCTCTTGTTTTATTAGCTATCAACACTATGAATTCATCACAAGTGTGGTAAGAAAGATAATTAGATCTGTCAGAACCACAGTTGGCATACATTTTCAGGTGATGTTTATAAAAAATTATCAAATTCACTTAAATAATGTAAACAAGATAAATAATTTCTGCAAGAATCAGAAAAAAATATCATTTGTATTGCCTCTAAATGCAAGCCCTACAGTAACTTAATGATTGTTATTATTCTTTTTTAAAACCTCTCTCTCTAATAATTTTTTTCAGATTGTATTTGTTTCATCAATTCAGAATCAATTCGACTATTTACAGAACTTCATTTTCTTTTGCAATATTGCACATCGCTCATATATGCTCAGGAGAATGCTCATGATTATTATTATTATTATTCAGGCCTCAATGGAATCAAAAGACTCATCGTGGGAGGTCCTTCCTATAACATAAAGTCTATCATACCACTCCTTAAACTCATTGACTGTTCTTTCCCTCACCACTCTTCAGGCAATGCATTCCACGGCTTAACCACCCTCCATGCAAAGAAACCACTCCTCGCCCTCTTGCTCACAGTTTCCTTTCGTAACTTCCAGGGATGGCCTCTTGTCATCATGTCTCCTTCCCGCTGTTCAACCAAGTGAAAGAACTCCCCAGTGTCAACCCTGTAACCACCTCTCAACAGTTTAAAAGTCTCAATCATATCACCTCTCCTTCTTCTATCCGTCAAACTCTGCAGTCCACATTCCCTCAGCCGATTCTCATAACTATCCTTGTACAGTCCTGAGACCATCTTTGTCATCCGTCTTTGAATCATCTCCACAGTTAATTTATCCCCTTCAAATCGTGGGGACCAAATCTGAGAACAATAATCCAAGTGTGGTCTGATCAGAGACTTATACAACGGAATGATAACCCTCTTATCTCTGCAAGTCAGTGTCCTCATAATTGCAGCAATCCTCTGTGTTACCTTCACCACCTTTGCAATATGTCCCCTAAACTTCAGGTTTCTATCAATCATTAACCCCAGATCTCTCGTCTCCCCAACTTCCTCCAGTATAACTCCTCCCATAGAGTATGCAGCATCCCATCGATGTTTCCCAAACCTCAAGACCTTACATTTTGCTGCATTAAACTGACACCCCCATTCATTTGCCCATCTATCTAGCTTATTCAAATCTTCTTGCAGTGCTACCACATCTGCACTATTACTAATAATCCTTCCCAGCTTCGCATCATCTGCAAACAACTGAATATTCCCTTGCAATCCACTGGCAATGTCATTGATATAAAGGTTAAACAATATAGGTCCTAGTACTGAGCCCTGTGGGACCCCACTTGTAACCTTCTGTCTCCTTGAAACTGCTCTACCATAGACAACTCTCTGATACCTATCAGAGAGCCAATCCTGAATCCAGTTGACCAATCTGACATCCAGACCCATGTGCTGCAACTTAAATATCAGCTTATCATGTGGCACCCTGTCAAATGCCTTTGCTAAGTCTAAGAAAATTGCAGTATATGCCTTTCCCTCATCTAATGTTCTTGTAACTTTATTATAAAAGGCTAGCATATTGCTAAAACCAAGAGCACCCTTTCACAAATCCATGTTGACTCTCACAGATAACATTACCCTCATCTGCCCAGTGCTGTAAACGGTCCCTCATTACTTTCTCCAAGATCTTAACAACTACTGATGACACACAGACTGGTCTATAATTAGACACTTCCAGTCTGTTACCACCCTTATGCAATGGCACTATCTTACCTTCCTTCCATTCCCTGGGCACCTTTGCCGAAGCTAGACTTTCAGTGAAAAGCCAGGTTAAAGGCACTGTCAATTCCCTAGCACATTCTCTCAAAACTTGTGGTGAATTATCATCCAGTCCCAAAGCTTTATTGACATCCAGAGTTCGAAGTATCTGAAATACACTCTCCTCCTGTACCTCTAAACCTTGAACCTGTCCTATCCCTTTAGCATTAAAACTGACTCCTCCAGGATGAAATACTCCAATAAAGTGGTCATTGAACAATTCCACTATGTCCTCTGCATCAGTCACTCTGTTCCCATTTTTATCCCACAATATCATTCTTCCACAGTCATTTCTCCTCCTACTGGCCACATAGCTAAAAAATTCCCTAAGATTTTCTTTGGATCTTAGGGCCAATCTCCTCTCATATTCCAGTTTCGCTTTCCTTACCACACTATTCACTCTTCTGGCCTGTGTCTTATATTCTTCATGCATCCTCTCTTCACCTGTCTCCTTATATCTCTTCCATAGCCTCTTTTTCACATGCAATTCCTGTTTAATATTGTTTGTCATCCACTTTACTCCAAATTGTGTCCTCATGATCACATAAGATTTGTGTTATATTTCTTCAGTCATTAAAATCCTTCGTTAAGCTATTATTTGACTTCGAAAACAATTTATAAAACAAGGCAGTAAAAATTGCTTTGCTGGTTTCTGAAAAAATCAGCCATTCTCGTTTCTCTTTTGTTCCATTCACAATTTTACTTTAAAAATGTGATTCATTTATATTTCTGGCGTATATTCTATTGCATACTGTGTATTTTTTTTTTTTTTTAATTTTTGATTTTACCAACATTCTGAGGCGTGTTTATTAAAATATGCTCAATAAATTGTTCATTAATACTAATTGGCCACACTGCTATATCAGTAGGATACTGGTAAGCACAGACTCCAATTGAAAATTTTCTTCAAAACCCTCTTGATTTGTTTCATTTTCTTCTTTTGCTCTTCTATGTTTTCTACATTATTTTGATGTTCTTCATTTTCACTTTCATCTCCTTCTGATACTGATACCAATGTTTCGCTTTCAATCTGAGAAGTTTGAGATACAACTTCAGTTCTATGAAATTCTTCACTTCCTTCATTTTCACAAGAATGTAAGAAAGACAAAATTGCCACCTTTTGACTATTTATTTGTTTTTCCTTTTCTCAGAGTCATTTTTTTTACTAGCTCTGGATTCAAACTTTCTTGCCAATATTATGTGTATTATACTATCAAAAGCGAAATAAATATTTATTAAATCCAAAATAAACATATAAATGAATAAAATAAATAATTATGTTAAAAGCTAAAAGGAATACAAAAACAGAAACAGTAGTATCTTGGTTTTATTAAAATAAACGAGTAACAGTAAAATAAGAATAATAAATTCATTGAAAAATATATTCTTACTGACTGCAACAACTACTTTAACCATATAATTAGGTATATACTTTTGTATAATGCTTTAGAAATACTAGCCAAATAATGGTAACTAAACAATCAGTTGTTGCACATGCATATGAATGACACTTACCCTCTCTACCGGCTGAGGTGGACGAAATAGCGAGACCACTCAAGCATTTTTCATGGATCAAAACTTCATTAGCATTCTACCTTTTATCATGCAATTACCCTCTTTCGCAGTTAATCTCTCAACGGCAATTTTAGAGCCATTAATGGATTAACTGTGGTGGAGCAACTTTTGTGTCACTTGTCTTTACGTGTACTGTGTTACTTAGATTTTCCTTTATTGTCCTATGATATTTGACCCTTTTTTGCTGCACAATTCATTTACTGTGTCTCTTCTCAAATAAAAACGAATTTCACATGTGCGAAATCAACCCTGAAATGACTAGAGATCAGCCTTTGCAATGAATCTATTTAGTAATAGTAAATTTGTTGTATTTTATTCTTCAAATTCAGTGCAATGGAACAAGACAACTTTATGTGCTTTCACTTTACTAACAATATAGAATTTTTTTACGAATTTTCAAATGTTTGTTCAAATGTAAGGTTTTAAAATATGTCCCCGTAGAGAGTGAGGCCCCAGCTTACACCTAATGCACCTTATGGTAAATGCAACCCTGTTCCCAGCAATGTAATATTATGGTGGATATATCTTATCACATGAAAGTACATATATTTACACTTTCTAACATTGAATTGACAAGGCATTATCATTTACCCACACTCCCAGCCTATTCGAATCAAACTGGAAATGTATCTTAGTAGGCTCTGCCTATCTTTGCATTATCAGAAAACAACTGAAGATCTCCTGTCAGGCACTTTGCAATATCATTAATATAGAAATTAAAGAGCAATAGTTAAAGGACTGATCCCCAGGGTGCATCACTGGTTACCTGAAATCTAGGAGATTTTCACCTCTGTATGCTACTTTCTGATACCTCTACCATCTACCAACCATACAATAAAGTCAACAGTTTTTATTCCAATTCCATATTCTCCAGAGTATGCAAAAGCTTTTCACATGGTATTCCATCAAGCGTCTTAGCAAAGTCCACCAATATCAATCATTGTGTATCGATTCCCTTTATCCTAATAATTAGTTAGTAGTTGGAAGGGGACCAATCGTTCGATGGTGTTGGCACACTCTCCCTTGATGAGTCTTTGGACTCCCTGGAGGTGTCAAATAATAATAATAATAATAATAATAATAAAATAATAATAATCTGTAACATTATCATAAAAGAGTAAATCCATGCTGTTACATGCAAAATATAGCTTGTTTGTCCACCCATTTCTGTAAACAAGTTCTTACCAACCTCTCTAATATCTTCAGCATCCCCAGAGATATCGATAAGTCAATAGTTAGACTCATCAATCTTTACACCACCTAGTGCAATGGATTATTATCCATTCTTTCCATTCCTGTGAAATCTTTCCTTAGCTAAGACTAAAATTATACCAACATGTCAAAGATCTATCCAGTTCTGTTAACATTCTTTTAACATATATACTGATATTCCATCTGTTCATATTGCCAAATTCTTATCCAGGTTATGCAACAGCTCTTCAAGCTCATTCTCATGCACCTTTATCTCTTCATCCAAAGTAGTAGTACTAGTAGCAGTATTGTGCACCATGCATACACCAGGTTGATAGATCTTGGTGAAGTGAGTACTCATCATTCAAACTACCTCATCTGCTTTTGATACTATGGAGTCCGAAAACTTATTGCAGGAGACCCAATCTGTTCACACAATCTATCATACCTCTCCTTGAACCCATTAACAGACAAAGCTCTCACAACTCACTCTGGCAACCCATTACACTCATTCAAAACTATCCAAGCAAAAAATCTAGTCCTCATCTAGATTTCGACCAGAACAAGGGGTCATCCCTTTATTCAACTTGAAGTGATGACCCCTTGTTCTGGTCGCTCTAGCCAAGTGCTGAAACATTTTTCCTGCATTTATCCTATAAAACCCTTTAAGCAACTTAAATGTTTCTATCATTGTTGAGATTTATATTTGGTCATTCAAACATATAATTAAAATGAAATATATATTGATCTTTAATTGACCATGAGTTATAAACATCTAATGCCAACAGGACTGTTCAGCTTCTTCACGGCTTATAACGATAAGAGAAAACTCAAAGTGGCTAGTACAGAGAAAACGGAGTAACACTATTGTATAAATTAAAAATTAAAACAGAATGTGTAACATTACACACATGGAGCATGTAGTGTTAGTCACTGTTGTGAGAGCACGCTCTGTAGTTTGAGCTAAATTAAATTCTAGCAGACTGTTATTAATGTTACAAATGTTATTAATGTTCTCCATATGTCAGCTATTATCATTCCCTGGTTTCTGTTAAGATTTTCTCCAGAATGGAGGACTACTATGGCTTCCTTAAAATTTCTACAACGGAAGTCTTCTTCTAGATAAGGCATGGAGCTGCTATCCCAATCAATGGTTTGTAATTGTGAAATGATGGGCTAGACCTGAGTTTTCTGTTCTGTTGTTATTAACATCTCCTATATGTTAATTTTTTCAGATTTCAAGGCTTCTCGACATCTGTCCTATATAGTTTAGACCACAAGCACATGGGATGTTGTACATTCCAGCGTGTTTGAAAAAAGCATTAATGTCTTTTCGCAATCTTGAAACGTGATGAACAGTCTTGACTGGTTCGAACGCAACTCTGATGTTGAAAGGCTTAAAAAGTTTTGCAATCTTTTTTGACACCTGCATAAGGAATAACTATGGAGGGTCTGTATTGAGTGATGGTAGATTGTTGTTGTTGTGGGGGGGTTGCTTTGAAGAATCTTGTTGATTAAATTTCTTGGATAGCCATTTTTTAATGTCTCTGATATATGAGTAAGTTCATCATAGAGTTCTTTTTCTTCTGAGATGATGTTCGTGGCTCTATTTTTGAGCATATGTATTATGCTGAACTTCTGGGAAATATGGTGAGTGAGCTGATTTGAAATGAAGGTAGAATCCAGTGTGTGTGTTGGCTTGTGGTAGACTGTTAGTTTGATATGTCCATCTGCTAGTTTCTTGATTAGGTTATCCAAAAATGGTACTTGATTATCTTTTTCCAGTTTCAAAGTGAATTGTATTTTTTGATAGAAAGAACTAGTTTTTGTTAAAAAGTCCAAAAGAGCTGTTTTTGTGTCCCTCCAAATTATGAAGACATCGTCTACATACCTCCATCACACTAAAGGTTTTGGGTCTAATTTTGTCTGTTTCTAGCTTTTTCATGAACAGATCTGCACAGGGTGGTGAAAGGGGACTGCTCATGGTTAAGCCATTTAGATTTAGTTGCTCATATGTGGTTTCATTCCATTTAAAATATTAGATTTAAGGCAATGATGAAAAAGGTGAGCTGTATCTTCAGGGAAGAGATTATATAGGATACTGATAACTTCTCCTACCGGGATGTTGGTAAATAAAGATACCACATCCAAGCTAGCGAGAACGTCTGTCTTTAAGATCAAGATGTTTTTCAATTTTTCAATAAAGTGCTTTCTCTTACCATTATAAGCCCTGAAGAAGCCGACAGCCCTATAGGCAAAACTTGTTAGCATTACATGTTTATAAATCATGGTCAATTAAAGATCAATATATATTTCATTTTAATTATATGTTTCTATCATGTCATCACTTTTTCTCCTATCAACCAACTTATGCAATCCACACACCCTCAGTCTATCCTCATAGGGAACATTCCACAGACCACTAACCATCTTGGTCGCTCACCTATAAATCCTCTCCACTGCTTCCTCATCCTGAAGAAACCCAGGGGAACCAGACTTCAGCACAGTAATCCAAATGTGGATGTATCAAGGCCTTAAGAACATGAATAACAACTTCCTTATCTGTACATGTTAATGTGTTCTTCAATAGCCACATAATCTTGTGGGCTAATTTAGCAACCTTAGCGATATAGCCTCTAAACTTTAACTCTCTGTCTACTACTGCCCTTAAATCTCTAGCTTCACTATTTCCTGGAGTACAGTGCCATTAATATGATACACAGCTTGTAATCTTTTTATCACAAAATGCATAACTTTACATTTCTCCCCATTAAACTCATACCCATTATATTTTGCCCATACTGATAGCCTATTTAAATCATCCTACAAGCTTTCCACCTTCCCTTGATTAACCATTATTCTACCTAATTTAACATCATCAGCAAAACAACTGAATACTTCCTTTCAGGTTATTTCCTATATCATTTATGTACAAATTTAACAGCAGTGGTCTTAGCACTGAAACTTACAGCACATTACTAGTGACTTGTTTTTTTGCCTCGATTCTGTCCCTCCACATACCACTTTTTGATATCTGTTCGGAAGACACCCTCTTATCCACTTAACCAGTGCCATCCCATTTGTTCTAATTTCCATAACAAAGTTCCATGCAGTATTCTGTCAAATGCCTTTGCAAAGTCGAAGAAAATCATCATGTAGCCATTTCCTTTATCCAACTCAACTGTAACTCCATTATAAAAAGTTAGTAAATTACTAAGGCATGACTAACCCTTCAAAAAGCCATGATGACCCTCATACAGTATCATATTTTATTTACCCATTCTTGAATTCTGTTCTTGACCAATTTTTCTAGTACTTTTACCACCACACCTGAAATACTGATTGGCCGATAATTTGCTCTGCAGTCTTAGAACTACCTTCATGCAAGGGAATTATTTTGTCCTCTTTCCACTTAATTGGAACAGTACCAGAGCTGAGACTTAAATTAAAGAGCGTAGACTGCCAGTTCCCTTGCACATTCTTGCAAAACCCTAGCTGATATCCCATCTAATCCCACAGCTGTATTTATTATTTTTATTATTATAATTATTATTATTCAGGCCTCCATGGAGTCAAAAGACTCATCGTGGGAGGTCCTTCCTAAGAAACAAATTCTATCAAGACTCATCGAGGGGAGGTCCCCCTCCCCAAAAGAAACACAAAGTCTATCATAGCACTCCTTGAACTCATTGACCATTCTCGCTCTCACCACTCCATCAGGCAATGCATTCCATGGTTCAACCACCCTCCATGCAAAGAAACCACTCCTCACCCTCTTGCTCACAGTTTCCTTTCACAACTTACAGGAATGGCCTCTTGTCATCACTCCTTCTCGCTCTTGAATCAAGCGAAAGAACTCCCCAGTGTCAACCCTGTAACCACCTCTCAACAGTTTAAAAGTCACAATCATATCACCTCTCCTTCTTCTATCCACCAAACCCTGCAGTCCACATTCCCTCAGCCAATCCTCATAACCAAAATTGTACAGTCCTGAAATCATCTTTGTTATCTGCCTTTGTACCCTTTCCACTATTAATTTATCCCCTTCAAATCCTGGGGAACAAATCTGAGAACAATAGTCCAAGTGTGGTCTGATCAGGGTCTTATACAATGGAATGATAACTGTTTTATCTCTGCAGGTCAGTGTCCTTCTCATTATTGCAGCAATCCTCTGTGTTACCTTCACCACCTTTGCAATATGTCCCCTAAATTTCAGGTTTCTATCAATGATCAACCCCAGATCTCTTGTCTCCCCTACTTCCTCCAGTATAATTCCTCCCATAGAGTATGCAGTTTCCCATCAATGTTTCCCAAACCTCAAGACCTCACATTTTGCTGCATTAAATCTCAATTTACATTGAGATTCTGCAATATCCTAAGAACCTCTAATTCACCCACCTCTGTTCCCACATCAGTATCTGTCACATATCTTAAAGTTGTAACTTCACTAGGATGATATACCCTTGCAAAGTGGTTGCTCAATAGCTCAACTATTTAATCTGCTTCTGTTTCTTTGTGACCATCACCACACATTAAGGTTAATCTTCCATAGTCAGTCTTCTTCTTACTTGCCACATAATGAAATAACTTTTTGGGAGATTTCGTTTGGCCTGCTTGGTTAAATTCTTCTCATAATCTAATTTTGCCATGTTGGTCACCTTTCTTGCCTGAGCCTTGTATTGTTCATACGTTTGCTGGTCACCTTTTTTATTATATACCCTCCACACAATTTTCTTCTTCTGTAGCTTATGCTTGATGATATTACTCATCCATCTGACTTCTATCTGATTAATTCTCATCACCTTAGATGAACAGCTTAATATTGCTTCCTCTAGATGACCCTTAACTATATTCCATGCACTAGTAACATCCTTATCCTGCAGTATTTTACGCCATGGCACAGATTTAAGCTTCTTCCTAAGCTTGGATTAATCACCTGTCTTGTAGTTCCATATATACATCCCTTCTTGACAGAATATTCATCATGTTTTAATTACTCATTGGTGAAAGTGACTGCATGGTCATTTTCACCAATCAGAAGGAATGTGGTCCCTTGGTTATTATTATTATTACGGGTATCTCCATGGAGTCAGTAGACTCATTGCTGGAGGCCCAAACTAGCAAAACAATATCTGTCATATCTCTTCTTGAATTCATTTATAGACGAAGAGCTCACAACTAAGCCAGGCAATGAATTCTACTCATTCACCACCCTCCAGGCAAAAAACCTTGTTCTGACACCCTTGTTAACCACACTCTTCTTTAATTTCCAGGGATGACCTCTTGTTCTTCCATCACTATCGCACAGCTGAAAGAATTCTTCTGCATCAATCCTATAAAAACCTTTCAGTAATTTAAATGTTTCTATCATATCCCCTCTTCTCCACCTATCAAGCAACCTCTGCAATCCACAAGCTCTCAATCTATCAATGTAGGGAACATTTTTTACATCACTCACCAACTTGGTCACTCTTCTCTGAACCCTCTCCACAGCCTCCTCATCTCCAAGGAATCCAGGTGACCAGACCTGAGCACAGTAATCCAAGTGTGGAAGTATCAATGCTTTATAAAGGGGGAATAATAACCTCTTTATCTCTGGATGTCAGTGTGTTCCTCAACAACCAAGTAATCCTATGTGCAATCTTGAACACCTTGGCAATGTGTCCTCTGAACGTCATCTCCCTATCTACCAACACCCCCTAAGTCCCTAGGGGTGTTGGGAGATAGGGAGATCAATCATCAATCTCTTGGAGTACCCTTCCATCAATGTAGTACACAGCTGGCAATCTTTTAATCCCAAAATGCATGAATTTACACTTTACCACATTGAACTGACATCCATTATCTCTTGCTCATTCTACCAGCTTATTTAAATCACCCTACAAACTTTCAACATTAGCTTGATTTTTTATTGTGCTACCCAACTTTGCATCATCAGCAAACAACTGAATATCTCCCTTTAAGCCATTTCCGATATCATTTATATACAAATTAAACAACAATGGCCCAAGCACAGAGCCCTGAGGCACACCACTGGTCACCTGCTTCATCCTGGACTTGGCTCCTCCATACACCACCTTCTGGTATCTCTCCCTGAGTCATTCTCCTATCCATATCACCAATTCAGTATCCATTCCCATCTGCTCCAATTTGCGTAACAGTGTTCCATGGGGTATCCTGTCAAAGCATTGGCAAAATCCAGAAGTACCACTGTGTAGCCATTTCCTTTGTCCAACTCAGATGTCATTCTGTTATGAAAAGTTAATAGATTGCTAAGGCAGGATCTACCTTTAACAAAACCATGTTGGCCTCTATACAGTATCATATCCACCCATTCTTGAATTTTGTCTTTAACCAACTTTTCCAGTACTTTTACCACTACTCCTGAGATGGTGATGGGTCTGTAATTAAGTAACGTAGTTTTAGAGCCACCCTTATGCAAAGGAACCACTTTGCCTAGCTTCAACTCCCTAGGGACCATACCAGAGTTCAAACTTAAATTAAATATCCAAGTAAGAGGGGTTGACAATTCATTTGCACATTCACGCAACACCCGAGCTGATATTCCATCTAAGCCTACAGCAGTGTTTGCATTTAAATTTTGCAATATATTAAATACCTCTGATTTCTTAGCTTCAATTCTCACATTAGTTATTGCTACAGGTACAGAGATATCCTCACTTGGGTGATAGACTTTTGAAAAGTGATCACTCAGTAACTCGGCTATTACATCTGATTTTGTCACCTCAATACCATCGCACCCATTAAAACTATCCTTCCGAAGTCATTCTTCCTTTTACTTGCCACATAGTGGAAGAACTCTTTGGGATTACCCGTGATCTCTTTGGCTAAGGTCTTCTCATAATCTGATTTAGCTTTTCTTACTATGCTGGTAACCTTCCTAGCTTGAGCCTTGTACTGCTCATGGGTGTACTGATTCTTTCTCCTTGTACTTTCTGCTTGTAAATTCTCCATATCTTATGGATAGCTCTTCTGATTCTATGACCAGGTCTAATACTCTCCCACTTCTAGTGCAGTCCATCACATACTACCTTAAGTAATTATCTCTTAGTAGGTGTATAAATTCCATTTCCTTCCTGCCATGTGATCTTTATTCCTTCCAGTCTGTATCTCTATAGTTGAAGTCCCCACATTATAATCACTCAACCTGTACTCATTTTACTAATTTATCAATGCATATCTTCCAGATCATCTGTGGAACTCCATGGCCTATAGAAACAACCAACTATATATTTTTTCTTACCAGAATTAACACGTTCGCTGCCATGCCCCTCAGGTGTAGTTTGTTACCACACACCAAGAGCTTTCACTCCTTCAAGGTTAGTACTAATAATCTCAAAGCCAGCGGTAATCGAGATATGAGTATATTCGTAGTTGACTTGTGAAGCTCATATACCAACTATGAGTATACTTGTAGTTGGCAGCGAATGTGTTAATCTCACACCAGACTTCTTCAAATGAACAGCTACCCTCCACCTATCTCCTATTCTTTTTGGCTGCAATTCATCTGCTCTCATCAGCAGTACCCCTCCTATCTTCTCTATCTTCCCTGAACATACTAAACTTTCACAAGCTATCCCTGTAACTGCATCATCTGCTGTTAGCCAAGTTTCACTAATTCCTATAACTTTTGGTGAGGTTGCACTAACCTATGCTAAAAACTCCTCCCTCTTGTTTCTTGTTCTTCTGGCATTAGTATATAGAAATTGCAGCCTCCCTCTAGGCCCCTACCCACCTTTACTTTCTGAGTCGACTATCCTATTCAATATTTTTGCTTGAAAGAATGGATTCTTCACTTGGTCATTCTCACGCTCACTTGCTCCCATCCTAATTGCTTAACTTTCCCTGAATTTGCACTTTAGCATGCTCGGTGAACAAAGCCTCTCACCAAAACCATTTAGATGTAGTCCATCAGCATTGTACAAATTCTTCTTTCTGTCAAACACACATCACAGATCCAAAAATCTGACATCATTCCTTCTGCACAATCTATGTATAGACTCATTGGTTATCAATGCCTCCTCCTCAGTTTTTCTCTATCATAGCATGGTAGATGATATACAATCTTCACCTTCTCATGCTGATTCCTTGCACATTATCTTCTTCCTTTGGATTTCTTGTTTAATAAGATTGTATATTCATTTAACTCTCATCCTATTTGTTCTTTGAACACTAGGGGCACAACTAAATACCACATTATATTAGCATCTTTTCAAAGCTTCCCATGCACTGCTGATATTCTCCCCTATTCAGTTACTGATATCATGAGACCAAAGATAGCATTCTCCTAAGTTACTCATAATTTCCAGCTGTTTAGTTCGGCATGTAATCTGTACAGATTGGAACATCCATATAGTTGGCTACTTACTATGTCAGTATGGCATGATCACTATCACAAGCAGGTGGCAAAACAGTCACATCCTTAACTGAGAATGTGACTGTTTTGCCACCTGCTTGTGACACCCTCCGATGTTTTGATCAAATCTAACATTCAAAGGGATGACTGAAAGTACCAATATTAGACAGTAATATATGGTGGAAGGAGGAATCCATTCTCTGCATCATTGTTATAATCTGCTGCGCTGTCCTCACAATTTTTGTAATGTCACATGAAATTTTAGGTTTTCTTCGACATCATCCTATCCCTCATCTCTTGCACCACCTGTAAGATATCCCCAATAAATGTACACTCTGTATCACATCTTTGCTTCCTGAATTATAAAATCTTACACTTTGTAATATTGAACTATTAACCCCTCTCATTTGTTCTTTCACCCACTCTACTGAACTCCTGTTGCAAACACATATCTGATATACTCCTCATAGTTCTCCCCAACTTGTATAACTACAAACACCTGCATATCATCATTCAAACCTTTCTCAACATTAGCAACATACAAGTTAAACAGCAACGATCCCAAAATGCCACCAGTGACTTTCCTCACTGGGATATTGCTATTCCATATAGAACTAGCTAATTACTACCAGATATTCAATCTTCGATCCAGTGCACTATTCTACTCAAACCCCATTCATTCCAATTTAATTAACAGTTTTTCATGTGACACTCTATCAAAGGCCTTTGTGTATACATCTCCCTTGTTATCTATAAATATAACTACAAGTCAATAATAATAATAATGATGATGATGATGATTAAGAATATAAATTAAATTAAACTTTAATAAATATTTTCCGATATTTCGGCAATGTCACATTGCCATTTTGTGGTTTTTGTGGGGCAGAGGCCCATAAAAACCACAAAACCAACCATATGGCTTCGCTACGTTGATGATGTGTTCACTATTTGGCCACATGGCTCTGAAACATTACTCTCCTTCTTAACACACTTAAACAACCAACAGCCCAGAATCAAATTCACTCTGGAAAAAGAGGAAAACAACAGCCTCCCTTTCCTAGACACACTAGTCACCCACCAGCCTAATGGATCCTTGGTTTTCTCAGTTTACAGAAAACCCAACCATACAGGCAGATACATTCACCAACAATCCCCCCCCCCCTCACAACAATATGGAGTAGTGAAAACACTATACAACAGGACTAAACTAATCTGTTCAAAGGACTTGGCCCTAAACACTGAACTAAATCACATCCTCAACACTTTCTCAGCCAATGGCTACCCCCCAAAAAAATCCAAAAAATATTAGAACCTACAAACCACAGATCCCCTCCCTCCTCCCACAACAAGGATTACTCTAAATCCATCACCATTCCCTACATCCGAGGCATCTCGGAAAAGATTACCAAAATCTTAAAAAAACATGACCTAACCTCCTGTTACAAACCTTACAGAAAATTGGCATCCCTTATCTGCTCCACTAAAGACCAACCACTTCCCCTAGACCTACCTGGTGTTTACCAGGTCCCTTGCAGTTGTAAACTGTCTTACTTTGGTCAAACAGGCAGGACAGCAAATATCAGAATTTCGGAACACAAGGACTACATCCGTTTTCACAAATACAGTCATTCTGGACTTGCGGACCATGCTCTGGATACACGCCACAGAATACGGTGGAAGAAAGCTACAGTGATACACCGTAGCAAATAAAAATTTGAAAGATTCTTTATGGAATCAGCCTCAGCCCTGAGAAATTCTCCAAACCTCAACAAATTTGGGTGTATGTGACTGCCCCAAATTTGGGAGGCCTACATCTGCAGACCTTCAGCCCAACGGCCAAGAACACCTACTTAGCCCGCTAGAAGGCACCATCAGGACTGTTAGGAGAACAATAGCTTCATCTTTTCATTCCCAGTTTCTGTGTTGCAGTGCCTACGTGCACGAAACTTTTTTGTAAGTTCCTTTAGAAAATGGCAATGTGACATTGCCGAAATATCGGAAAATATTTATTAAAGTTTAATTTAATTTATATTCTTAACTACGTTGTTCTATTCCTTAAGTGTTTTAATAATGCATAACCAACGTATAAGCCTGTCTACGAGGATGATGATGATGATGATGATGATGATTCATTTCGTATGGTGATTCAACAACCGTGAGCCCTTTTTAAGGGGAGGTACGGCACCACCTCAGTTCCCCCTATTTTTATCTAGCCTCAGGACCGGCATAGCTGACAATTCAGACCTATGAGCGATTGTCTTAAATATTCCTGATTGTATCCCTGTGTGTTCCCGGGGGCAGTTTGTCTGCTTGCGGGATGAAAAACCCCAGATAAACTGGAGGAAAAACCCTGCTGTCCACACCCAAGACCCAACTAACTTGGCTATGGCTGAGAAAGATCCTTAAGCTGTTCATATCATTGACAGAAATCAAACCTAGGACACTTCTTCCCCAAGCATACAGTTGTGAAGGACACGATGATGATGCTAAAACATGGCATTCTTTTAGCAAATTCATGCTGTCCAGCAACAAAATGCTGCTCTTGGCAATCCAATTCAAAATATTAGTCCTCACTAACCATTTTAATAGACTAGCCTATATGCCAGACAGGTTGACCTATAATTTGATGCCTTAGTCTTATCATCTGTGTTAGGAAGTGGAGCAATTTTGCTTTCCACTCCTTCGGAACTTGGTGCAATCTAAGACTCATGTTAAAAAGGATATATCTAACTTGATGGAACATCTCAAAGCATATAGTGATAGATTATCAAGCCATGCAGCCTTATTAAGATCACGTTTATTATTATTATTATTATTAAACAAGACGTCATGGAGTCAAAGACTCATCTGGGAGGTTCTTTTATCTCACACACATCTCATCATACCGTGTCTTAAACACATTCAAACTCCTTGCAGACACCACAATCTCAGGCAAGGCATTCCAATCACTCACAACTCTGCACGAAAAAACCTGCCTCTCACTCCCCTACTCACACCCTCTTTATACAGTTTCCAGGGATGACCTCTGGTTCAACCCTGATCTCCCACTATTCTCTGTAGAACTTCTCCACCATTGATCGTATAACAACCCCTTACCAACTTATAGGTCTCTATCATATCTCCCCCCTTTTCCTTCTCTCCACTAGACTCTGCAAATTACATCTTTTCAATCTTTCCTCATACTCGACATTCCAGAGGCCAGAAACTACTTTAGTCAGTCACCTTTGGACCCTTTCCAACATCTCTTCATCCTTCTGAAAACTCGGTGACCAAATCTGGGCACAATAGTCCATGTGTGGCCTAATCAAAGCCTTATACAATGGAACAAGAATCTCTCTACTTCTACACGTCAGTGTCCTCCACATCATTCCCAGAAGCCTTTGTGTTGTTTTCACAATTTTGGTGATGTGTCCCCTAAATTTTAGATCCTTATCCACTATCACCCCCATATCTCTTATTTTCTCTACTTCCAACAATACATTTTCACCAAGTATAAATTCTACCCCCCATCTTTGTTTTCCAAATTTCAAAACCTTACATTTTGCAATATTGAACTCACATCCCCATTTGCTTGCCCAATCACTCAATTTATTCAAGTCTTCTTGCAAGGCCACGACATCTTCACTACTCTTTATGGTTCGTCCCAACTTTGAATCATCTGCAAACAACTGAATAACTCCATCCAAATCTTTGCCAATATCATTAATATACAAGTTAAATAGTAATGGCCCCAAAACAGACCCCTGAGGCACTCCACTAGTGACTTTTCTTTTCCTGGATATTGCACCCCCCATACACAAATTGTTCATACCTATCAGATAGCCAGTCTCCAATCCAATGCACTAATCTAATATCCAACCGCATCTGCTCTAGTTTGACTGTTAACTTATCATGAGGTACTCTATCAAAAGCTTTTGCGAAATCCAAGTATATTACTGTGTATCCTTCTCCTCTGTCCAAGGAAGCAGTCACTTTATTGTAATAAGTAAGAACATTACTAAAACATGACCTCCCTTTAGCAAATCCATGCTGTCCATCAAAGATTATACCATTGTTATCAACCCAACTCTGGATCCTAGTTCTCACAAGCTTCTCCAACAACTTAACCACAATACCTGACACAGAGATAGGCCTATAGTCTGATGCTTGAGTTCGATCACCTCCTTTATGAAGTGGCACAATTTTGCCCTCCTTCCACTCCTTAGGAACTTGACCAAGTGCAAGACTCGTATTAAAAAAATATGTCAACTCTCTGGCACATTCCTTCAGAATATGCAGTGGTATATTATCAAGTCCCACAGCCTTATTTACATCTAGTTTACTTAACTCCCCAAACATCTCTTGCTCACTTACAGTCAGTCTCTCCTCCCCATCATCAACTGCTCTCAATCTCTCTATGAAGTCAATTCACAAGATTGAAAGATCTTTATGAACTGCTCATTAAGTATCTCCACCACACATTCTGCAACAGCTGTCTTTATACCATTTCCTCCAATCAATGTCATTCTTCCATAATCATTCTTTCTTTTGCTGGCTACATATCGAAAGAACTCCCTAGGATTCTTTTTGGCTTCATTAACTAACTGCTGTTCATACCTCTCTTTAGCTACTCTCACCAACCAAGTCACCCTCCTTGCCTGGTCTTTTGTAGACCTCATGAAATTGTTTACTTCCACTTCTCTTATACTGCCTCCACAATGCCCTTTTTCTCTGTATCGCATGCTTAATCACTTTATTCATCCATCTGACACCTACCTTATTTAACCTTCTCACCCATGGTATACATTTAGACACTGCATCTACTAAATAGTTTTTGAAAATCCCCCAAGCTGCATTGATCTCTTTTAAAGCTAACTCCTCATTCCATGCTACACCTGCAAGCTGTCTCCTGAGCTCTTCATAATTACCCCCCTTGTAGTTCCATATATACCCTTTTTTCACAGGGGTCCTTGCACTGCTGGCAACAGCCTAGGTAACCAATTCATGGTCACTTTCACCAATTGGTGGATGATTTGACACCTCATTGATAATTACATCCTCCGATAAGATGACCAAATCCAAGACCCTTAATCCTCGTGTGGCCTCTGTTACATACTGTCTGAGGTAGTTATCCCTCAAAAACTCAAGAAACTCATTTTCTTTACTTCCGGTTACTATCTCTTCATTCCAGTCTATATTTTCCATAATTAAAATCACCCATAATGATCACCCTTTTCTTATTTGCTTGGCTTATTTGACTATACATTTCACTATCACCACCATCCACATTACCAGGTCTATAACAACATCCCACCAAGTATTTGATTCTATTCACCTCTATCTCACACCATACTGCCTCAAAACCACTGGCCCTATTTCCCTCTTGCATCTCTACCTTGTATGGACATAACTATTTCTCTATGATCAATAGCATTCCCCCTCCCTTTTACCCTTTCTATCCTCATGAAACACATTATACCCTTCCATCTCTATTCCTGTCAGGATGTCGTCCTCATCTAGCCATGTCTCACTTATTCCGACAATCTACTGGTGCACAGATTAGTGCAACCATTTTATCCGCCTTGTTTCTTATACTTCTAGCATTGGTATACAAACACAACAACTCATTTCTGGATCTACAGCTAGTTGCACTGATACCACTCACTCGATGTGATCTCTCCATGCTGGACTGGGGCCATTTCCCTTTCTGCTTCTTCATTTTAGAACCCTTTGCAATTTCATCTGTTTCCTCTTGATTCCTGGTCATCCCATTACTTTCCTGCCTACACATGCTCTCACTTCCTCTTGGAGCATTCACCTTTCTCATGCCATGTACCCCTGTCCACCCTGAGCCTCCCCATTTCCTTGCTTCTCTTGCACACCCATTCTCTCATTTTCTATACTCATACCACTCACAGCCTCATTCATATCCACTTCTTCAATCTCTCCTGTCTTACTCTCCTCCTCTTCCACATCACTCCCCTCTCGATCTGATTCATTCTCTCTTTTCACTTCTCTATTTTCCAGCAACAATCTCTCCAAGTGACTCATCCCATAACCACTCAAATGCAATCCATCGCTCCCATACAGCTCGCTTCGTCCCTCAAACTCATTCCGCACATTAACAAACTGTACTCCCATCTCCTCACACATTTCAGCCAGAATATCATTCATAATCCTTGCTCTCTGCCTCATTTCACCACAATCATACCTAGGCAACACACTGACTATCCTTCCTGTCACACTATTCTCTTTTATCTTTCCTAGCAGTCTACTGACATTCATTTTGACATGCTCTTTGTTCTCTCTCTCAAATCATTTGTACCAATTAATACATTTAACTCTTTTGCTCGCTCCCACCTCATATTCAATGCCTCAATCACTCTACTCATTTTATCACCTGGAAAACAACCTTGTGCATTTTACCCTCTAGCACACCTTTAATAATGTAGTCGCCACAACGCCATTCGCTCATCTTTCGTTAACTCTTTCATGCCATCATGATTTATTTTAATAGTTTTGACCTGAATTCTCTTAATTTCATTCCACATCCATTTCATTTCTTGCTTCATCCAATCCAATTTACCTTCTGAACCTTGCGACACATTCTCTTTATCATTAAATCTTTCTAACTTTCTGACTCTCGACCCCCCCCCCCTTCTTCTCACTTTCCCTCTCATTCTTCCTTCTTTGTTTCCATACTTTTGGTCCAACATACGTCCAACATTTACTCAATTTTTCCTGACTGAGTAAACTTGATACTCCTCACTCACCATCATTGCCCACTCCTCCATTCCTCATGCAAATAAAACTTCTAATATGAATGTTACATTACTCAATGCTGGCCTGGTTGACTGAATGGTTAGCATATCCGCTCTCCAGCCTTTTGGCTGGAGAGCGGATAAGCGGAAGTTGCATAAGCGAGTGGTAAGGAAAGGAGTAAAGACTAGATGTTTTGCTTGAAAACTGATCAATGAGCAGCATAGGATGCCAGAGGAAGTTGTGAGTACTTTGCATGAATGACTTTTATGATGCTCACTGTGCCACCTACAGACTGTGTGAGCCAATCTCGATGTACCTCTGTATCTCTTCTATATTATCTTAATAAAGCCAAAATAATCAACATATATAAGTATCGCTAATCATTAATTTGTTAATAAATTAATATATAATTTGTTACTTTATCATAAAATGCAAGTAAATTGCTAAAGGACCTCATAGTCACACACATTGACAATTACAGATAATTCTGTGCCTTTCAACCCATTCCCATATTCAGGGCAGCTCTAAAATTTTTGCCGCCCCATGCAATCCATTACTTGCCACCCCAGCACCAACCTCAAATTATCTTTTGGAATTTTGAAAACCATTATGTTCAACATTAGTTTCATGACTATTAATTTTAAATATAGTACCATTAATAATAATGCACTGATAAAGTTAAAATACTGCATATTCATAAAATAAACCACCGACTTCATCAACTGACAATTAAATGAAATGTAGTTATAATTTATTACTTACATATATGGAATGATCTTCACTTGTACAATGGTGAACTGTTGAGTTACACTTAACTATAGAATGTACACGTTATAGTTTTAGCACTATTTTCACATTATTTTAAATAGAATTTATATTGGTTTTAGTATCTATTGATTAAAAATACACTTTTCTTGCTTTCATATTTGCAAAATCAGAAATTAGGTTTGCATAGTCTAATTTCAGACCGATTTCATGTTCAATTGAAATCATGGCAAGTCCTTCCAATCTAGTTTCTGCCATTGTTGAGCATAAGTAAGTTTTAATAAGATTCAATTTTGAGAAACTACACTCACCACTTGCAACCATCACAGGCAATGTCAGTAATATTCTTTGAGCGACATATTGGCGGCGTATTTTCTGGTACTAATTTGGACATTACTTTCAGTTCATCACATAGCTCAATTGCATCGATGTCTCTATTTTCTTCATGTGTTAAAACGGCTTCTGGGTTTTTACAATTATCTAAGAGCTCATTTGTTATCTCAGATTTTAATTTAGAGATGTTATTTAAAATGAAAAATATGAACTGTGATGTTCCAATTGCTCGAACCTTTCTTCAATAATTTTAGTTGCAACATCAATAATACAAAAGAAAAACTCAACTTTGAATTTTGTTTTGGGATCTAAAATAGGTTCATCTCTTGATTTTTCTGCTGATGCAATCTGGTAGTTTTGAATGTTGGTTTCAAATCAGCATCAGCTTCGACTTTCTCAGCTAATGTTGTAGCATTGACAAGAAAATTTTGAAATGATTTATCATTTCTGAGATTTCTAACACTTTTGAGAACATTACCCAATGTTGTTATGGCACTAGACAATTCCATCTTTATGCTTTGCAGCAGTTTACTTGCAACATTAATTTCATTTAAAACATAGTGCCATATAACCAGACAACATAAAATTTAAAGTCTCTAAGTTTTAGAGCAAGGGTTTCAGCTTCGCGTCTCGCCATTTCTCTACTGACTCATCATCAGCAATTTCTATCAGTGCATAATAAAACTCCTCAATATAGTATCTTAACACGTTCGCTGCCAACTACGAGTATACTCGTAGTGGGTAAACCTGCTTCACAAGCCAGCTACGAGTATACTCGTATGACACTTACCGCCAGGAATGAGATTATTGTAGTGACCTTGAAGAAGTGAAAATGCTTGGCTTGTGGGGCTAGCATCAAAACTGTGTATTCTCATAGACCGTATATGCTCTGTACAAGCCAACTACGAGTATACTCGTAGGACGTTTACCTCCAGTAACGAGATTATCATACTGACCTTGAAGAAGGAAGTAAACCTGCTCGCGTAGGGGAACAGACCATGTAAAAGTAGCGTGGCAGCGAACGTGTTAAAGTCCGAATAGCATCGATTCTAGATTCCCACCGAGTTGTACTTAATGGCTTGGCATTAAGGTTGTAATATGTGTCTTAAGGATTCCCCAATGCAGCGTTGACACTGAGAAAAACACATACAATTTCTGAACCGTTTCAAAAAATGATATCCCTTCTCTAGATGACATTGCGGCATCATTGACCACCAAGTTGAGAGAATGAGAACAGCAAGGGATATAAAAAGCTCTTGGGTTCAAGTCCCTAATGCGTTGTTGAACTCCTGAATGCTTTCCTTTAATGTTTAATCCATTGTCATAACCCTGGCCACAAATGTTTGCAATTGAATGTTCATGTCTGATCATTTTCTTGCGATACATTCAGTTAACGCTAAGCCTGTAGCAGCTTCTATAGGAATGAAACCAAGAAAATGCTCATGAATGTTGATATCAGTTGGATCCGTATTAACAAATCTTACAATAAGTGTTAATTGTTCAATGTGGCTTACATCGGGAGTACAGTCTGAAACTATGCTGTAATATTTAGCTTTCTCAATCATAGAAATTATTTGTTTTTTTATGGTTCCAGAGAGGAGAGCAATCAATTCGTTTTGAATATTTTTCCCCAAGATAATGTTGGGCCAAACCACAAGCTACTCTCATTAAATGTTCAGACATAGCACTGTCAAATCTGGCAATCAGTTCAACAAGCTGTAAAAAATTTCCATTGTTAGGTTCATATAAATTATCAGATGTTCCACGAAATGGTAAGCATCGTTGGCCCAAGAACTGGGCAACAGCAATTAGGCATACTATTATGCTCCTCCAGTTCCGAATTTCTGAATTTAATAACTTTTGTTGTATTGAATCAATTGTCTATTCTAATTTAAGCCTGGACGATAATTCAATCCACTTTTTATGGGACTCCAAATGGTTTTTAGATTTCTCATGTTCATTAAGATACACATACAAATGAACAAAATCATTATACCCATCAGTAGTGAATGACATTATATTACAGGAAAACAACTTACAGCAAAAACAAAATACAGAATCTTTTTCTTTTGAATACACTAACCATGATCGATTAATATGTTTTCCATTGCATAGTTCCATGGTGTAAAAATTTAATAAAAATTTCCTACCATTAGAGCTGTGCGGAAAAATGAAATCACTGTTTGGTTTCTCCGGTGGGCCCTTTTTTACGATTTCCAGTCTTTCGGCATTGCTTAAAGAAGGATTTCATTTAGCTGGGTCAGTGTACCTATCAAGTTCATCACTTAAATCTCTAGATTCGGAAATTGTCATATCAGTCTCATTTTCAAGATTCCTTGCAATGTCTATGTTACTGGGATCCAAGTCAGAAGTACTTGACATGAACTCAGAATCATTGGTTTTGGTACATTTACTTATATTCTCCTACCCGACATCAGTTGATTCAGTTTTTACATATTTAAGTAGAGTCCAGCTATGTTTTTGAATATCATGTTCTTTTTCCAGTTTCAGTTTGCGATTTTCTGCAACTGATAGTTTTTTCTTTTATCGGACATTGTAATCTATTTGAATATTAAAATATTATTAGTAGTATGGTATTATTTAGTAATTAATGGAGGTTGAAACATTGTACTAACTACTAATTTACATAAAACTCTAAAACAAACTTATCACTGTAACAGTCATTAACACTGAGCAAAACCAACTTTCCTTAATACACACTCAAAAACAGCTGAAACGTTCGGTAGATTACAGTATCAACGGCCGTTACTCAAAGAGAAGGACTAGTGGAAACTTCAATTACTTCGTATATGACTCATTTTACACGTCTTGCCTTAGGCAGTAATTCATATAATCGGATTAAGTTCCAAGTTCCCGTGTTTAGTTCACATGGTATGCATACAATACTAAGAATTAGCATGATTAATACAACTAACAACTACAAGTTTTTACAAATATATTACAATATATTATACAAAATAGTGGCACACAACAGTAGGTAATATTTTAACATTTATACTGATGAACAAAATTGGCCTTGGAAATGGCAGATTATGTTAAACTCTGAATGAGACACTATTATATTATAATTCTTCTCATTCAGAATTTAACACAGTGGGAAATTACGTTCATAGTAAGTTAACAAGCACAAGATGGAAATATAATATCGCATAATGAACTTTTAAATGCAGTTTCATTGCAGACTCCATTGTTGCATATGCAAGGAATACAGAGGAGAGCCAAGAGGGAAAGGGAAAGAGAGCAAGTGAAGAATGACTCACATAGCTTCGATTACCAAAGAGCATTACGCGAGTATCACTGGTCGACGGATTGTCGGAAATAGAAACAGTGTCACGGACATAATAAGTCACTAGTCAACTTATTATAAAAACTGTGATCTTATGCAGTATTATTATTATTATTATTTATTCCACATCTTCATTTTATTCGCTTTGGCAAAAATTGCCACATGGTGCAAATGCACACGTTGCACCGTCGGTAGAGCCAGACCTGCCCATATTATACACATATTATCTATAACTGCAGATATATAGAGTGGTCTACTTCTGTCCTAGTACTGAGAACATCTGTCCTAGTACATCCTTGTTCACTATTTTGCTCTCTTATCAATTAAATAACCAGGGTGAAGACCACAGCCAACTCTTTTGGTGAAATGTCATTCATTCTCACAACCTTATAAACAACTAGCCTGCTCTACATATTATTATTATTATTACCCAAGACTTCATAGAGTCAAAGATTCATCTGGGAGGTCCTTTTATCACACACACACACACACATCTCATCATACCGTGTCTTAAACACACTCAAACTCCTTGCAGACACCACACTCTCAGGCAAGGCATTCCAATCATTCACAACTCTGCACAAAAAAAACCTGCCTCTCACTCCCCTACTCACACCCACTTTATACAGTTTCCAGGGATGACGTCTAGTTCTCCCCTGATCTCCCACTATTCTCTGTAGAACTTTTCCACCATTAATCTTATAACAGTCCCTTACCAACTTGTAGGTCTCTATCATATCTCCTCTCTTCCTTCTCTCCACCAGACTCTGCAAATTACATCTTCTCAATCTTTCCTCATGCTCAACATTCCAGAGGTCAGAAACTACCTTAGTCAGTCACCTTTGAACCCTTTCCAATATCTATTCATCCTTCTGAAAACCCGGTGACCAAATCTGGGCACAATGGTCCATGTGTGGCCTAATCAAAGCCTTATACAGTGGAACAAGAGTCTCCCTACTTCTACACATCAGTGTCCTACGCATCATTCCCAGAAGCCTTTGTGTTGTCTTCACAATTTTGGCGATGTGTCCCCTAAATTTTAGATCCATATCCACTATCACCCCAAGATCTCTTATTTCCTCTACCTCCAACAATATATTCTTGCCAAGCATAAATTCTGCATCCTATCTTTGTTTTCTAAATTTTAAAACATTACCTTTTGCAACATTGAACTCACACCCCCATTTGCTTACCCAATCACTCAATTCATTCAAGTCTTCTTGCAAGGCCACAACATCTTCACTATTCTTTATGGTTCGTCCCAACTTTGCATCATCTGCAAACAACTGAGTACCTCCATCCAAATCTTTGCCAATATCATTAATATACAAGTTAAATAGTAATGGCCCTAAAACAGACCCCATGAGGCACTCCACTAGTGACTTTCCTTTTCCTGGATATTGCACCCCAATACACAACTTGTTGATACTTATCAGATAGCCAGTCTCCAATCCAATGCACTAATCTAATATCCAACCCCATCTGCTCTAGTTTGACTGTCAACTTATCATGAGGTACTCTATCAAATGCTTTTGCGAAATCCAAGTATATTACTGTGTATCCTTCTCCTCTGTCCAAGGAAGCAGTCACTTTATTGTAATAAGTAAGAACATTACTAAACCATGACCTCCCTTTAGCAAATCCATGCTGTCCATCAAAGATTATACCATTGTTGTCAACCCAACTCTGGATCCTATTTCTCACAAGCTTCTCCAACAACTTAACCACAACACCTGACACACAGATAGGCCTATAGTTTGATGCTCGAGTTCAATCATCTCCTTTATGAAGTGGCATAATCTTGCCCTCCTTCCCCTCCTTAGGAACATGACCAAGTGCAAGACTCGTATTTCAAAAATATGTCAAGGCAGGTGTCAACTCTCTGCCACAATCCTTCAGAATACGTGGTGATATATTATCAAGTCCCACAGCCTTATATACATCTAGTTTACTTAACTCCCCATACACTTCTTTCGCACTTACAATCAGTCTTTCCTCCCCATCATCAAATGCTCTCAATCTCTCCATGAAGTTTACATTCACAAGATTGAAAGATCTTTATGAAATACTCATTAAGTATCTCCACCACACATTCTGCAACAGCCGTTTTTATACCATTTCCTCCAATCAATGGCATCCTTCCATAATCATTCTTTCTTTAAATGCTGACTACGTATCGAAAGAACTCCCTAGGATTTATTATTTTTTGCTTCATTAGCTAACTGCTGTTCATACCTCTCTCTTTAGCTACTCTCACCAACCAAGTCATCCTCCTTGCCTGGTCTTTGTAGACCTCATGAAATTGGTTACTTCCACTTCTCTTATGCAGCCTCCACAATGCCCTTTTTCTCTGTATCGCATGCTTAATCTCTTTATTCATCCATCTCACACCTACCTCATTTAACCTTCTCACCCTTGGAATACATTTAGACATTGCATCTACTAGATAGTTTTTGAAAATCCTCAAAGCTGCATTGATCTCTTTTCCAGCTAATTCCTCATTCCATGGTACACCTGCAAGCTGTCTCCTAACCTCTTCATAATCACCCCCCCCCTTGTAGTTCCACATATACCCTTTTCTCACGGAGGTCCTTGCACTGCTGGCAACCACCCAGGTAATCACCTCATGGTCACTTTCACCAACTGGTGGATGATTTCACACCTCATTTATAATTACATTCTCTGATGCGATGCCCAAATCCAAGACCCTTAATCCTCATGTGCCCTCTGTTACATACTGTCTGAGGTAGTTATCCCTCAAAATCTCAAGAAACTCATTTTCATTACTTCCAGTTGCTATCTCTTCATTCCAGTCCATATTGACGTAATGAAAATCACCCATAATGATCACCCTTTTCTTATTTGCTTGGCTAATTTGACCATACATTTCACTATCACCACCATCCACGTTACCAGGTCTATAATAACAACTCACCAAGTATTTGATTCTATTCACCTCTATCTCACACCATACCGCCTCAAAACCACTGGCCCTATTTCCCTCTTGCATCTCTACCTTGTATGGACATAACTGTTTCTCTATTGTCAATAGCACTTCCCCTCCCTTTTTACCCCTTCTATCCTCACGAAACATATCATACCCTTCCATCTCTATTCCTCTCAGGCTGTCGTCCTCATCTAACCATATCTCACTTATTCCAACAATCTTTGGGTGAACAGACGCAATTACTGCAACCATTTCATCCACCTTATTTCTTATACTTCTAGCATTGGTATACAAACACAACAGCTCATTTCTGGATCTACAGGTAGTCCACTGATACCACTCACTCGATTTGATCTCTCCATGCTGGACTGGGGCCATTTCCCTTTCTGCTTCTTCATTTTAGAACCCTTTTCAATTCCATCTGTTTTTCCTCTCGATTCCTGGTCATCCCATTTCTTTCCTGCCTACTCATGCTCTCACTTCCTCTTGGAGCATTCACCTTTCTCATGCCATGTACCCCTGTCCACCCTGAGCCTCCCCATTTCCTTGCTTCTCTTGCACACCCATTCTCTCATTTTCTATACTCATACCACTCACAGCCTCATTCATATCCACTTCTTCAATTTCTCCTGTCTTACTCTCCTCCTCTTCCACATCACTTCCCTCTCGATTTGATTCATTCTCTCTATTCACTTCTCTACCTTCCAGCAGCAGTCTCTCCAAGCAACTCACACCATAACCACTCAAATGCAGTCCATCACTCCCATACAGCTAACTTTGTCCCTCAAACTCATTCCACACATTAACCATTAACAAACTGTACTCCCATCTCCTCACACATTTCAGCCAGAATATCATTCATAATCCTTGCTCTCTGCCTCATTTCACCACAATCATACCTAGGCAACACACTGACTACCCTTCCTGTCACACTATTCTCTTTTATCTTTCCATGCAGCCTCCTGATATTCATTCTGACATGCTCTTTGTTGTCTCTCAAATCATTTGTACCAATTAATACTATTAACTCTTTTGCCACTCTCACCTCACTTTCGTCCCTTTTAACATCCATTACGGTTTTCAAATCGTTCTTTTTCTTTTTTCCTGATGTTTTAACATTTTTTCACCTCTTTTCTCACCATCCTTCTCTTTCAAAGGTGTCACTCACGACAGAATCGTTACTAACACTTTCTGTCATCAATTTAATATTTGCATTCATCAGTTCCTCATTCATGTCACACTTCGCACACACCCTTCTTCCATCTGCACCGAAGGAATACATGTAACAGACCTCACACTTAACAAAACGACTGAAATCTAAATTAAAATCATGGAATGACAATGCCGCCGCCATTTTTTTTTCTCCCTGCAGGTTACTAGGTCTAATAATAATGAATTTGTAATTAAATTTAGGCAAGAAAAAATCCCCCACACTAATAATACCAGTAGCGCATAACGCATACAGCCACTCTTAGTCAAACAATTACGCATATATACTTAATTATTCCTAGAATGAGGTTATCTCATTACCTCAACTACTTCAAACAACATAGCTAACCTAACCTAACCTGATATCACCCACCTAAGGTTCCTTCATTTCTAATCATTCAGAATTTAATTCAGATAGTTCAACTTATTAACAGTTGAGCTATTTCTATTACAGCTGTCACACGCTTACTATTTGCATTTAGCAAATTTATTTTCTTCACATTCATGCTTCCTTTTTACTTTCCACTCAATGATACAGCTTCTTGAGAATTTCTTTAGCTTGCATGGCTACCTGCTTCTTGTAATCTCATTTTGCTTTCCAAACCATAACTCTCATTCCCTTTCTAATCTTTGCTTTTGAAATAAATAAATTCATATCAATATTCTTGTAAATAATCATAATCTTGTAATATACCAAGATTTTAGTGAAAGTTCTTGATAAAAAATAACAGTGTTGGTGAAGAGTATCATTATTATTCTGTATTATCTATATCACTTTTTTTTTCTTATTGATTAAGAATATAATTATTTCTAATTTTTATACTTACAGAAGCGTGGTTTTGCTATTACAGACTTGGAAGCTTGACTTGGTTCACCAGGACCAGCCTTATTAACAGCTATAACACGGAACTCATACTCCTTTCCCTCAGTCAAGAAAGGAGCTGTTCCTTTGCATTGGTCACCAGGCACCTCAATTGCTTTTTCCCAGTGTGTGCCTTGTTTTTCTTTCTTTTCAATAATATAATGGCTAATGGGAGAGCCTCCATCTTTATCTGGTGCTTTCCATTTAAGTTCTACACGATCTTTATTCCAGTCTATTGGTTCAGGAGTACCAGGAGCACTTGGAGGTTCTGGAATTAGACAGCATAACAATATAATTTGATTGAAGACAAACATGGCATTTAATTAAAATTTCTACTTTGCTTTTTAAAATTTTCTACTTCTACTTTGGAGAGAAAAATAAAATTTCTATTAAGTTAAAACATATTATTATCATTATCATAATTATTTATAATTATGATAATGATATTTTTCTAGAATTTTTCTAGAAGTTTACTCTAGAATAATTATGATAATAATTATTCTAGAGTAAACAGATCTTTGCTCACTCAGTCACAAACCACTAACAAAAAACTCACAGCAGATTCTGGCAACCCATTTCATTTATTCATCACTATGGAGTCTGCATGGTTAGCCTAGTGGCTTTGCACTTTGCAACCATATGCCTGGGGAAGGAGTGTCCTGGGTTCGATTCCCATCGCCAATGCAAGGAGCTTAAGGATCTTCCTCAGCCATAGCCAAGTTAGCCAGTCTTGGGCGTGCACAGCAGGGTTCCCCCCCCCCCCCCCAGTTTATCTGGGTTTTTCATCCCACAAACAGGCAAACCGGCCCAGTGAACACCCACAGATCTACAGCCATAAATACTTAACCCCCCATGAGGGGGCTGAACTTGTCCCAATAGGGATGGGGAAGAAAAGAGAGGAAACTCCACATGAATAAATAAATAAATAAACCACTATGGAAGCAAAAACTCTGGCCCTGATATCTAATAGCTACATATTTATTCAATGTCTGGGAAAGTTCCCTTCTTCTTTCTCCCAATTAATGTTCTGAAAAATTTCTTATACGTCAATGGTATAAAACCCTTTTACTAACTTTTATTTCCATCATATCCCTTATTTTCTGCATATCAATCAACTTCTGAAACCCAAACCATCAATTTTTCATAATAGCAGCACTACAGACCACTCACTATTTTCATCACTAATCTCAGTATCCTTTCAACCATTTCTTCATTCCTAAGTAACATTGTACAGTTCTGATACAACTGCATAGTAATGTAGCCTTATAACGGTGTAGAAATTTTGCCCTTATAATAGTATAGATATTCTGTCTTATGCAAATACTTTTCAAAAGTTTTGCAATTAGTCAGAGCCAAAGAGGACTGTCATCAACATGTTATACTTGACCTCATTTGGTGAGACTGCCATGTAGTCCTGATTTGGAGTATGAACAGGCATATCAAGACAAGAGGAATTTATGTTTAATTATATGGCAGGCAACTATCATAAATTAAGAAACCAACTTAGAAGAACAATACAATGGATGAAAGAATTTGAAGGAAGAGAGGTCAATGGTGCATGGAGATGCTAAAGAAAATATTGTTGACAGCAATGATAGAGAAAAAGTGGCAGCTAAACTGGAAAGATGGAAAAAAATACTGGAAGAGAGAGGTATGAGGCTGAGCAGAAGTAAGACAGAGTATACAGGGCGTTCGGGATAAATTTGACATATTTATAATTAATTATATTTTTCCATAAGTTACATGTATTAACACACACTTCTCTTCATTTAAAAGTTTGGACCCTTCTTCATTCATATACAAGATGTCAGAAAGGATGGATAGCTGGAACCCACCTGAATCATGGAAGAGAATAACTTGTATCATGATGATTCGTGCCCGCCATCAAAATAAGGATATTACGACTGCTGCCCAATACTCCCTGAATACAGTAAAAACAATCAGGCATGAACTAGAGACTTGCAATGGTGACTACGAGGATGTAGCAAGAAGAAAGATCCCTAGCAGACGATCTGATTGCGTTCGTACAGCAGAATTCCTCGCAAATCTGCAGGAACAGGTGTTGAAGAACCCTGGTATTGGAATTCGGGCTTTGTTCGTGGAGTTGCTAACTGTAGTCAAGCCCTGGATAACAAGGGTAGCCAATGGTAGGCCGTATGTATGGCAGCAGGATTCGGCCCCTTGCCACACCTCTGGGAAAAGTCAAAAATGGTTGTCTGAAAATTTCTACGACTTCACCAGTCCAAATGTTTGGCCTCCAAACTCCCCAGACCTTAACCCCATGGATTATTTTGTATGGGGCGCAGTTGAAAAAGACACCAATCGCACTTCCAGTAATACAAAAGCCCAGTTAATGGATAAAATTAAAACAGTTTTTGCGGCCCTTCCCAGGGAGACTGTAGCATCAGCTTGTTCGAGGTTCCGAAGCAGAATTGAAGCTGTGATCGATGATAATGGTGGTTATTTTGAGTAAATCTTGTTGATAGTATTGTAATTAACTCTGCCTGTAATGTTTTTTTGTCAATTCATTAAATTTAATAGATACAAAGAAGATTTTCTTTTTCCTTACGAAACTGTCAAATTTATCCCGAACACCCTGTATGTGTTGCAAAGTGGATGGCAGCCAAGAGACAGATCTGCAGCTGGAAGGAAATGTTATCAGGAAGGTTAGGGACTTTAGATACTTAGGTTTAACAGTGAAAGAAGATAGAGAGGCTGAAAAGGAATGAGATGCAGGATAAAAGCTGGAAAGAGGAACTGGAGAGAGAGAGAGAGATGGCTGGAGTGCTATGCAATAAGAGGGTGCCAATCAATCTAAAAGGCAAAATCTGCACGACAGTAGTGAGACCAGCTATGACGTATGCTATGGAAACTGTAACCCTGAGGAAAAATAACATCAGCAGGATGGAGGTAGTGGAGATGAATGCTTATGTGGATGTGCGGTGTGACCAGAAAGGATCATCTGAGAAATGATGTATGGTGAAAGTTACGAACTTAGGAGTGAAGATAATACAGGAAGCAAGGTTGAGATGGTTTGGTCATGTGACAAGATGGGAGGACAAGTATGTGGGAAGAAAGGTCATGCAGAGGGATGTGCAGGGAAGGAGGAGGCACAGGTGTCCAAAGAAGAGATAGAGGGAACTGTTGGAAGAGGACTTGAGGATGAAGAATTTGGATGTGGTTACAGCCCAAGAGAGGAGGATGTGAAGGAGACTCATTAAAAACAGCAACCCTACTTAAGTGAGATAAGCTGCAGAAGAAGAAGAAGAATGGTAGACTGTGTACATTAAATGAAAGAGATAAAGTGATTTGAGTCAAATGAATAATTTGAGAAATTAAATGGGAATTGCAGATGAAAAAAGAGATATTATGGAAGATATATCAAGAGAGAAATAGAGAATAGTTGCAGAAGGAATATATGGCTCAGGCTAGGAAGTGACTAGTATAGTATAGTAAAGAGAGAAAAATTACAATATGAGAGGGAACTAGAGCTGAAATCTAAAGAGAATTGCAAGGAATTTTTTCACTATGTGGTCAACAGGAAGAAAAATCATCGTGGACAGATTACCTTGTTGAATGGAAACAGGACTCAGGCAACCAAGAGAGATGGCACAGATAAGTCATTTAATGGTTAAGGGATGAAGTGTTACAAGGAATGGAAATTATATATTCTGAATACTGAGCACAATAAATGTCAGTAAGATGAGCACGTATGAAGGGGACAACTAAATGGAATTGCTTCACATTTTAAGGGAATGTGTTGTGGAACTGACTGTGCCATTAATCTAGCTATTTAATGAGTTTTGCAATGGAACAAACCTCTGTAGAATAGAGGTAATAACTAGACAAGCCCTAGCAGAAAAGTAAAGAGTTTTTTATTGAAATAATTGACAGCACTGTCAAACTGATGATGACATCATATGTTGGAGTGATTCCAGCTCTTTCCATCAGTACAAGTTTCTCGTTGGTAGGGTAAACATCTATCGAGTTATTGTGCTTTTGGTAAGGGTATATCTTGAAATCTTGAACAATGATATACAACGATTAAATTTTGTGTTAAACTGAATGACAATGCTACTGAAAGATTCGATAAAATTTAATGAGTATATGGTAATGATTCTTTATCACATGTTCAAGTGTTTAAATGGCACAAAGTGTTCAAAACTAAAACCATGATTGCCATCTTTTGAAAAAGATGGAAATCATGGTGCATTGAGAATTTATCCCAACTGTAACAATCATCAGTCACATTTATTACAAAGAATTCTTTGAAAGGTTGAAAAACAAATCTTATAGGTACATCCAGAAATTGCAAATGATTCGATCTTACATCAGGACAATGCACCTTCTCATTCTGTGCTGTCAATTTTTGATTACTTAGCAAAAAAATGCATTCCAGTGTTGGAACAATCACCATATTTGATTGACTCTCTCTCTCTCTCTCTCTCTCTCTCTGCGACTTTTCTCTTTTATCCCAAGCTCAAGAACAAGATGAAAGGGTACTCATTTTGAGACTGTTGAAAAACATCCAAAAAGCCATGACAGACCATAAAGGAGTGAACTGAAGAGGACTTTCAATGCCACTATATCATATGGAAGGAATGTTGGTACAGGTGTGTTTCATGCAAGGAAATTTACTTTAAAGGTGACCATGATTTTGACCACACAATTAATTAAATACATGGTTTTATGCGAATTTTGTCTCATTACCTTGTTTTATATGAATTTTGTCTCATTACTTTGTTTTATATGAATTTTGTCTCATTTGGAAGATGTTGTGGAGAAATCACATCAACATATGGCTTGGATAGGACTAGCTATAGCCCAAAAAATGAACTGTTGTGTTTGTTTACAAATGCCAGAAGTATCAGAAATAAAGGAGATGAAATGGTTTCAGTGATTGAGTTTATTCGCCCCCAATTCATTGGAATAAGTGAAACATGGTTGAATGAAGATGATATCGTAACAGGAATAGAAATGGAAGGATACAGTATTTTTCATGAGGATAGAAAGGGCAGGAAGGGAGGATTGTGCTGCTGATGATAATAGGGGAATTAAGTCCACATAAGGTAGACATGAAAGGGGAATAGTGGCAATGGTTATGAGGCAGTGTGTTGTAATGTGGAGGTTGAGAGGAAGACATATTTAGTTGGATATTGCTATAGGCCTGGGAATGTGGAAGATGGTGATGAAAAAATGCATAAACAAAGGAAGTTGTTCCTTAGTGAACAAAGGAAGGGTAATTATTAAGGTGATTTTAATTATGGAGGTATAGATTGGAACAAAAATATAGCATTTTGGAATAAGGAAAGTGATTTTCTCGAGTTCTTGAGAGATAACTATCTCAGGCAGCATTTAAAGGAAGACACGGAATGATCAAGAGGTCTAGATGTCATTATTTCATCGGCGGATGTAATTGTTAGAGGGGATTCACATTTTCCTCCAGTTGGTGAAAGTGATCATGAAGTAATCACCTGTGTTGTGGCTAGTCATATGCAAGCTTTTGCAAGGAAAGGATATATGTGGAATTATAAGGCTGGTGATTATGACAAGCTTATGAGATAACTTTGAGCTATAATGTGGAATGAGGAGTTGAGCGGTAAGGAATAAATGCTGCATGGGAACTTAAAAAAAAATACATAACAGCATCAATGTATGAATGTATCCCAAAGGCCAAAAGGCTGAATAAGGTAGATGTAAAATGAATGAAAGTGGAGCTTAAGAATGAAATATGGAAAAAGGAAGTACTTTGGAGGAAGTACAAGATGAATAATGGTAATAATCAGTCATATAAAGAACAAGCCAGGAGAGTGTCTCAATTTAGTAAGGAAAATAAGAGTAGAGTATGAGCAGAAATTGGCAAATCAGGCAAAGAAAAACCCTAGAGAGTGTTTTTAGATAAGTGGCAAGTAGAAGGTAGAGTGATCATAGTAAGATGAAGTTATTGGATGAAAGTGGTAGAATGGTAACTGCAGCAGAAGACATTGTTGAGGTATTCAGTGATCAATTTATAAGGGTGTTTCATCCTGATCAAGGTGAAATCAAGAAGAAATTAAGTGTAGAAGACATAGAAGAGGGTAGCTTAATTGCGATTGAGTAGGAGGAATTTCAGGAAATAAAAAACCTTGATGTTAATAAGGCAATAGGATTTCATGACATATCATCACGCATCTTAAGGGAATGGTCCACGAACTGGCAGTAGCATTAGCATGCCTATTTAATAAGAGTTTTGCAACAGCACAGGTTCCAAGGGAGTGGAAGGAGGGTAAAATTGTTACAATGCATAAAGGCAGTGATAAGGCTGTAGCTTCAAATTACAGGCTGGACTGTATATCTGTAGTTGTGGTGAAGGTCCTGCAGAGATATTGGCGAGAAGTTGGATACAGAAATAGGTTGATAACAGCAGTATTCTCTGTGGTTAGTAGTATGGGTTTGTTAAGGGGAGATCATGTTTCACTAACTTAATTATGTACTATAACAAGGTGACAAATACCTTGGACAGAGGAGATGCATATACAGTGGTGTGCTTGGAATTTGCAAAGGCTTTTGATAGACTGCCACATGACAAGCTCTTAAATAAATTGAAACAGATGGGATTGGATAACAGACTTCTGTGTTGGATCAGTGACTGGCTGTCAGATAGGTATCAGAAAGTTGTATATGGGGGGTGCAGTATCTCAGAAGAGAAAGGTCACCAGTGGTGTGCCACAGGGGTCAATTTTGGGGGCCATTGTTGTTCAATTTGTATGTTAATAATATTGGGTTGGTTTAACTAGTGATATCTGGCTGTTTGCAGATAACATAAAACTGGGGAGAGCAATGCACAGTCAGGTTGATGTTAATGCCTTAATTGAGGACTTGAATAGATTGCATGAATGGGCAGGTAAGTGGAACTATCAGTTCAATGTTGCCAAGTGTAAAGTTTCAAGATTTGGTAAGCAACGAAGGGATGCAAACAGTGATGTAGTTAGAGCTTTTGCTGCCTGGAGCGGTCCCTGAGTTTGCCGCCCCTCTCAATACACAATAAAAATACCACAAAAAGTCAAAATGACGTATAGGGAAATAAATTAAAACACTATGTTTATTTTTGAATAAAACTTTAGTTTCAACATTCTAAAATGTTATTTTTCTTGCTTTTCTGTTAGCAAAATCATCAATGACATTGTCGAAGTCTATTTCATAGTAATGTAGGTAATTCTTAATCAGTTTTATTTAGAAAAACTCCTCTCACAACTAGCAACACTTAGAGCAATTGTGAGGAAAATTAGCTGTAGTATTACAATAGTTGGAACTGATTTCTCGAGACTGTATTTTAGAATTAACTGCAAAAGTTCAAAGTGCGCCCGGGGAGAACTGCCCACCTCCCTCTACCTACCCCCTCTGGATGTAAAGTATACACTTGGTAGGGAAACTTGAACAGAAGTAGAGGAGATGAGAAATCTAGTCGTGATGGTGGCCAAGAACCCGAAATTCAGGGGCCACACTGCACAAGTTGTGAGGACATCACATCGAATAATGACAATGATGCAGAGAACCCTGACTGGCAGAAATAGAGAGGTTATGATTCCATTGTATAAGGTCATGATAAGGCTCATATGAATAACTGTGCAGAGATTTAGTTGCCAGGTTTTCATGGCAATGAGAATGTGTTGGAAAGAGTACAGAGAAATTCACAAACGTGGTCAGTGGTCTTTGGAATGTGGAGTACAAGGACAGATTGAGAGAATGTAAGTTGCAGAGCCTCATGAATAGGAGGAAGATGGAAGGGATATGATTGAGACATATAAGCTGGTCAGGGGTTGTTATCAGGTAGACATGGAAAAGAATTTTCTTAGAATGGGAGAGGGGAGTAGAACAAGAGGCCATTGCTGGAAACTGTATAAGGAAGGTGTGAGCAAAGGAGTGAGAAGCAGGTTCTTTGCATGAAGGGTGGTTTGTGAGTGGAATGCATTGCCTGAGTGTTTTGTGAATGTGGACACATTGAATCAGTTTAAGATGCAGTTGGATGAGCACTGTATGCAACAGTGAGTACTTCCCATGATGAGTCTCTGACTCCATGGAAGTCAAATGTTGATGATGATAATAATAATAATCATAATGTCTTTTCCATATGCCACTCATACATTGAGAGATCACTTCGTCCTAAACTACAGCCATATTTTTAATATCATGATAAATATTGAATGCTTTCCAGAATTGCATGAGAGTCTGGTCGTTTCCTTCAGTAGCAGAAATGGCTTGTGAAAAAGCTCTCCATAGATACTAAGCCTTAAACACTACAAGAACTGCCTGATCCATCAGTTGGATCAATGAAGTAGTGTTTGGAAGGAGAAATAGGACCTTGAACTTGGCGAAGATCACCGATATAAGACGGATGACCGAGAGCATTATCTAAAAATTTTAAATTTTAAATTCTACATTTTCTTTTACGTAGCAGCTTTCCATTTCACTCACATTACAGTTGATGAAGGCATCTGCAAACAATTGTCGAGTCATCCATGGCTTCTTATATCTCTGCTAATGAACTGGAAGAGTATGCTTCCTAATGTTTTTGAAAGCTGGTGGATTCTCACTGTGCGATATCACAAATGGTTTCGGTTTATATCCAGCCACATTACCCACTAACAGAATCATAGGATGGTCTTCAAGAGCTTTGAAACTAGGCATAGATTTTATCTTTTTGTGGATGAATTGACTGCTCAGACATTTTTTTCTGAAACTAAGAGGTCTCATCCATATTAAATATTTGCTGTGGCAAATAATTTTCCTCTGTAATAATTTTATCCAATTTCTCCACAATCTCCTTGGCAGCCTTCTCATTGGCACTTGCAAATTCACCATACATTTTCACATTATTGAATTCATAGTTGTAATCAAGTCTTGCTTTTTCCTTCAACATGTTGAAGTTTGTTGTGTGTGTAGTGCCTTGGCGGTTATGGTCATAGGGCTAAGAGGTATGCACTTTTGGTTCAGGTCTTCTATGCATGATGGAAGTAGCTTTTCCAATCACCAATAGGACCTTGTCATTGCTTTGTCACTATCGTTGAACTGTAACTTTGTTTCGCGATCAATTGCTCACCCCTTTTTCTGTGATTCTTCACCAGGTTTTTTATTTGGGCTTGTAGAGCCATGTTACACAAAATATTTAACGATAAATACACAAATAACCAATATTTTAAACACAAAATCAACAGAGGAGCTGTTGAAGACATGTGCTGACTGCCGAGGAAGGGTTGCCATTGAATGAACTGTTGCCACTGCATTGTTGCTAAATAAAAACCTTTTTACTTTACGCTCGCTTGCATCTTGTTCGAAAGAATAGTTGAAAATGTAATTTATTCCATTATGGGATCACAGATGTATCTTCAAACGGATGTAAGTTGAGGGATGACTATATATATATATATATATATATATATATATTGGTGATCATTCTTATATAAAAGGGAATAAGTCAGCAATGTATGACTAATAATGAGACACAGTAGCATTAGATGGCAGGTATAAATATAGTTGATAGCAGTAGTAGATTGATATCCACATGCATGATAATGGGAAAAGATTACTTTAAATAGGGATGACAGCAAGACCCAGTAGGCAAGTAAGAGTATCTTGGTACTTTATGCCACAGGGCATTAGTTTTACCATGAAAAATGCAATAAATAGCCAGTCTTCTATGGAGGTTCAGGAATACTGCTCTTGGAAAGTTGGGTTTTTCACTCTGCAAAACCTATCCATTATCTTTGACAGACAGCACAGATATTTGCTAAAGGCAGTAATGTTTTAATAATTTACTTACTTATTATAATAAGGTGAGAGCTGCAATGAATGAAGGAGATGAATATACAGTATATATAGATTTTGAAAGGCTTTTGATAGATTACCACATAATAAGTTGATAATCACAACCTACAGCAGATGGAGTTGGATATTAGACTAGTGCATTAGAATGGAAATTAGCTATCTAATAGATATCAGCAAATTGTGTATGGGGAAAGCAATATCCCAGAAGAGATAATGGTGTGCCTCAGGAGTCTGTTTTAGTGCCATTGCTGTTAATGATATTATGTTAATGATATTGGGGAATATTTGAATGGGGATATTCAGTTGTTTGCAGATGATGCAAAGTTGGGAAAAACTATGAGTAGCAGAGTAGATGTCATGGCCTTACAAGAAGACTTGAACAGACTGAATGACTGCACATGGAAGTAAGGATAGCAGTTCAATGTTGCAAAATGTAAGGTTTTAAAATTTGGAAAACAAAGATGGGATGTACAGTTTATGCTTGGTGAGGATATATTGTTGAAGGTGGAGAAAATGAGAGATCTTTGGGTGATGGTGGATAAGGATCTAAAATTTATAGGACACATTGCCAAATTGTGAGGACAACAAAACAAATACTGGCAATGATGTGGAGCACACTGAAGTGTGGAGCACACTTACTTGTAGAAGTAAGGAGATTCTGGTTCCATTATATAAGGCACTGATTAAGCTACATATGGACTGCTATGCACTGATTAAGTCAAAAGAAAAGAGCTGTATAAGGAGAATGTGAGCAAGGGAGTGAAAAGCAAGTTTTTTGCAAGAGATTGTGAATGATTGGAATGCATTGACTGTGTTGCATCTGCAGAGAATTTGAATGTATTTAGGGCATAGTATGATGAACTGTGTGTAAGACAAAGGTTCCTCCCATGATGAGTCTTTGACTCTGTGCAGGTCTTGGGATAACAATAATCAGGCAAATTGTTGAGAGAATGCATACAAAATTCACAGCCATAATACACTAGTTTCATAGACTTAGGTTGCTTTAGCCAGAAATGCAACTAATTTCATACCAATGCATATAATAATTTTGCATACGATATAGGATATCATATGCAAAAAGCTAAAAATGGAAGGACCACAAGAAAAGGCTAATTGTGTTAGCCTTTTTTTTTTAAACAAAATTGGTTTTGCAATTTTCCATCATCCTAAAAGAGCATTAGAGCATGGTACAATACATGTTTAGAAATGAAAATGAGAAATGAGAAAATGAGAATGTTCTCGATTGGGAAAGAAGTGGGGAAACCAGTCATAACCAAGAAAGATTATCTGTGACTATCTTGGTAAGGAATTCCCCAGCCAGTGGATCACTAGAGATGCTCTAATCACCAGAAGTTACACCAATGGGTTTCTTTTTTCTGGGGGTATATAAAAGATAATATATACTCTATGGCTGTAATAAGCCATCAATGCCATCACTAGAGTCACATTAACATTCCCTAGATTGCTCATGGGAAAAAAGTAAAGTTTCAACAAGATGTGATCTGCATTAGAAACAGCACTCACAGTGATGTGTATCAAGCATCTGGCAAATCACTATTTATTGACATAAGTAATTTCTTTTCTTCTACACATAATTGTGTGTGTGTGTGTGTGTGTGTACGCACATTAAAAGTTTTCAAGAAATTTGCTCCACCATGTGTATATATCATGATAAACACAAATAGTCAAGACTATACTAGAAAAGTGCAGAATTTCATTTTTGAAATTTTTACTTGCTTGCCACTTGATATATGTTAAAAATGATAAATGTTTTAAGTATAATATTTAAGTATAATAAGCGCCTCTGTAGCGCAATTGGAAGAACGATGGTACGTTGCGCCCTTCGATTGGAAAAGGCCTAAGTTTGATTCTCGTCATGACGGGAGAATCTTTATATGGACTTTTTCAATTGAAGGTGAGTTAGCCAATCTCATATGGTGATAGCAGGGTTTTTTCTTCCGGAAACTTCGGTTTTTCATCTTGCATGCAGACAAATCAGCCCTTCAGAACACACGCAATTTACAGACAAAAAATTCTAGCGGTGGTAATGGTGGTTGTGGGCAGTAGATGGCGTTGATGTAGGTGATTGGTAGTATAGGTTCTGTGTAGTAGTAGAGATGAAGAGTTGTACAGTAGGTGACTTCCCACGATGAGTCTTCGGACTCCTTAGAAGTGTCACTAATAATAATAATAACTGGGAAATGAGTATGCCTCACATTTTAAGGACAACTGTCATTCACCATCATTAAATTAATAAGCTTTCTGTTACTACATATTAATAAAAGTATAATACAATAAAAGTGTCTCATTATGCATTTCATGGTGGTTTGATCATTTTTGATGATCCATATAAGACATGAATACCATGGAGATGGCATAGAGAAACTAAATCAACCCTGTGGGTTATGATTAAATGAATGTAAGAAACATTAACAGAGAATGTTTATCAATATTAATTTTTAATTTCATACCATAAGGATCTTTAGCAATAATCGGCCTCATAGTCTCAAGAGGTTCTGATTCTCCTTCTTTGTTGATGGCTTTTACTCTAAAACTGTAACTTTTTCCAGGTGACAGGCCAGAAACATCCATCTCTGGTATGTGAGTCCGACCCACAGGAATCCAAAGACCAGTATCAGGATCTTGCTTTTCTATGATGTAGCCTTCAATTGGCTCCCCACCATCATCCTTTGGTTTATTCCACTTCAGCTTGCAACCATTCTTATGAATATCAGCAACTTCTAAAGGTCCCTCTGGTTTGGATGGTTTTGCTTAAGTTTAAAAATAAAATATATTTATATTACTATAAGTAAATATAATTATACAAATAAAATAAATTTTGTATGATAATCGAAAGAATCTATCTTTCTTTATATTAATTGAGAAATAAATGGAAAATAATTAGAAAAATGATATTAGGTATTCAAAGCTGAGTCTACAGATCTTGGTAAGCTTAGACAGCCAAGTTTTAGATGCAATTTTACAGATAAAAGTAATGCAATTTTGCATCTCAACTATCCCAAGTTTAGTTTTAATAATAAGTCCATCTCCACTCATTCTTACACTACAATCCATATATTAAATTACAATGAACAAGAATGTGTGTAAAAACAATCTCATGTATTTTTTTTTTTTATATTTTATTTTAATTAATCTCATGTATTATATCTCATTGTATGACTGAAGGATATTTCAGAATACATGATGTAGCATTTGAGGGAAAAAATCATGCAAAGCTGTAGAGCAGGCATTCCCAACCCTATGCTTGCGGGCACCATGGCACCTGTCGACCAATTTGTGTGTGCCCGCAGGTGCTCAACCGTGTGCAATATTGTTTGAAATAATCACGTGCACATCAAGCAACAATTCATGGCATGCTATATGATGCATGCGTTAATGACACATGATGAGTATTAAATGCATACAAATGTAAAGTAGATGCGCATTCGAAGTTGTTCATTATCTGTTGTCAGTTATATGCGCATAATCTTAATGGTGCCTTGTACTTAAATTTTTGAATTATTTTGATTTTTAATCCTAAAATGAGTGAATCAAGTAAAAGACAATGAACCTATAATTTTAACACTGACTCTGAGGAAACATATTGTTTCATTACTTTTAAAGATAATTGTGTTTGTTTGTTGTGCAAGAGTAGCATTGCAATTCCGAAAAAACATAATGTTGAACGTCACTTCCAGACAATGCATGCCACTTTTAATATGAATTATCGACTTAAATCTGAAATAAGAACGAAAAAATAAATCAACTAAAATCGAACCTGTCTGCCCAACAGTCAGTTTTCATTAGACATGTAGTAACATGTAAAAATGCCACCGTTGCTTCTTTAAAAATTTCTCACATGCTCACAAAGAAGAAAAACTCATTCCAAGATGGCGAGTTGTTAAAAGAGGCATTTTTGACTGGTGCCGATTGTTTATTTGAGGGATTTTCTAACAAAGGTGAGATTATGTCAGCAATACAAGATTTACAATTGTAAAATAACACCGTCACAAGAAGAATACATGTAATTTTAATGGGCATACAAATTCAGTTAAAAAGTGACTTGGAAATATGTAACTGGTTTTCTTTACAATTTGATGAGTCAACAGATGTATCACAGTTAGCAGTTATAGTGAGAATGGTATTTAGTAACTTCACTGTAAAAGAAGATCTACTGAAAATTTTATCCATGAAAGGACAAACAACTGGTGAATATATTTATAATACATTCAGAATATATGCCAAGTCGATAGATATGCCTTTGCACAAGCTGTCTGCGATAACTACTGATGGGGCACCAGCACTGGTTGGCAATATCAATGGATTTATTGCACTCTGCAAGAAAGATCATTCATTTCCAAACTTTATGTCCTATCACTATCCACCAGGAAGCTTTATGCAGTAAAATACTGCCCTTTGGACATGTTATGAAAGTTGTTACAAAAATAATCAACTCCATTCGAGCAGCCCCTTTGCGGCACCAACTTTTCAAGGCTCTATTGCAAGACATTGAAGATAAAGAACCTGATCTCATCCTGCATACTGAAGTACATTGGCTCAGTAAAGGTAAAGTCGTTACAAGATTTTTAAGCTTAATTGAAGAAATAAAAAAATATCTTCATGTCAAAAATGAAACTTTTGATGGATGAAACGACTTTTGCTCGCTGTTGGATTTATGGTTTCTCACAGACATCATGCAAAAATTTAATTCTTTAAATTTGGAGTTGCAAGGAAAAGATAGACATTTTGCTAAAATGATAGTCTCTGCAAACTCATTTAAAGCAAAACTGGATTTGTGGATATCACATCTGTAGATGGGATCTCCCGTTCATTTCCCAAATATGAAAAAAATGGTAGGCGATAGTGAATTTAACTTGTCACCATTTGTTAAACATCTTCAAGTGCTTAAAGAAGAGTTTGAAAAGAGATTTCAGGAGTTTACTATCATCGAGCCAATGATCTCCTTTTTTATCAATCCTTTTACTTGCCAAGTAAATATAATGGAAATAGCTGCATGCATTGCAAAGCTTATTCAAGTATATGCTGAAGAACTGGAGTTAGAAATTTTGAAAATTCAGAATGATATTATGCTAAAATCCCATATAACAGATGAAAATGTCTGGAATCTAGTGGATAGAAAAACATTTCCATTCTTAAAGAGAGCAACGCACAAGATAAAATCGTTTTTCGGTTCCACATACCTTTGCAAATCATTGTTTTCAACCACGAATATCACAAAATCAAAATATAGATCACGACTCACTGATGAGCAACTTGATGATTGTTTAAGAACTGGAATATCATCATATTCTTCTAATTATGAAGCACTGGCTAATGAAATGCAATGCCAAAGATCACACTAACTTACATATATATATTTAAATTTTTATATAATGTAAACTTTTAAGAAATAAAACATTTAATTATAATGTAAACTTTGTATGTATTCATTTAACAAAAGAATTCAAAAAATATGCTTGAAAAAATAGATGGTGCCTGTCGCCCTACCAGTATTTTAGAATGTGCTCTAGGAAACAAAAAGATTGGGAACCCCTGCTGTAGAGTATCATTGATATATTTAGAATATCTTTAGATATTCTAAATATCTAAAGATATTCAAACTGTTATCGATGTGGTCAACTAGGATTTTGGAGTTATGGAAGTGTTAGAGAGGATCCAGACACAAATGACCAAAATGGTGAACTGACTGAAGGTTTATGTGCTATAAAGTTTAGTTGACAAGTGGAAAAGATAAATGATTTTCAGTTAAAGTTTTCTCATGGCATATGGTGAGTACACAGACAATTAAAAATGAGATAAGGTAAATGCATTTTACTGCGCTTCCTTGTGTAAACAAGTTTAACAGAAGAGGTATGGTAAGTGATGTCAGGTACCTTATATAATAATAATAATTCATTAAACACTTAATTTTATGAATAAGAAAGGAAAATTTACAGACAACGATGTTATTTTCAAGACATGTTTTTACTTTAAAACTAACTTATTATATATGACAATGCTAAACAATATTTTTTTTAGCTAATCATTCAATACTGATAATCCAATACTGAATTCAAGAATTATAATTCAGTGTGTTAATACTGAGTAGATGTGGAAAAAAAATAAAAAACTATCACAGTGCATTAATTGGCAAATCAGTCCTCATTCTCATTGATGCCTGATGAAACATCACTATCTTGATTACTGGGGGCTCGAAGCAGATGATGTTATGTTTAGCTCAAGGAGCCTGCAGAGCCCTCCCCCCCCATTTGGTTGAGGACAGAAGTAAAGCAGTTTTACAGATGGTAATGTGATTAGAAGACCTCTTGGTCATCTGGTGCATCTACATTGCTAGATTGTGCCTGAAAAGAGAGAGTAGTTGTGTACTGTCAAGGCCACATTTGGCATGGAAACTGGAGCACTCTATATGGGTGACATGTCTAAGAACTTATCTCCTCTCAAAGCATATTTACCTGCTCTTTTCTCTTCACTCCTGAAACACTAACATGATAGTAAATTACCACTTGCATAATTCATGGTATCAACACCAACTTAAATTATATGCACCATGTAAGAATTCAGTCTTACTCATGAATAATTCTATGCCTGAATTTTCAAAGAAAAGAGAAACTGAATGTGAATCACAGTACATGACTTACCTGAAGACATATAACATGTGACTGTTATGTAAAATGAACAAGAGAGTAGTCATGCTACCATACACAAAAAGATTCATGCACAAATACTATAATTACCAAAACATATAGGAAGCATCTCAGAAGGTGGAAAGGGACTGGGCGGAAGAAGAAAATTGAGAGGGGAGGGCTAAAACGGAGTGATGGCTGGAAGTCTGAAAATGCTGAGTGTCATGAGTATCTCTCCTGGTAGAAAGAGAAACCAGGCAATGAGAATAGCCAATAGGAAGGACCTCCCATGATGAGTCTTTTGACTCCATGGAGGCCTAAATAATAATAATAATAATAATAATAATAACAAGCTAAAACTTAAGAAAAAGTGGCAAGTGAGCAAGGCAGCATAAAACTTCAGAAGAAAAATTTTCTCAGAAGGAAGAGGGAACTGTGCTATGAAGAATTATCCATACCCTACGCATAAGTTCTGAAGTCATAAACTGAGAACTCACAAGTCAAAAAGTTATGGAGAACATTCTATGAATGAACTATAAACTTCTTATGATTAAAGGCCCACAGTATATAAGGACTTTTCACAGAATGTTTCTAAATAAAAAAAAAGGTATGTTGGGATGAATGAAAGTCCATACTAAATTGCATGAACTTAGAGGAAATGTCTGAAATATATCTAAGTAGGGTAAGAAGACAATGTACTTCTGTGTTAAGAAAGAAGAAACTGCATAAAATTAAAGCTTTAGAACTTTTTTTTTTGACATTTACATTAAACAAGAATAACAAAGGACTTGTGAAATGAAGTACAGCACTTAGCATTACAAGTAACAGTTGTGTAATTCATTCAGTGTATTATGTTGTTAACACATATTTGCCATGATTAACACCAAGTTGACAAAGACTAAGATATAAGCCTCTAAGTTGAAAGTGCCACATGGTCAACAGATGCTACCAGTAAAGTATCTTGAATTACTGTTGGGTCTAGGTGAAGCATAAAAGATAACATGATACCCAGGTATGAACTCAATTATATATTTGTTGTTGTTGTGCTAGACATAAGTTGTTCATAGTTAAACATAAGTTGTTTAAAGTATGTATTGTGAACATTAACTAGTTTCAATTAAGCTGTTATCGTTAATATTATTTGTGTCATTACTAAATTATAAACAAAGTCACTTTGCTATATGCTATCCAAGAGAAACCCTTTTATGTAATTAATTAATTAATTAATCAGGAGATTAATCAGTTTCCCTTCCAATTAGCAAACATTAAGTATATGAACTGCCTGGATCACAACACCATCACCTACAGATATGCAAATCTGATGTCTTATTTTTGATAGAAAACTAAAAAGTACTGCCATAAAACTGTCCAAACTACACTCTGTATGATTCCGACACAAGCGTGGTATCTGTGCTTTTGTGTGATCTGATATTCCTTACCAGGAATTACCAAAATATCATATGCCTAATCTTGAATTTCCAGTTTTTGACCTTCTGTTGCTTAAGATTATCTTGCCACATTCTGAAATCATTTCATTTTGACCCCATTGATTTCTTATTCCAGAAATTTGATTTCCTAAAACCCAAATGTCCTAAGAGTACAGCAAAGTCATCTTCCTTGATAACTTAACTGTGCTGTTAGGACATTCAGACTTAATGTCCACAACTCTTACTGGATTCCTTTTTCCAATTGCATGCACTAAACCAGAAAAGAAGCTCATATATTGCCATAAAATGAGAACCTAAAGCAAACTATTTATCTACAAACCAGAACATTGATGCTCTCCACTCAACCTAATAGTTTGAATGTTTTCTTAACCAATACTTCTTCCAGGTACACTTTCTTGTATAGTGAGAACTGAAGAGTTTTCATAATTATAAAATCACATGTATGCCACAGTAAAAATTATTTATTATACAAATGTTTTGTCTTACATATTGTAAGACATCACCAGTGTGAATGATGAACAACAGTGAGGAATTTGAACAATACAAAAAGTGGAGTATATGCATTACATTAGAATCCTTCTATATTTACAGCCGCATTTTTGTTTAAAAATATGATTGTGCTGAAAATAACTAAAATAAAACTAAAATTATGATAAAATTTGACCTACTTAATAAAGCTGAAGACAAAATTTTCCTCATTACATCACTTTTTTTCATCCAACTCCTGTAACTTCTGTTGATACCTTTCCAGGTGACTCACTCCAAAACCATTCAGATGCAATCCATCACTCTTATACAGTTAAATTCATCCCTCATACTCACCTCATACATTCACAAACTGCACTTCTTTCTGTTCACATATATCTGCTAACATTCTATTCAAGATCTTTGCTGCAACCCATCTTTGTCATACCTGAGCAACACATACTCTTCCTACCACATTACTGTCTTTCACTCTCCTCAGTAATCTCCTGATATCCATCCTCACATTCTGATATCCTAATCAGTGACTACCAATATAGACCTTGATTGGCAGAATCCATATTATTGGAAGTTTTTCCACTTGGTTATACTATAAATTAAAGATACCAAGAAATTATATATTGGTTTAATCCTTTATCCAAGTGTAAGCAAACAAGTTTATGCCTGAACTATTTTCAGGACTGGGGCAACTTGTATAAAGAAGGTAGTGACTTCACATCACTTGCCTTAGTATCCCAACATGTATAATGCTATGCATGATGAGACCTCAATAAAGGTCGAAACCGGTCTGGATAGTGATTTCGCATAATGTATTCCCATAATGCATAGCACTATACATGTCTGCAAGGAGATGTGCTTTGCATTATGGGATACTAAGGAAAGTGATATGAATTCATTAGCTTCTTTATACGAGTTGCCACAGTCCTAAAAATGGTTCAAGCGCAAACTTGTTTGCTTACACTTGGATAAAGGATTAAACCAAATATAAATTTTCTTGGTATCTTTAACTTATAGAATCCATATTGGTGGTCACTGATTAGGGCATTTAGACTTAATGGCAGATTTCCTCACCTATATAATCCACTTTAGGACACATGCCATAGAAAGATTTGAAGAAACCTGTGCTGTTTTATTCAACATTTCCAAGATAATCTATAGGTTCAGCATCAAGGGGTGCTCAAAAAATTACTATCTTCTGTCTTCCACTGTCTGATTTCTCTCTCTCTCTCTCTCTTCTAGACTCTCTCCAGCCACTGTCTCACAGATGGTCAGTTTCTGTTCAGGTATTTCCATGAGCAATGTTCAGCTGAAGTAAAATCCCTCTGTATAAGTGTTGGATAGACATAGGTGAAACATTTATTTTTAATTAAGAGAAACTAATTAAGTCTCCCACTATTCTCTATATATTTAATTAAGATTTAATTAAATCAGATTTACTTAAGATAGATTAATATATATTCAACAGTGGCGATGTATGTAACTTATACAGAATGAATAATACATACTCAATAAACATTGACAATGAAATACATCATGAATTCCCATTTCTGCTGAATTTACACTAACACAAACAATAACACCACAAGCATCCTTTTGCATTACATCTGAACTGCTGATGCACCAGACCTGCTATGCCTACCAAATTTTATTCCTTTTAAGTTATTTCTGTGAACAGCCTTCCTCATGAACCTCAAAGATCAACTACAATCTTTAGCAATTCAAACACAATAAACACAGATTATTATTTTATCAACAATGAGAATTTGCTGCTTTTCTTTGGATTTAAACATCTTTAGGAAGATTTATAAGAAACATAAAAAGAGATCAAAACACTTCAAGCACCCATTATTTTAAAAATTGTAAGATGATGAACAGTCAGTCACATGTATCATTAGACACACCATAAACAGTATACTGTTGTGCAAAACATATTAATTTTTAGCATAACAGAGATCTAGCATGTTACTAAATTAAGGACAACCAGATATCATGAAGTATAATCCTTGATATGCCTTGTGTGCCAATTACATCGTAAGACTGAACATTCTAGTGTAAACACATAAAAATGTAATATAAATTATAAGAAAATTGTTATTTATAAACATATATGGAGGTAGAAAGAATTAGTTGTGAATGGGTCTAAATCTATGATGTTGAGACGACTTCACAAATTGGGTTTTAATATTATTATTATTATTATTACCACCCCAAGACCTCATGGAGTCAAAGACTCACTATGAGGTCCTTTTATCTCACACACACAGCTCATCATACTGTGTTTTAAACACACTCAAATTCTTTGCAGACACCACATTCTCAGACAAAGGCATTCCAATCACTCACAAATCTGAACAAAAAAAAACATTCCTCTCACTCCCCTACTCACACCCTCTTTATACAGTTTCCAGGGATGACATCTGGTTCTCCCCTGATTTCCCACTATTCTCTGTAAAACTTCTCCAGCATTGAATCTATAACAACCCCTTACCAACTTATAGGTCTCTATCATATCTCACCTCTTCCTCCTGTCCACCAGACTCTGCAAATTACATCTTCTCAATCTTTCCTCATACTCGACTTTCCAGAGGTCAGAAACTACCTTAGTCAGTCTCCTTTGGACCCTTTCCAACATCTCTTCATCCTTCTGAAAACCCGGTGACCAAATCTGGACACAATAGTGCATGTGTGGCCTAATTAAAGCCTTACACAATGGAACAAGAATCTCCCTACTTCTACATGTCAGTGTCCTCCGCATCATTCCCAAAAGCCTTTGTGTTGTCTTCACAATTTTGGTGATATGTCCCCTAAATTTTAGATCCTTATTTTAGATCTTAAATTTTATAACCTTCCAACAATATATTCTCACCAAGCCTAAATTCTGCATCCCATTTTTGTTTTCCAAATTTTAAAACCTTACATTTTGCAACATTGAACTGACATCCCCATTTTCATACCCAATCACTCAAACTATTCAAGTCTTCCTGTAAGGACACAACATCTTTACAACACTTCATGGTTCGTCCCAACTCTCCATCATCTGCAAACAATTGAATATCTCCATCCAAATCTTCACCTATATCATTAATATACAAGTTAAACAGCAATGAACCTAAAACAGACCTCTGAGGCACTCCACTAGTGACTTTCCTTTTCCTGGATATTGCTCCCCCATACACAACTTGTTGATACCTATCAGATAGCCAGTCTCCAATGCAATGCACTAATCTAATATCCAACCCCATCTGCTCTAGTTTGACTATCAACCTATCATGAGGTACTCTATCAAAAGCCTTTGCAAAAAACCAAGTATATTACTGTGTATCGTTTTCCTCTGTCCAAGAAAGCAGTCACTTTCTTGTAATAAGTAAGTGGATTACTAAATCATGACCTCCCTTTAGCAAATCCACGCTGTACATCAAAGATAATACCATTGTTATCAACCCAACTCTGGATCCTAGTTCTCACAAGCTTCTCCAACAATTTAACCACAACACCTGACACACAGATAGGCCTATAGTTTGATGCTTGAGTTCGATCATCTCCTTTATGAAGTGGCACAATCTTGCCCTCCTTCCCCTCCTTAGGAACTTGATTGAGTGCAAGACTCATATTAAAAAAACATGTCAAGGTAGATATCAACTCCCTGGCACATTCTTTCAGAATATGTGGTGATATATTATCAAGTCCCACAGCCTTATTTACATCTAGTTTACTCAACTCCCCATACACCTCTTGCTCACATACAGTCAGTGTCTCCTCCCCATCATCAATTGTTCTCAATCCCTCCATGAAGTCATATTCACAAGATTGAAAGAGCTTCATGAACTGCTCATTAAGAATCTCCACCACACATTCTGCATCAGCTGGCTTTATACCATTTCCTCCAATCAATGTCATCCTTCGATAATTATTCTTTCTTTTGCTGGCTACATATCGAAAGAACTCCTTAGGATTCTTCTTGGCTTCATTAGCCAACTGCTGTTCATAACGTTCTTTAGCTACCCTCACCAACTGAGTCACCCTCATTGCTTGGTCTTTGTACACCACATGGAATTGGTTATTTCCACTTCCCTTATGCTGCCTCCACAATGCCTTTTTCTCTGTATCGCATGCTTAATCTCTTTATTCATCCATCTCACACCTACCTCATTTACCCTTCTCACCTTTGGAATACATTTAGACATTGCATCTACTAAATAGTTTTTGAAAATCCTCAAAGCTGCATTGATCTCTTTTCCAGCTAACTCCTCATTCCATGCTACACCTGCAAGCTGTCTCCTAACCTCTTCATAATCACCCCCCCCCCCCTTGTAGTTCCACATATACCCTTTTCTCACAGAGTACTTGCACTGCTGGCAACCACCCAGGTAATCACCTCATGGTTACTGTCACCAACTGGTAGATGATTTGACACCTCATTTATAATTACATCCTCTGATGAGATGACCAAATCCAAGACCCTTAATCCTCGTGTGCCCTCTGTTACATACTGTCTGAGGTAGTTATCCATCAAAAACTCAAGAAACTCATTTTCATTACTTCCAGTTGCTATCTCGTCATTCCGGTCCATACTGCCATAATGAAAATCACCCATAATGAACAACCTTTTCGTATTTGCTTGGCTAATTTGACTATACATTTAACTATCACCACCATCCAAGTTACAAGGTCTATAACAACATCCCACCAAGTATTTGATTCCATTCACCTCTATCTCACAACATACTGCCTCAAAACGACTGGCACTATTTCCTTCTTGCATCTTCACTTTATATGGACATAACTCTTTCTCTATCATCAATAGCACTCCCCCCCTCTGTCCTCACGAAACACATCATACCCTTCCATCTCTATTCCTGTCAGGATGTCATCCTCTTCCAACCATGTCTCACTTATTCCGACAATCTTTGGGTGAACAGATGCAATTAGTGCAACCATTTCATCTGCCTTGTTTCTTATATTTCTAGCACCGGTATACAAACACAACAGCTCATTTCTGAATCTACAGCTAGTTCCACTGATACTAACAGTCACTCGATGTGATCTCTCCATGCTCGACTGGAGCCATTTCCCTTTCTGCTTCTTCATTTTAAAACCCTTTTCAAATCCAACTATTTCCTGTTGATTCCTGGTCATACCATTCCTTTCCTGTCTACACATGCTCAGCTCCTTTGGAGCATCCACCTTTCTCACGCTGTGTACCCCTGTCCACCCTGAGCCTTCCCGTTTCCCTACTCCTCTTGCACACCCGTTCTCTCATTTTCTATACTCATACCACTCACTCCCTTTTTCATAACCACCTCTTCAATCTCTCCTGTCTTACTCTCCCGCTCTTCCATATCACTTCCCACTCGAGCTGATTCATTCTCTCTATTCACTTCTCTACCTTCCAGTAGTCTCTCCAAGCGACTCACACCATAACCACTCAAATGCAGTCCATCGCTCCCATACAGCTCACTTCATCGTTCGAACTCATTCCACACATTAACAAACTGTACTCTCGTCTCCTCACACATTTCAGCCAGAATATCATCATTAATCTTTGCTCTACGTCTCATTTCACCACAGTCATACCTAGGCAACACTCTAATTACCCTTCCTGTCACACTATTCTCTTTTATCCTTCTAAGCAGCCTCCTGATATCCATTCTGACATACTCTTTCTCCCCTCTCAAATCATTCATACCTATTAATACTATTAACTCTTTTGCTCGCTCCTGCCTCATATTCAATGCCTCAATCACTCTACTCATTTTACCATCTGGAAAACATACCTTGTGCATTTTATCCTTCCATAAAGCTTTTCTGACTGGATGCTATTTCTCCACGAGTTTTGAGAGAATGTGCTAGGGAACTGACAGTGCCTTTAACCTGGCTTTTCAATGAAAGTATAGCTGCAGGAAAGGTGCCCAGGGAATGGAAGGAAGGTAAGATAGTGCCATTGCATAACGGTGGTAACATACTGGAAGTGTCTAATTATAGGCCAGTTTGTGTGTCATCAGTAGTTGTAAAGATCTTGGAGAAAGTAGTGACGGACCATATACAGCATTGGGTAGATGAGGGTAATGTTATCTGTGAGAGTCAACACGGATTTGTGAAAGGGCACTCTTGATTTAGCAATATGCTAGCCATTTTATAATAAAGTTAGAAGAACATTAGATGAGGGAAAGGGATATACTACAATTTTCATAGACTTAGCAAAGGCATTTGACAGGGTGCCACATGATAAGCTGATATTTAAATTGCGCACATGGGTCTGGATATCAGATTGGTCAACTAGATTCAGGATTGGCTGTCTGATAGGTATCAGAGAGTTGTGTATGGTGGGACAGTTTCAAGGAGGCATAGGGTTACAAATGGGATCCCACAGGGCTCAGTACTAAGGACCTATATTGTTTAACCTTTATATCGATGACATTGCAAGGGGATATTCAGTCGTTTGCAGATGATGCAAAGCTGGGAAGGGTTATTAGTAATAGTGCAGATGTGGTAGCCCTACAAGAGGATTTCAAAAAGCTAGAGAGATGTTCAAATGAATGGGGAATGCGATTTAATGCAGCAAAATGTAAGGTCTTGAGGTTTGGGAAACATCGATGGGACACTGCATACTCTATGGGAGGAGTTATACTGGAGAAAGTAGGGGAGACAAGAGATCTGGTGTTGATGATTGATAGAAACCTGAAATTTAGGGGAACATATTGCAAAGGTGGTGAAGGTAACACAGAGGATTGCTGTAATTATGAGAAGCACACTGATCTGCAGAGATAAAAGGGTTATCATTCCGTTGTATAAGTCTCTGACCAGACCACACTTGGACTATTGTTATCAGATTTGGTCCCCAGGATTTGAAGGGGATAAATTAACTGTTGAAAGGGTACAAAGATGGATGACAAAGATGGTTTCAGGACTGTACAATTTTGGTTAACAGCTGAGGGAATGTGGACTGCAGAGTTTGGTGGATAGAAGGAGAGGTGATATGAATGAGACTTTTAAACTGTTGAGAGGTGGTTACAGGGTTGACACGGGAGTTCTTTCGCTTGGTTGAACACCAGGAAGGAGTGATAACAAGAGGCCATCCATGGAAGTTACAAAAGGAAACTGTGAGCAAGAGGGTGAGGAGTGGTTTCTTTGCTTGGAGGGTGGTTGAACCGGGGAATGCATTGCCTGATGGAGTGGTGAGAACGGTCAATGAGTTTAAGGAGTGGTATGATAGACTTTGTGTTTCTTAGGGGGGGGGGGACCTCCCATCGATGAGTCTTGATGGACTTTGTGTTTCTTAGGAAGGACCTCCCACGATGAGTGTTTTGACTCCATAGAGGCCTGAATAATAATAATAATAATAATAATAATAATAAAAAAAATAATAATAATATTTTAGGTCTTTTGGAGTATGCTTCCAGGTAATAAACACATATTACTGTTCTTAGTATACTTGCAGAAGATCATACTATACACTGGCCATCAATCTCTATATCTTACATAGAAGAAAGCACTTTCTCTAGAATGTTCAAAGAGTCAACTGAGACAATTTGTTTGCATTAAACAAAAATCAAAGAATTATACTTAATGACATCCAGAAGTCCTTAATTTGTGCATGTAACATTCAAGACCTCTGTTATGCAGCAATCACTAACAGGATTTACATAATAATATACATGCTGCACTATGATGTGCCTAACAATATGCTTGACTGACTGTTCAAACTATCTTTAAATGTAAAATAATGGCTGTTTGAAGCATTTTTGATCTTCCTTAATGATACATAATTTTTGTTGAGGATGGCAAAAGGAGCTTGCATGCAAGTACCTACCTATGTACCTACCAATGAAATATGGTAAATATTTAGTTTAAAATTCCAAAAATTTAACTCATTCTGATTAGATTACTTTTCTCTTTACCCCTGTTCCTACAAGGCATGATTTTATTATTATTATTATTATTATTTAGGCCTCCAAGGAGTAAAACACTCATTGCGGGAGGTGTCCTTCATTGGAAACAAAACGTCTATCAAAACTCATCGTGGGAGATCCCTCCTAGGAAACACAAAGTCTATCATACCACTCCTTAAACTCTTTGACTGTTCTCGCTCTCTGACCACTCTATCAGGCAATGCATTCCATGGTTCAACCACCATCAATGCAAAGAAATTACTCCTCACCCTCTGGCTCACAGCTTCCTTTTGTAACTTCAAGGGATGGCCCCTTTTCATCACTCCTTCCCGCTGTTCAACCAAGTGAAAGAACTCCCCAGACTAAAACCCCCTGTAACCACCTCTCAACAGTTCAAAAGTCTCAATCATACCACTTCTCCTTCTTCTATCCACCAAACTCTGCAGTCCACATTCCCTCAGTCAATCCTCATACTAGCATTGAAGAGTCCTGAAACCAGCTTTGTTATCCACTTCTGTACCATTCCATAGTTAATTTATCAACTTCAAATTCTGGGGACCAAATCTGAGAAAAATAGTCTAAGTGTGGTGTAATCTGCTTCTTATACAATGGAATGATAACTCTTTTATCTCTGCAGGTCAGCATCCTTCTCATTATTGCAGCAATCCTCTGTGTTACCTTCGCCACCTTTGCAATATGTCCCCTGAATTTCAGGTTTCTATCAATCATCAACCCTAGATCTCTTGTCTCCCCTACTTTTTCCAGTATAACTCCTCACATAGAGTATGCTGTGTCCCATCGATGTTTCCCAAACCTCAAGACCTTACATTTTGCTGCATTAAATCGCATTCCCCATTCATTTGATCATCTCTCTCTCTCTCTCTCTCTCTCTCTCTCTCTCTCTCTCTCTCTAGCTTATTGAAATCCTCTTGCACGGCTACCACATCTGCACTATTACCAATAATCCTGACCAGCTTCACATCATTCACTGACAATGTCACTGATACAAAGGTTAAACAATATAGGTCCCAGTACTGAGCCCTGCAGGACCCCAATTGTAATCCTTTGCTTCCTTGAAACTGCCCCACCATACACAACTCTCTGATACTTATCGGATGGCCAATCCTGAATCCAGTTACCCAACCAGTTAGTCAAATGCCTTCACTAAATCCAATAAAACGGCAGTATATGCCTTTCCCTCATCCAATGCTCTTGTAACTTTATTATAAAAGGTTAGCATATTAATAAATAAAACAACAGTGCTCCTTCACAAATCCATGTTGACTCTGGCAGATAACATTACCTTCATCTGCCCAATGCTGTATACAGTCCCTAACTAATTTCTCCAAGATCTTAACAACTACTGATGACACAAAAACTGGCCTATAATTAGACACTTCTAGTCTGCTAGCACCCTTATGAAATAGCATTATCATACCTTCCTTCCATTCCTTGGGCACCTTTCCCAAAGCCACACTTTCACTGAAATGCCAGGTCAAAGGAGCTGTCAGTTCTTTAGCACATTCTCTCGAAACTCGTGGTGAAATACCATCCAGTCCCACAGCTTTACTGACATCCAGAGTACTCAGTATTTGGAACACGCTCTCCTCTGGCACCTCTAAACCTCGAACATACCTTATCCCCTCTAGTATTAAAATTTACTCCTAAAGGAAGAAATGCACCAATAAACTGTTGATTGAACAATTCCACTATGTCCTCTGCTTCAGTTCACTATTCCCATTTTTATCCCACAATGTCTTTCTTCCACAATCATTTCTCCTCCTACTGGCTACATAGCTAAAAAAATTCCCAAGGATTTTCTTTGGATTGTAGGGCCAATCTCTTCTCATATTCCAGTTTCGCCTTCCTTACCATACTAGTCACTCTCCTGGCCTGTGTCTTATATTCTTCATACATCTGCTCTTCACCTATCTCCTTATATCTCTTCCATTGTCTCTTTTTCACATGCAGTTCCTGTTTAATATTGTTTGTCATTCACTTTACACTAAATTGTGTCCTCTTCTTCACTTGTGGAATACAGCTTACTCTTCCTGCTAACAAATATTCTTTCACAATTTCCCACGCACTAATGATATCCTGACCTTCCAATTCCTCCCTCCATGAAACTTCCTGAAGTTGACGTCTTGGACTATTATAATCACCTGCCTTATAATTCCACATACGTTCCCGTCTCTTTGATACTCCTACATGTCTATTCATCTTCAAAGTCAAAACCAAATGGTCTCTCTCTCCAACTGGTAGGAGAGATGTCATCTCAGTTATTATCAACTCTTCTGATGCTATGACCAAATCCAAAACTCTTGAACCTCTTGTTCCTGCTATTATATGCTGCCTAAGATATTTGTCCCTCAGACTTCTAGAAATTCCATTCCCTTATTGCTACATGCATCTTCCTCTCCTCAATTTATATACTATAGTTAAAATCTCCCATAACAATCATTCTTCTTGCACTTGCCAAGTTCAACCACCTGTCTAAACATATCCTGGTCCCCAACCTCTGTGCTTCTTGGTTTGTAGCAACACCCCAGTAAATACGTCTTGCCCATCTCTACCTCACATAATATGCTTTCAAAATCATTAGTGTCACCACCTTCCAAAGCCTCCACTCTTAGAGGACAAAAGTCATTACTTATCATAAGCAGTACTCCACCACCACACTTTCCCTTCCTATCCTGCCAAAAAATGCTGTGCCCTGCTACTTCTATTCCTGTTATTATATCCTCTTCTGTCAACCATGTCTCAGTGATCCCAATAATCTTTGGCCAGGCTGATGCTATCAGCACCATCAATTCCTCTCCTTTATTCTGGATACTCCTGGCATTAGTATAAAGCATAAAAATGCCACTGTTTCTATACCCAGCATTATCCCCTCTAGACTCCACTTAGCTCACCGTTATCTGATGTCGTCTCCCTTCTCCCAATTACCCATTCCCAGAAGAGGCCACCCCTGCTACCATCCACCTTGGGCATGCTAGTTTCCCTCCCTATTTGCTATAGGCTTTACAATCTTTTTCTCTACAGAAATGATTTAAAAAAAATGATCTCAAAATGTTGCCAATAATAATCTTAAAAACAATATTTTAAACATACAAAGAAAAATAAAAATAAAAACATACCCAAAACAGTTACTTCTACATCAGCTCTGTCTTCTCCATATTTATTTGTAGCAATAATTTTATAAGTTCCAGAGTCTTGTCTTTCAGCAATATCACAAATAAGTTGGGAATTATATGGTTTGTTTTTTATCTGAAGTGTTGGCCTTTCTGTTATAATTCGATCTTTCACCATCCATGATACATCTGGAGGAGGTTCTCCCATAATTTTAACATCAAAGGAAAAGGCTTGACTAGCTTTAACAGTAACTGATTTTAATCCTCTTCTGTCTATTCTGGGAGGGACTGCAAGAAATAAAACAAAATAAAATAAAGTATACTATATCTCAAATTTCACATGAGAACAGTAAAAATAAATAAAAATTCAGAAAACTTCACTTTTTTTTAACTTTCTTATGTTTTACTGGCACAGAAAATTGTAGTCCACTATTTCTTCCACTCTACCAGAACTGTTTAAAGAGCATGACCCATATTACCTTACTAGTTAAGGTAAGTAAGCTATTTCAAGCAATCTATTCCTAGAATATCCTGACTTGCTCAATATTTTAAATTCCTCAAGTTCACTCACTTGTAATTCTAACCACAGTACAGTGTTTCAAAAATCTATGTCCTTAGGCTGTCATAATCTCCAATCATATAATTCAGCAGATCTCTCTCTTTGTCTCTCTCGACCTGCAACCTCTATATAAATGCCCATTTTCCAAGTAAAGACCACATTAGCCTTCTGATTAATGTGGTCTAACAGAACATTCCACTCACAATCACATTCTCAGGCTATTATTTATTTTGTTGTTTGCTCATATTGTTGTTTGCTCACACTTGGATAAAGGATTAAACTAAATTTATTATATTCTAACCAAGTGAAAAATAAACTTACAACATCTTTCTCTAAATCCAGAGTAATTTATTAAAAATGGGTGGCACACCATTTGGCAACTTCTATAGGTAGAGATGACCTGCGAATGCTTCTGCCTGGTATCTCAGCTTGGGCCTGGCTCCCACTGAAGAGACCTCAATAAAGGTCGAAACTAGTCTGGGTAGTGGCCCTTCCCTTAATGCATAACATTAGACATATCCGCAAGGAGATGTGTTTTGCATTATAGGAGATACTGAGACAGGAGTATTGGTAGCTTGCTCCACCTTTGCAATGAGTTGACCTGGTGTGTACCACCTTACCTCAGTCCTGAAGATACTTTCAGGCGCAAACTTTGTTTGCTCACACTTGGATAAAGGATTAAACTAAATTTATTATATTCTAACCAAGTGAAAAATAAACTTACAACTTCTCAGGCTATTATGAAGTCCAGAATTCTTGATCTTCCTGTTCTCTTCGTTATATTATTATTATTTTTTTTTCAGTAACTCTAATACACCAAAGTTTGTAAGCCTATTACACATTAATACCATGGGTTAGATTACCCAAAGAATGTAGCACCTCTGCATGCTTTTTGAGATAACTATCTCAGCAAATATAAAAATCTAGCAAAAATAACAATACATATATAAAAACAATCTCTGATGCAATTAGAAAGTCCAGAATTGGCAGAGTGCATATTAGGCACACTGCCCATGCACTATTCTAATATTATTTTATATTCTATTGCTTTTTTCCATTTTCAATTGTCCTGTAGTAGAGTGTCCATTGTTCCTCTCAATACCACCATCGTCAGCCATGATCTCCAACAAAGATCATTCCAGAATCTCCCAGCTTCTAATAACTTGGTTCTTTAAAACTAAAGTGAATATGAACTAGAGGTAACTAAAGTTGTGAAAAAGGGTGAAAAGGATAGCATGAATGTCTTTGAATGGCAACGATACTAGGGGATACATCAAATAAACTTAAAAAACAAAAACGAGGGAAAAGAGTTCCTTGTGGTGTTCTTAAAGTCATTTGTCTAAAGTTTGTTGGTGCAACATGGTTCACTGAAGATGGCATTCAAAAAACCTCATCCGAATTTGAAAAAATTTGGGAAATTGAAGGAACCATTAGTTTATACGGGAATTGTGATGAATGAAGTGGAGGTGAATAGTCTATTACAGAACCTTAATGTGAATACGTCTGTGGGTTTGGATGGTATACCGGCATGGGTCTTGTGTGAAGCGGCTAAGGAATTATCAGTGCCCTTGACCATGCTGTTTAATCTGAGTCTCTGGTCTGGTTTAGTCCCGAAGGCATGGAAAGAGGGGAAAATAGTCTCACTGCATAAAGGAGGATCCAAGACTATGGTGGCAAATTACCGACCGATCAGCATATCAGGAGTCGTTTTCAAGGTCTTGGAGAAAGTAGTCAAGGGAAAAATACAGGAATGGATTGATGAAAATGAGATACTGTACAGGGGACAGCATGGCTTTGTGAAGGGTAGATCATGCCTCAGTAAATTGCTCAAGTTTTATAACAAGGTGACAGCAGAACTGGCTAAGTGAAATTGGTTTACAGTGATACTGCTGGACCTGGCAAAAGCGTTTGACAGGATACCCCATGGAATTCTAATCTGTAAGCTACAACATATGGGAATGGATATAGGGTTGGTGAGATGGATAGGTGGGTGGTTGATGGAGAGATATCAAAGAGTAGTTTATAACCAAAATTGTACAGTCCTGAAACCATCTTTGTCATCCGTCTTTGTATACTTTCCACAGTTAATTTATCCCCTTCAAATCCTGGAGACCAAATCTGAGAAGAATAATCTAAGTGTGGTCTGATCAGAGACTTATACAACGGAATGATAACCCTTTTATCTCTGCAGGTCAGTGTCCTTCTCATAATTGCAGGAATCCTCTGTGTTACCTTCCACACCTTTGCAATATGTCCCATAAATTTCATGTTTCTATCAATCATCAACCCCAGATCTCTTGTCTCCCCTACTTTCTCCAGCATAACTCCTCCCATAGAGTATGCAGCATCCCATCGATGTTTCCCAAACCTCAAGACCTTACATTTTGCTGCATTAAACTGAGACCCCCATTCAATTGCCCATCTATCTAGCTTATTCAAATCCTCTTGCAGGGCTACCACATCTGCACTATTACTAATAGTCCTTCCCAGCATCGCATCATCACCAAACAACTGAATATCCCCTTGCAATCCACTGGCAATGTCATTGATATAAAGGTTAAACATTATAGGTCTTGGTACTGAGCCCTGCGGGACCCCACTTGTAACCCTCTGCTTTCTTGAAACTGCTGCACCATACACAACTCTCTGATACCTATCAGACAGCCAATGCTGAATCCAGGTGACCAATCTGATATCCAGACCCATGTGTTCAAACTTAAATATCAGCTTATCATGTGGAACCCTGTCAAATACCTTTGCTAAGTCAAAGAAAATTGCAGTATATGCCTTTCCCTCATCTAATGTTCGTGTAACTTTATTATAAAAGGCTAGCATATTGCTAAAACAAGAGCGCCCTTTCACAAATCCCTGTTGACTCTCAAGATAACGTTACCCTCATCTGCCCAATGCTGTATACGGTCCTTCATTACTTTTTCCAAGATCTTAACAACTACTGATGACACACAGGCTGGCCTATAATTAGACACTTCCAGCCTGTTACTACCCTTATGCAATGGCACTATCTTACCCTCCTTCCATTCCCTGGGCACCTCTCCTGCAGCCAGACTTTCATTGAAAAGCTAGGTTAAAGGCACTGTCAGTTCCCTAGCACATTCTCTCAAAACTCGTGGTGAAATACCATCCAGTCCCAAAGCTTTACTGATATCCAGAGTGCTCAGTATTTGAAACATCCTCTCCTCCTGTACCTCTAAACCTCAAACCTGCCCAATCCCTCTATCATTAAAACTGACTCCTCCAGGATTAAATACTCCAATAAAGTGTTGATTGAACAATTCCACTATGTCCTCTGCATCAGTCACTCTATTCCCATTTTTATCCCACAATATCATTCTTTCACAGTCATTTCTCCTCCTACTGGCCACATATCTAAAAAATTCCCGAGGATTTTCTTTGGATCTTAGGGCCAATCTCGTCTCATATTCCAGTTTTATCTTCCTTGCCATACCAGTCACTATTCTGGCCTGTGTCTGATACTCTTCATTTATCTTCTCTTCACCTGTCTCCTTATATCTCTTCCATAGCCTCTTTTTTGCATACAATTCTTGTTTAATATTGTTTGTCATCCACTTTACTCCAAGATGTGTTCTCTTTTTACACTCATAGTATACAACTTACCATTGCTGCTAACAAATATTCTTTCACAATTTCCTATGCACTGATGATATCCCGGCCTTCGAATTCCTCCCTCCATGAAACTTCCTCAAGTTGACGTCTTAAACTATTATAAATCACCTGCCTTATAATTCCACATACGTTCCCTTCTCTTTGATATTCCTGCATGCCTCTTCATTTTCCAAGTCAAAACCACATGGTCACTCTCTCCAACGGGTGGGAGAGATGTCATCTCAGTTATTATCAACTCTTTTGATGCTATAACCAAATCCAAAACTCTTGAAACTCTTGTTCCCTCTGTTACATGTTGCATAAGACATTTGTCCCTGAAGGATTCTAGAAATACCATTCCCTTATTGCTACATTCATCTTTCTCTCCCCAGTTTATACTACTGTAGTTAAAATGTCCCATAACAATCATTCTTCTTGCACTTGCCAAACTTAACTGTCTAAACATCTGCTGGTCCCCATCCTCTGTGCTCCTGAGTCGGTAGCAACACCCCACTAAATATCATGTCTTGCCCACCTCTGCCTCACACCATATGCTTTCAAAATCATTTGTCTCACTGCCCTCCAAAGCCTCCACTCTTAGAGGACATAGGTCGTCACTTATCATAAGCAGTACCCCACCGCCACGCTTTCCCCTCCTATCCTGCCGAAAAATGCTGTACCCAGCGACTTCTATTCCTCTTATTATATCCTCTTCTGTCAAACATGTGCTGAAGTATGGTGGTATAAAAGTCTTTCAGTTGCACAGTTCAATAAGCCTGGAAAGAGGGACGAATTCACGATGATTGGAGTAGAGCTCTAATAGAACCCATATATAAAAAGGGAAATAAAACTGAATGTGAGAATTACAGAGGTATTTCCCTACTGAGTGTTTCTGGCAAGATCAATGCAAGTATACTTGAGAAACGATTGAGAATAAGTGTGGAAGGAAAGCTCAGTGAAGAACAAGCTGGATTCTGGCCAAATAGAGGGTGTCAGGAACAGATCTTCACTTTACGACAAATAGTTGAGAAAGCATGGGAATATAACAAAGATCTGTATTTAAGTTTTGTCGATCTGGAAAAGGCATATGACAAGGTGCCAAGAGAGAAGCTATTCAATTCAGGGGCTACCCTAGGTGCCATGGGGGCAGAACCAGGCTTTCATGTCTTCAAAATTCGATCATCAGAATTGAAGGAGAACCAGCCTACCGGTCCGGAACTTGGGGGAATTGGGTGCCATAGCTGTCCAGGGGAATATCCCCCCCCCCCTAGTGTGTGTGTGTGTATATATATATAATATTTGTATTTGTAATTTAATTTTTACATAGTACAGAAATCCTGTTCTAGAGACGAAACTTTAACAAGCCACTTGAGACCTCCATTAAACAGGTTGTGGTCTTACACACCAAGCGATGAAATTCAACTCCCACCTAAAGACAATCACATCTTCTGTGGGTACATTGGTAAATACAAAGGAAAACACTCCACTTAGACACATCATAGAAGGCACTGATTCTCACACATACAAGCTTTCAAAAAACTTTTGGCCAAAGTTTAAAATGTTTAATAGGCTTGACCACCTCCTATCTCAAGAATTCTGAACATTTTTGTTTTGATTATTATAGGCATGCATCTTCATTTGCAAGATAATTATAGCTGTTGTTTTTCGAGTAATGTATATTTTGGTATTTCTCTTTTCATGTTATGCACCAAATGAAGTCATCTAAGAAGATGAAACTAGTTGTGCATTCAAATAATAAACAATTTTTTTTATTTTGGTATCCCTGAGCTTCTAGTCTTTAAATTTCTTTAAATATATATATTTATTTATTAATTTAAAGATCACATAAAATGTTCGAGATACATACGCCTACGAGGTTTGGCTATTACAGGCTTGCTTGCATCACTTGGGATACCAGGACCAGCAGCATTTACAGCTTTCACTCGGAACTGATAAGTGTCACCCTGTTCTAGATCCAAAACACGGCCTTCACAAATATTGCCATCAATGTGAGCAGCTTTCACCCACTGAGAACTACTTTTTTCTTTCTTCTCTATAATGTATGCAACTATGGGAGCACCACCATCCTTAATAGGAGCAGTCCATTTGAGATCCACCCGGTCTTTATCCCAGTCCTTGGGTTCTGGAACACCTGGTTGTGAAGGTGGGTCTACAAAAAATGAAAATAATTAAAATATAACAAATGCTCACAAAGAAATTCACATACAATCAAATTATAAGATTTCATATTCTTAAAATTGATTGCCTGCTTGGTTGCATGCTGTGGTAAAAAAAAAAAAAAAAAAAAAAAAAAAAAAAAAAAAAAAAAATTGGAGAAATTCAGAAATTCTTTATAAATGCTATTACCAGAATTTAGTGTTTAATTAAATTAAATGTGATTTAGTTTAATTTCTTTGACGTAGTTATAATCAGGTTACAGTATATTGTACATTTCATAGGACACCACATATAATCAATGCATATTTGAGTGGTAGTGCAAAATGAATCTTTGTTTAAGGAGTTCAACATGAGGGATTCTCTGTGGTTTAATGATTCTGTTAAACTGTTTGTAATTGTTATTGAGAATGAGTATTCTTCGGAGACTGAAAATACGAGTGGAGAAAGATAGAGAGATTGTGTGTGAAAAGTGCTTGGAAAGCAAGTGCCAGAAGCATGGGTCATGTTGAAAGAGCAAACAGACATGAAAATGTGCCTCAAAAAGGGTAAGGACAGTGAGAGGAGAGAGAGAGAGAGAGAGAGAGAGAGAGAGAGAGAGAGAGAGAGAATGAATAACATTGATGAGAATAAGAATGACAGCCTCAATGAACTACAGAATGTCAAGGTAGGTATAATGCTAGAGATAAAAAAGCTTGAACAGAGTCTTTCATAGGACAAAGCAGGAGAGAGAGAGCATAGAGAAATGTCTGATGAAGGTACTGCTGAGAAGAGAAAGAAACAAGATATGCATGGAAACAAGAGAAAGGAATAGAAGAGAAAGAGAGCGAGAGAGAAAAAATTACTGTTGTTTTCTTATTAAAAAAGTGCTTGATGAAATCATGTTTTCCAGTGCAAGATTAAAGATGTCGATAAAGAGATTCGAGACTTTTGGATTTAGATCCAAATAACATCAGAAGGGTTGATAATAACTGAGATGACATCTCTCCTACCAGCTGGAGAGAGTGACCATGTGGTTTTGACTTGGAAAATGAATAGACATGCAGGAGTATCAAAGAGATGGGAACATATGTGGAATTATAAGGCAGGTGATTATAATAGTCCTAGATGTCAACTTGAGAAAGTTTTATGGAGGGATGAGATATCATTAGTGCTTGGGATGTGAAGGAATATTTGTTAGAGGAAAAGTAAGCTGTATTTCACGAGTGAAGAAGAGGACACAATTTGGAGTAAAGTGAATGGCAAACAATATTAAGCAGGAATTGCATGCAAAAAAGAGACTATGGAAGAGATATAAGGAGACAGGTGAAGAAAAGATGCATGAAGAGTATAAGACACAGGCCAGAATAGTGGCTTGTATGGTAAGGAAGGCAAAACTGGAATAGGAGAACAGATTTCACCCTAAGATCCAAAGAAAATCCTAAGGAATTTTTTAGCTATGTGGCCAGTAGCAGGAGAAATGAC